>NC_056745.1:1505236127-1505278627 GCF_019279795.1 Protopterus annectens
GGGTCTAACGAGTGTCGTGTAGAGGGGAATAATGACCTCTTATTTCCTGGATGAGAACCCTTTTGTGATGAGGTGTGCCACATTACATATAATGCCTTTCATACATTCTGGCAAACTACTGAACAGGAAAGGGCATAATTTGGAGGTGTATCCATCTACATAAAGGATAAGCACCCCTCAAGTTTAGTCAAACAATATGACATGCATGGATACTCCATGTCTAACTAACCATGGGAAAAATCCATTACCATATTCTTGCTAGCCACATGTCCCCCACTATGAACCAGGAAACCCATACGTCATACCAGAAGTTACTAGAACCACTCACCATCCAGCCCAACACCATACTCATGGGTGGTTTTAACTACCTCTCCATTAACTGGGAGGCATGTACAACCACTAACATCCAGGCCCAAAGATTTCTTGATTTTGTAAATTCAAAATGCCCTGGAGCAGCTAGTCTGCACTCCCACTAGGGGAGCAAGTATTCTAGATCTGGTACTCACAAATATGCTCTCACTGGTAGAATCAGATCACAAAATGTTTTCCCTTGAAATAAAGGTAAAACTAGTTTCCCCACCTAACATCAAAAACATTAAGAACTTATCTATGGTAAATTACCCCTATTAAGGGAAGGCATAGCTAGTTTCCAAGCTCCCCCAAATCCAGAAAACACAGAAACCTGTGCAGAGGCATAAACAAATGACCCATATGACCATATAAACAGCTGCATAAAAATGGCAGCCCCGGCCCAAAATAAACCCAGGTCAATTCACAAAAACAAGCCAACCTGGTGGGCTCCAGGCACTAATAGATTGTGCAACAAAAGACAGAAAATCCTGTCATGAAGTAAGAGGGAATGTACACAACAGAGCAAAACATCCCTCGTTAGCCTAAAAAAGAGAATCAGAGCACTAGTCAGGTCAATAAAAAAGAAAATCCTGTCAAGAAGTAAGAGGGAATGTACACAACAGAGCAAAGCATCCCTCGTTAGCCTAAAAAAGAGAATCAGAGCGCTAGTCAGGTCAATAAAAGGAGACTTTGAAGTAAAAATAACCTCCAGACCAAAATCATAAGGCATTGTTCAGTTATGCCCACAGTCATAAGGGAAACACTCAACAATGTGCACAATTAGGTGTAGGTGGCATCATCTATACTCAGCCAGAAGTTAGAGCAAATTTGCTGGCTGAAAAATTAAACTCAAATTTCACCTCCCCATCACCCGCATTTCTCCCCCAAGAAATACCCTCCAGCACTCCACCATCAATTATCACCAAATAACAGGTTGCCACTGCAGTCTCTACAGCTAAAAATGTGGCTTCAGTGAGACCTAATAATATACCAGATTCCCTCTTAAACAGCTTAAATCAGGATTTATCTGGCCCATTAGAATCTCTATTTAACCACAGCCTGGCTTTGTCCTGATAGAACAGAGGATAGCAACAGTCAGACCTCTGTATAAAGGAGGCCCATCTACTGACTTAGAAAATTTCAGACCCATGAATTTGACTACATATGCAAAACCATGGAAAGAATTGTCGTGGATCTGATAAATGATGACATAGAAAACCTCCAGTCATGGGACCCAACCCAATTTGCCTACTGAATCTGATGGATTTCTTTGAGAAAGTCACTAAAGCCATGGAGGATGGTAAAACAATACATACTACCTACCTCAACCTGGTCAAGGCATTTGACACAATTCCCCACTCAGGTATTATAAATAAAACTCACAAAACTGGTTACAAATCCCTATGTATCCAGATTAATAGCCAATTGGGGTTTGTGGATGGGACACATGGTTAAAATAGGTGAATCAAGATCCAGCAAGAGGACAGTTACTATGGTGTGCCACTGGGCTCAGTGCTGGGACCTGACCAGTTACTAGTGGTGTGCCACAGGGCTCACCGCTGGGACCAGACCAGTTACTAGTGGTGTGCCACAGGGCTCAGTGCTGGGACTAGACCAGTTATTAGTGGTGTGCCACTGGGCTCAGTACTGGGACCAGACCAGTTACTAGTGGTGTGCCACTGGGCTCAGTACTGGGACCAGACCAGTTACTAGTGGTGTGCCACTAAGCTCAGTGCTGGGACCAGACCAGTTAATAGTGGTGTGCCACTGGGCTCAGTGCTGGGACCAGACCAGATACTAGTGGTGTGCCACTGGGCTCAGTGCTGGGACTCGACCAGTTACTAGTGGTGTGCCACAGGGTTCAGTACTGGGACCAGACCAGTTACTAGTGGTGTGCCACTGGGCTCAGTACTGGGACCAGACCAGTTACTAGTGGTGTGCCACTGGGCTCAGTACTGGGACCAGACCAGTTATTAGTGGTGTGCCACCGGGCTCAGTGCTGTGATCAGACCAGTTACTAGTGGTGTGCCATTGGGCTCAGTGCTGGGACCACACTAGTTACTAGTGGTGTGCCACAGGGCTCACTGCTGGGACCAGACCAGTTACTAGTGGTGTGCCACTGGGCTCAGTACTGGGACCAGACCAGTTACTAGTGTTGTGCCACTGGGCTCAGTACTGAGACCAGACCAGTTACTAGTGGTTGTGCCACTGGGCTCAATACTGGGACCAGACCAGTTACTAGTGGTGCGCCACTGGGTTAGTGCTGGGACCACTCCTCTTTGTAATATATTTTTCTGAAGTTAAGGCCAGTGTGAAATGCTTCTATTTGACATTTGCTGATAACTACAAGCTGGGGGCAATCATGGAATCCCCAGTAATGCAGATATCCTTCAAAAGGGTTTAAATTAGTCAAATGATTGGTGTTAGAGTCATGGCCTAAAACAAAATGCTTAAAAATTATCATAACCTTTGGAAAGTTTAATAACCCTGCAAATTACAACATCAACAGCCGATCCCTGATAGTAAACTCATAAGTGACAGATCTAGGTACACAGATAGATAATAGCCTGAACTTTGGCCACTATGTGTCCACAGCAGTAAGGAAGTCCTTCTGTGTGTCCCAACTTATAAGTAAAGGTATGGCATCTGGATCCAAGGAAATTATAGTCCCACTGTACTTAGCCCTCATTAGATCAATAATTGAGTACAATGCGCCAGTTGGTATGTAATTGACTAGGGACTTACAGCAGCTTGAGTGACTTTAAAGGTTCCTCACAAAAGAAATACAGGGTGTAAACAACATGTCCTATGTGGAAAGCCTTAAGTCTTATCCCTTTACTCAGTATCCTACCAACTATTAAGAGATGACCTATGCCTAACCTAAAAAGCCCTCACAAATCCAACCCTGATGGACATCTGCAAGTCAAACTGCATGAGGGTCCCAGATCTTGGGATCTAAATGAGTCAGCAACTCAAGCAAAATATGTTAGAGAGACAGATATTTGTCTCAGAGATTGCCCCTTCTTTGGAACAGGCTTCCTATTCACATTAAGCACAGTCCCAACAAACTTTTAAGGTGCAGTTTTGATCAGTGGATGGGGAATCATAAATTCACACCTCTGGTAGCTCCTATGTCCCTTAAGGACAGGAGCTATCCGTAAGATACTCAAGGCATAGAGCTAAATGCATCCTCTTGTCCTTAGGGGTCATATATTAATTAAAATTGGGTAATATTGACTAGGCTTGTAAGGGCTCTTAAGCCATTAACCTAGTAATCTCCTATGAACGTATGAACCTATGTAGATGCCCAAGGGACATAGTGACACATCTGGGTGGGGTTGCATGAACAGGGTTATAAAGGCTCTGGTGGTCATTAACCTGGTATGTGCCTATGAATGTTTGACTCTAGGAACTTGATGTTACCTCCAAATTTCATAATGTAACTGAAGAAGGCCTTCTGGTTTTATTTAATTCATAACTTGTGTTACTTTCGTTAATTGTATTCTTGTAGGTCTTAATTCAGCTACACTGAATTGCATCTACAGTGCATGAAATGACTTTTTTCTTTGATTCAGTAACCTTTTCATCCATTAGAGTTGATTTATACTAGAATTCCAACATACTTTTCTTGTGGCAGAAGGAGATGCTATCTTCTATACATCTATTCATAAAGTAGTACTCTGAGGAACTCTTTGGAATATGCAAAGGAAAAAGTAAACTTGTGTACAAATATTTTTAGCAGAATATGCTATTTGATCTTGACCAGGTTATCTCTAAGTAATAATAAGCTGGATTTTGAATAACTGAAGTGCAATGTGGTCTTTTTTTGATGGACAGGTTAGCACTGAGGTTGAAGACAATAACTAGGCATTCAGATTTTGAGAGGGGGGGTATATAAATTGGGGAGGAAAAGTAGAGGGATCAGACTGTAAATAAATGGTCATGGAGGTTAACAACCCTGGAAGGGGTAGGAACAGTTGGTTCTAAAGAGTTTGCATTCTTAAAATAAAAAAAATATCTTGCATGTTTACTAGAGACTGTAAACATTTTTTAGTTGATAGCGGGAGTCATTAAAGTTTCTAATAAAAAATAATATTAGCCTTAATATATATCTTAATGATTTAATTAAGGTAATGAATAAGCTGTAAATGGGACATGAAAGGGAACCTACACCTAATAATGATGCTGTATACATTCTTGTTGAGAGTCATTAGAAACTCTAAAAGTGATACATTTGTATCATGTGATATATTGTATACTGCAATGGGGTATGTTATGAATATGGATGCACCTCACAATTACCATTTGTCCCAAATAAATGGCTGCCACAATACCATGTTGAGGAGGAGGTGCTATGGCTATGCTGTAAATAGTTCTCAGTAATTTCACAAACATGGATGTGTTCAAAACCTGAAAGTTCTGGCATTTTGTCGTTTAAGCTTCTAGCACTGAACAGAGCAACTACTGAATTGCTCAAGTTAGAATTTGCTGTTGAGTATGTTTATGAGTGTGAGAGATGTATTTACACCAAGAATCTAGAATCCATCCTCTGTGTCACTCAAAACAGTAACATGGAGAAGGTTGTCAACTCATCCACCACTACATATTCACACATTACTGCTTCTCATACACATACCACTACTCCTACACATAGTATGCATCAAACACGTAAATCTGCATATGCGGAGGTTCTCTTGAAAAACTTATCGAAACACCAGAGACCTCCAAAACACAAGTCTGCTACAGCTAACACAGTCTCCATAGCACCCATAACACATAGCAACACCAGTGTCTCACCCACCAAGCCTGTAGGGAGTAGCACTCAAGAAACAAGTTTCCATGTCATTGCAGACTCAATAATGACACACATGGATGTCCCATTCACCAGGTTGGACTAGCAAAAAGTCAAGGTCAGCTACCTATCTGGTGTCAGGATTTGCCAAATCACACACGCTCTCTGGTCACGCAACAAGTACTGTTATGACTCTGTCATAGTGCATGTTGGTGTAAATGAACTGAGATGTATCTCACTGGACTATATGAAGAAAGACATGGTCAAGCTCTCTGAGTATGTGTCCCAGGCAGGGATGTCGCTAGCCTTGAGCAGCATGCTACCCTCACCTAGACTGATGCCACAGTATAAACAAGAAATGACTGATTTCAATAATTGGCTTAGTTTTTGGTGTCATTCCAAGGGGATCCAGTTCCTGTCTGCCTGGGAAGCCTCATGGTCAACAAACGTCGCTGCTTTGCCAGAGATGGTTTGCACCTGGCACCCATAAGAGTTTTGTTGATGGCAAAGGTTTTTCCTCCTCCATAGTGCATTTTTAGGCAAGGTCTTGAAAACAACATTACCAATGTGAAATTAACCAAAAAGAACAAAATAAGGGTCATATACTGCTAAATACTAGAAGCTTAAACCAACAACTGCACTCCCTGGAAGCACTTCTATCACTAGAAGATGTATATGTCTGTGCAGTCACAGAAACCTGATTTAAGGCCTCAGAGAGTACCCCAGCCCTGCAAGGCTACAATGCCTTTTACACCTTTAGACTACAAAATGAACATGTGAAAACCAATGTGGGTGTTGTTTCAGTCTATATTAAATTCACCTCACGTCTAGTTAGACTAGACAACTCCATAGAGTTACTCCAGGTCCAAGTTACAGTGGGTAAGACCCCCATTCAAGTCCTAGCCAGTTACAGATCCCTCTCCATGGGTCATGACACCCAAGTAGCCTACTTAACTAAACTGAGGACAATCCAAAATTTACCGAACACACTGGTTATGGGGGATTTCAATTATCCCACCATCAACTAGGAAACCTACTCTAGCCCAAACTCACTAGCACAAACGTTCCTTGACTTTGTGAATTCAAATTCCCTGGAGCAAATTGTCCATATCCCAACAAGAGGAACAAACATTCTAGAGCTGGTCCTCACCGACGTGTCAAACAGGTGTACTGCTGCAACTGCTGGACCCTAATTAGTTAAAACTGACCGCAAATCAATCACCTTCAAACTGACACTAACAACAGAACTCACAAAGGGTGAAATCAGACTAAAAGACTTTACCGAGGCTAACTATACCCTCTTAGGTGAAGGTATAAATGCATTCCAAGCCCCACCCCAAGCTGAAGTTGTAATTATGCCAAAGCTTACACTAAAGCTCTGTGCAATCACTTGCATAAGTGTATAAACTCAGCTGTACCATATAGAATCAAAGTCAGAGCCCCAGTAAAATCAAGCTGCCATGGTGGACTTCCAGCATCAACAAACTCTACAACAAATGCAAAATGTTGCTGTCCAAGAAAACAAGGACAAGCCCCCTGCAATGGAAAAGCACACTTCTCAGTCTTACAGGCAAATAAGACAACTTGTCAAATCCTCCAAGAGCTCTTTTGAGAGAAACCTAGCAAGTACTGCCAAGGATAACTATAAGGCCTTTTACAGCTATGTACATAACCTAAAGGATAGGACCCAGGCATGTGCAGAACTGGTGGCCAATAGTATCACACCCACTGACCCCACAGAGATAGCGAATCTGCAAATAGATTTAGTGAAAATTTCACTTCCTTATCCCCTTCTAACTTACAAAAAGCCCTCACCCCCCCCCCCCCACACCTTACATATCTGAAGTGCAGGTCCTCACCTCTATAGGACCAGATGACATTGCAGGCTGTCTTCTAAACAGGCTAAAACATGAACTAGCATCACCATTATGTACCCTTTTCAATCATAGCCTAACCACAGGCTTTGTTCCTGTGGAATGGAGAACAGCTACAGTTTTTCCTCTCCACAAAGGTGGGCTAGCAACAGACCCAGGGAATTACAGACCCCTGAGCCTGACCAACCTCATATGTAAGGCCATGGAACTTATCATTATGGACCTCATAAATAAAGATATAGATGACCTCCAAATCTTGGATTTTACCCAATTCGGTTTCATGAAGGGCAAATCCTGTCTGTTAAATCTGGTGGATTTCTTTGAAAGTGTGACCAAGACCATTGATGAGTGCAAATCTGTGCACACAGCATATCTCAACTTGTCAAATGTTTTCAACACAATCCCACATTCAGGCATTACAGATAAACTTAGCCGCCTACTGTTTGGTATATAATTCTCAGAAGTTCAGGTTAAAACTAAAGGGTTGTGGCTGACCAAGTTTGCAGACAACTGCAAACTAGGTGCAATCATTGAATCCCCAAATGATATCAGTATACTCCAGGATGGTCTCACACAGACCAATGACAGGTGTATTAGTCACGGTTTCAAATTGAATGCAGAGAAATGCATCATTATTCCCTTCAGTGCAAACAATGTCACTTCACACTATCAAATCAAAAACAATACCCTAAGTACCCGCAATCTTATCTTTGACCACCACATGTCTACCATTGTAAGGAAAGCTTTCCACATAGCTCACTTGACTAGTAAAGACATCGTCTTGAGAGTAAAAGAAGTTATAACCCCCCTATACTCAACACTTATCCATCTCATAATTGACTATAATGCCCCATTCGATATGCATCATACTAGGCATCTACAGCAATTAGAGAGACCTCAAAGTTTTCTAGCAAAGAAGATCAAGGGCCTCCAGCATATGCCTTACACGGACTGACTAAAATCCCTGTCACTATACTCCGTATCATATTGACTTCTTAGGTGAGACTTATGCTTGGCCTACAGAGCAAGCCAAGACCCAAACATAATGAACTTACTGCATATCTGTAAATCAAATGGGTCTAGGGCTACCCATTCCAGGGACTTAAATATGGCCTGTGACTTAAATAGGACATGCTGGAGGGATAGATTCATCTCCCATTGACTACAAAGTTTTTGGAACAGGCTACCAATTCATGTGAAGCACAGCACCTCGATGACACTGGTTAAGAGGAACCTGGATGAGTAGATGGGGCACCATAAATTCTTAATGGGATACACCCACAGCCCACCTGGACATGGGCAGTCATCACTAAATACAAATTTGGGTATTGACAAGTACCTCTATGGTATTACATTTGGTTGAAACAGCTAGGTTTAAAATGACCTCCAGGTCGATAGCCTATGATCCTATGATCTTATGAGTGGAACACTGACTAAAAAATGAAATATGAAGGAAAGAAAGGATCTAGCCAGTGCGTAAAGCCATGAGGACAGCAGTGTTGGCCATCAATAGCAAATGGAGTATGTTGATTATCTGGTTCCAGACAGTCAAGCACTGGACTTACCTAGAATGACACCAGTTAACAAGCCAATCATTGCAGCCAATTATTTTCTCTTTGAATTTTGGTCTCACTGTTGGAGAGGGGATAAGAATGTTCAATGCTAGTAATTCATCATCCTATAGCACATAGCTGGTGTGGTCAACCATATTTCTCAAGTGTTAATATCTTTTGTATGTAATAATTACCTGTTGTATTTTTATTAATCCTTTATTTACCATGTAACAATATTTTTTACTTTTTATATCTGTTTGGAGCTTTTCTCCCCTGGCCTCTACTGAAAATGGAAATATATCCAGCTAGACTAGCCCGGTTAACAAATGTAAAATAAAATAAATAAATAAAATCATTGCATACCCTGTAAGGTAGACTTCTGAATAGGCAACAGCAAAGTTGTACTCATGGTTAGGAAAGCAAACCTTCCTCAGGACACTTGCAACATCTTTGATCCAAACATCTGAAAGAAGACCGACAGTAGCTCTCCCTGTGTTCATTCTACCAAGTGTTATGTCAGTATGTGTTAAGATGCAGTCCCCCATAACCAGATCCATCAGGGTTAGAAGTAGGTCTCTATGACATTAAGGTACAGTCTTACAGTTGGTGATTTCTTGTAGTGGCTTGCAATTGTGTAGGTGTAGGTATTGTCTGTAGATGGCCAAGCTATTCTATGCAGCTGCCTAGGCAGTTTTCTTCAGTATCTCAGCATGGGTTGATGCAGTGATGTGAGAATATTTACTGACAGATGTGGGGGTAGGCAGACATGCCTACCGATTAAGCAAGAAGAAATATTTCTCATAGGGAGGGTTGGAAGAATCCAGTTGCACTGAGTTTCCAGTAAACAACTCTTACACTTGCAGACTACTTAGGTGAGAGGTAAGATAAGCCTGCATCCCCTTCTGTGATATGTGATAGGTGTTTGATAGAACAAGTTAAATAATGATCCTCAGAAGTGCAAGGATCTGTACGACTAAGTTAGGTTTATACAACTATTAGTAGGGTTTGCAATTGCTGCAGTTTTGAACAACCCACAAGACTGCCACAAGGGAAAAGGCATATCAGATTTTACCCTGGCAGACATCCCTCTGTGCTTTGCTAAAATAAATGATATCCCTCCTCCTTTTTTACTCTGACCACATGCTTTGATGTTCTTTAAATACACAAACACACAGGATACTGTGACCAATGGTATCCAAAATATCCAACCAAAAAGAAATGTAAAATATAAAATGACTGCAAAGCAGCACCTTTAAGCAAATCTGAAAACAGAAGGCTTTCAAGACCAGCTCTTTATCAGTAACAACAATTCAAATGTGCCAAGTCTAATTAATAAAAGAATGGCATTGTCTTTAGGCATTTTTCAAAGGGCAACAATCATGTCCTGAGCAATCAAGCTGTATCAGTCATTTGGGACCCCATATTAGGCTTCCTCATCATATGTTTACCATTGCTAGTGCCAAAAAATCTTTTAGCAAAATTATCCCTGCTGAGTGGAACTCAACTCCTCATAGGATCATAGTAGGTCACTTGACTATTTGGGCCTAGGGCCTTTACAAGCCTAGCCATGTTATACCCTTGTTCCCTTACAGACCAAGATGTATAGTCTATATTTTCATGTGAGTCTAAGATTAGCACCAGTTGTGAATCTAAGATCAGCATTGGCTGCCCCTGTCTAAGTGGGACATAGGTGAAACCCCCGGCACAGTTTTACAGTTTCCCATCCAACTGTCCAGGTTACACTTAAATAGGGTCATTGAGGAGCTCTGTTTTACATGAATTGGGAGTTTGTTCCAGAGGACTGGCAACCTCTGGGAGACATATCTATTCCTCCAGCATGTCCTGTTAATGTCACAGGCTAGGTTAAGGTCCCTAGATTATGTGACTGTTGTCCTATTTGATTTTCAGATGTACAGCATTTCCATTATGGCAGGGTTCGAGACTGCTCTGTAGGCCAGGCAAAAAGTCATCTCTAAGCAGTCTATACAAGACAGAGTACAGTGACAAGGCTTTCAGTCTGTCCATGTAGGTCATGTGTTTTCTTTGTGAGAAACCTCTGAGGTCTCTCCAGCTGCTGCAGGTGTCTGGTAAGGTACATACAGAAGGGAGCACTGTACTCTATTACTGGTCTGATGAGGGATGGGTACAGGGGTGTTATAACTTCATTAGGTTTAGATGCTATGCCCTTACTTATGAAATGTGCAATGTAGAAGGCCTTCCTTACCACTGTGGACACATGGTGATCAAAGTTAAGGTTGCTATCAACATGCGTTCCCAAATCTCTCACCACTGGGTTTGAACTTAGGGGCTATTATTAATGTTGTAATTTGCAGGAACTTCTCATTTGCTGAAGGGGATGATAATGTTTTTTTTTGCACTGAGTTTAAGTCTGTGACGCTGGCACCAATCATCTATTTCTGTGAGCCCATTTTGTAGAATGTTGACATCGTTGAGGGTTTCTATGATTGCATCCAATTTTCAGTTGTCATCAAACTTGGTAAGCCACAAGCCATCTATTTTCACCTGAATTTCTGAGAAATACATTCCAACCTGTAGGGGAACCAGTGCATAACCTTGTGGAATACCACTAGTAACAGGACTGCTGGTAGAGGTGGAATCTTCAACTTTGATTGTATGCATTCTGTGGGTGAGCAAACCCATCTAATGACATATGGGTTAATCCCCAGCTGGGCGAGATTCTTAATGATGCCTGAGTGGGGGATTGTGTCAGAGGCCTTAGGCAAGTCAAGATATGCAGTATATACTGTTTTGCCTTCATCTAGGGTTTGGTGACACTTGAAGAAGTCCACCAGGTTTCAAAGGCATGATCTGCCCTTGATGAAGCCAGACTGCCAAACTGAGTCAGGCCAAGAGTTTCAAGGTCTCCTATATCCTTGTTGATGAGATCCATGATGATTCTCTCCATGGCCTTACAGATAAGACTGGTTAGGCTTATGGGTCTATAGTTTTCAGGGTCAGTTGAGGGACCCCCTTTGTGCAAGGGGATTATGGTTGCTATTTTTCACTTTGCTGGGACAAAGCCAGTACATAGACTGTGGTTGAAGAGAGTGCACAGGGGTTCCACTATCTCCTGTTTTAGACTGCTCAGTAAGCAGCCTGGGATGTTATCTGGTCCCATAAAGGTTCTGTTTTTGGCATTGGAGAGTGCGGTTATGACCTGCTCTTTGGTGATGCTAGGTAGAGTACTATTGACGGGACGCTTTGGGGTATGATTGGTGGGGATGGGGGGGGGGGGGAGTTTTCACCAAACCTTTCTGGTAGTAGGTTGGCAATGTCCCAAGGTTCAGTATAAGTGGTAGCATCCATTACTAATACAGCACAAAGCTGGGCTTTCCCTTTTAGATTTCAGACATAGCTAAAGAATGCCTTGTGATTATCCTTAGCTAGGGCTGCTAATTTAATTTCGTGGTTAGCTTTCAAGGACTTTATAAGATGTCTAATTTATTTGTTCGGGCTGTGGAGGGTGTTCTTATTCTGCTGAGACTGTTTCCTCTTATTCTTTGACAGCAGTTTCTTTCTCTTGTTGTATAACCTTTTTATGCTAGATGTCCATCAGGGTGGTTTGTTTTTTGTGAGGACCTTGTTTTGATCAGTCCAGGTTTGGCTGAGTCTATACATTTGTATAGGTGTTTATACAGGCCATTTGTGAACACCTCAGTATAGGAGTCATTGTTGTCAGTAGTGGCAAGGGGTTTGAAACTATTTAGGACTTCACTTAGGAGGCTATAGTTTGCTTTGGATAATTTTTTCAACCTTTTTCTCGGAGGGGGGGTGTCAGGTACAACTGTTACTTCGAACAAGACTGATTTATGATTGGACTTTACCAGGGAGGGTGCACCAGTCCCCCCATGTTGGTGAGTACTAGGTCAAGGACATTAGAGCCCCATGATGGGGGTGCTGACTGTTTGTGTGAAGAAAATCCAGGAACCTTAGGGCAAGTGTTGTTGTGCTCATATACTTTTCCCAATCGATGGAAGGATAGTTAACCTAAGAACAGGGTGTTTAGCTGTATTGTGAGTGACTCAAGTAGGCCCAGGTAGGCACTGTGAGTTTCATAGTTCATAGTTGGGGCACTGTAGCTAACAATGAAGTGGAAGGGGGTCTTTCTTACAGTTAGTTGGACTTGGAGTAACTCTAGGGAGTCATACTGTTTAACCAGTCTTGAGGTGCATTTTCTTTTTAATGAAGATGGATACACTACATCCTTTGGTTCTTTCATGTTCATTTTGTGGTCTGAACATGTGGAAGATATTGTATTGCATGGCCAGGGTACTCTCTGAGGCCTTGTACCATGTGTCTGTGACTACAGAGACATCACTGTCTTCCAAAGTAAAGAGTGCTTCCAGTGAGTGCAGTTTCTGATTTAGACTGCTAGCATTAAGCAGCATAACTTTGAGTTTGTCTCTAGAGAATATTTATAAGTCTGGAATTTTGTTCTTATGACATTTTCTAAAAAAGCACTATGGGGGAGCCAAGTAGCTTTGCCAGTAACCAAAAGTCAAGATGTGAAAGGTGATGACCATCTCTGTCAAAGCAGTGTGATCTGTCAACCATATCATCCAAGGCTGACAAATACTGAATCCCCCTGGATTGACACCAGAAGCTAAACCATTTGCTGAAGTCAATCATTTGTTGTTTGTATTGTGGTATCATCTTGTGTGAAGGCAGAATGCTGCTTAAGGCTAGGGACATACTTGCCTGGGACACATAATCTGAAAGCTCAGTCATGTCTGTCTTCATATAGTTCATTGAGGTATGTCTCAAGTCATTCCCTCCAACATGGGCTATGACAGAGCCACACAGTGCTTGTTGTTGCGAGACTTATTTGTTTTATTTATTTATTTAACATCTTTTTACCAGGAAAGTCCGACTTACAATGAAACCAATAACCAATTTCAGTGGAGGCCCAGAGATAAATGCTCCAGATGCATGGCTTTGTAATGTGGGAGGAAGCTAGAGCACCAAGAAGCAACCCACAGGAATGCAGGGCGGAAACACAAACTGCACCGAAGGCACCCCAGCCAAGAAATGAACTGGAGAACCTTTTGCTGTGAGGCAATAATGCTACCACTGCACCACTGTGCCAATCACGACTTGAGTGTGTCTATGATCTGCTGGATCCTGGCACCTGACAGGCACCTGACTGTGACCTTCTCCTTATCCAGCCTGGTGAGGGGGACATCTATGTGTCTCACTATGGAGTCACCTTTGACCAAGACATTTGGTTTAGAGGTGTTTTGCCTTAGAAGCTTATTGGGTGGAACACTGATACATTTGTTTTTATGTGAAGTGAATTCAGTAGGGACTGTATTGTGTGCAGAAGGTTTGCACTTGCAAGGTCTCTGCCAATTTGGTAAACTTCTAGTGAGTACCTCCAGATATGCGGGTTTATGTGTTGTGCACTTGGTTTGTGGAAAAGGTGAATTGTGTGTGTGTGTGCGTGTGTGTGTGTGTGTGTGTGTGTGTGTGTGTGTGTGTGTGTGTGTGTGTGTGTGTGTGTGTGTGCATGTGTGTGTTTGTGTGTGTGCAAGTGTGTGTGTGTGCGTGTGTGTGTGTGCGTGTGTGTGTGTGTGTGTGTGTGTGTGTGTGTGTGTGTGTGTGCTGACAACCTGTTTGCAATCATTAAACACATGACTGTTGGTGGTTTCTGTTGAACTTTACTGTTATGCTGCATTTTAATCTTTGTGTACTATTTTATAAAGATGAACTTGTTGAGATGAAGTGCTTGACACAGGTGGTTATGTGAGAGAGAGAGAGAGAGAGAGAGGGAGGGAGAAATAGAGAGAGCATTGACTTCAGATTTATAGTATAGATACATCTCTCACATATGTTTAAGGAGTAATAGGTTGTCAATAAACATGAGGCAACTGCTACATTGCCTCAGGATGCCCATGTCATTTAGGCTGGCTGGAGAAATGTTGGAAAATTGAACATCCATTATGTCAGGTGCATTCTGTAATAAGCAGGGGGGGTGGGTGAGATGGACCAGGTTCTTCTGTAGGACTAGTAAAATCTGCTAATCTACAGGGAGGTTAAGGATTAGAGACCTAAGTTGACACATCAAAATGCTAGGCTGCGTTGCTCTTTGGGCAGCAGTGTGCAAGTGCATTGAGTATGGAAGCTTAGGAGGGGTCCCTAGTATTTATCAAGGGAAAATTTGTCTAAGCATTTGCAACTATAATTAGCAGTGCCAAACCTCACTGTACGATGCACAGCCACACGCAATATGGTGCTTAAATACATACAGAATTAAACAGTTTAAACTCAAACTATCAAGTGGGAGAGACGAAAACTGAGCCCTTTTCCAGCAATCTCCAAATCAGATGGGTCCTGGGCTACACACGTCTGCCACAAGGGTGCAGGGGGGCCTTCTTAATGTAGGATGGCTGGTTTTAGTGCTCAAGTAATACCAAACAGCCTAGATTCAGTAAATCTGAATCTAGCCTATGCTATGAGATACAGTAGAACCAAGTGTAGAAAAAAACAGGCAGTAACAACAACAATAAAATCTAACAACATTCAAGCAGGAAATAATTTAAAAAGTGCTGTGTAAGCTTTAGATATAGTTATTTTTTGTAGTTCTATGTGGATGCTTATTTAGCTTAGATTCTCTCCAGGTCAAAGGTTAAGTTGTTTAACTTGAAGCAGCTCTGCCAAACTCCTAACTCCCTTAGAGGCCCCAACAATCTTCATACATTAAACTGAGCAGTTAAAATGAATCTAGCTAGAAGTTAATGTATACTGTCACCATCTCTCCCTATTCAATGCTGCTTTTCTACCTTCAACACTCATGTCTGACTGTCACAGTTCTTCCCTCACACAATCCATCCACCTCCTTGCTGGATGCCCTCATTTTCCCTTGATTCTTCCTGTCTACCCTAATTCCTCTTCTCCTGAGTGGCTTCTGCTTTTTCGCACGTGTGTCCAAATCACTGTAATCTGTACTCTTTGACCTTTTCTGCTGCAGTTGGACCTACTTTGGTTTTTCTGTTCTTACATCTTTATTTCTTCATTAGTCCCAGAGTGTGCAGCCTACCTCTAATCTCACACACTTCATCTCCATGACCTCTAGCTTCCTCAACCGCTCTGCCTTTACTGCCCAAGTTTCTGTACCATACAGAAGTACTGGTTGCACCACAGTTTTGAACACCATACTTTTCAGCTGATTTGGCATTCGTCTATCATACACTACCCCAACACACTACAACAGTTGGCTGCAGCCCCTCTGACTCTAGCTTTGACCTTCTCATTCAGAATTATCTTCTCCTCAACCACCCCTCCCAGACTCTCAAAGCTGTTAACACAGCTTGTTAATCTAGTTCATCACTAGCATGAGCAGGAGTGGGCTCTGAGTTGAACCCTGATGTATATCCACTCCCCCTGGGAACCCCTCTGTGAGATCGAAAGATGTTTGTACTTGAGTCATTGGGTCTTTGTACACAGTATGCACCAATTCTACCAATGTTTATGGGATTTCAAACCACCACAGGACTGCTTAAATCAGTTTTCTTGGGGCCTTGTCATATGCTTACTCCATGTCTAGGTATGCCCAGCTGGATTCTTTCCTCATCTCTAGCATTTTTTCAAGTATCTGTCTCACTGCAAACATCAGGTCAGTTGTGCTGCATCCTGATCTGAAATCAAACTGCTCATCTCCCATCTTACTTTCTACTACTCTGCGTATTCATTTATTGATCACCCTCTCCAGAACTTTTATACAGTGTGAAGGGGGTTTGATATCTGTTCACTGACCACAGTTGTGAGTGTCCCCATTGTTCTTGAACTCTGGCAGTACTATACTTATTCTTTAGTTATCTGGGATGCAACGCTCTGTCTAGACTGCTATGAGTTCCCACAGGAGCCGTTTTTTCACTCTCCCATGCAACACCTTTATCACATCTGCTGTGAACTCACCTGAGCATGCTGCTTTCCCTGCCTTCATTTTGCTTAGTGCTGTTCTTATTTCTTCTAGGGTGGGCTCCTCTTCTTCTTCTTTCATCATAGCTTGTGTCTGGTACAGTGCAGCTTCTGTGGGGTTTTCTTTAATCAGAATCTGGTTGAAGTACTCCATCCATCTACCTTTGATATCCTGTGGACTGGTGAGCAGATTGCTGCTGGCATCCCTTATAAATGGTGTCTGACTATCTTCTTTATCTTTCTGTCTTTGCCTTCCGACCTGCCATCGTTTCTTTGTGCTATCTTCTGAATTACTTTCCAGAAGCTGGCAGAGTGCCTCTGATGCCTTTTTTTTCTTTTGCTATTAGAACTCCTCTCCTAACCTCTTTGTTAATCAACCAGTGTTCCTTCCTAGCCTGGTCCATCTTTTCTATCTCCCACTTTTTCCTGCACTTCTTATTTCTTTAGATGACTTCTTGGACTTCTGCTTTCCACCAGCAGCTCTCCTTATGTACCTTATTTCCATACCTGGCTCGGCCACGTATCTCTTCTGTAGTCCTCACACATGCTGTTTTGAAGAGCTGACATTCTTCAACTCCACCTATTTTGTCTTCTTTTTGAGGTGCTATAGCCCTGAGTAATGCCTTGAACTTTTGTGCTTCCTGTTAATTCATCTTCCAAGTCTTCAGCCTAGACTCTGTTGACTTTTTCTGACCACTGCTTCCAGCTGCTTGTGGCAACCAGGGATTTATGCTGTGGGCTGATTGTTTTCTTACTAGGAGGAAGTCTACATGAGTTGCATGTTGGCCACTCTTGTATGTGATCCTGTGACTCTCTCTGTCTCATTCTTGTCAACTGTCCAGATTTTTGCAGAATGTCCAGATAGTTGAGTCATATTTTTGGTCTGTTCCTCATAAAATTTGTGGCTTTCTAGCAATTCTTTGAAGTTTGAAATCATTAAAAAATGGCAGACATTTGAGTTATGTGCTTCATATCTTTCCTAAAAAGTATGCAAATTCCAGTAACTTTCTAAATTTATAAGGTAAATAAATATTTGAAATATGTCATATTTATCAAGTCATTTATCAGACAGAAGTCTAGAATGGCCTCTCCTTCATGTTGTCTCACCTATGTGGACCAAGACAGTTCTCATATCTTGGTCTGTCTGTCCCAATATGCAGATTCATGTCCCCACACCATCAATTCATGTTGCCCTGATTTATTTAGTAGGTCCTGCAACTATTGTCTGAATGGACTCTTTCTCTTTTCCTCATTATCACAACCCTGCTGTGGGGCACAGGCTGAGATTATGAATACTGCCCTATCATAGGCTGAGATTATGAATACTGCTCTATCATAGGCTGCGATTATGAATACTGCCCTATCATAGGCTGAGAGTATGAATACTGCCCTATCATAGGCTGAGATTATGAATACTGCTCTATCATAGGCTGAGATTATGAATACTGCCCTATCATAGGCTGAGAGTATGAATACTGCCCTATCATAGGCTGAGAGTATGAATACTGCCCTATCATAGGCTGAGATTATGAATACTGCCCTATCATAGGCTGAGAGTATGAATACTGCCCTATCATAGGCTAAGATTATGAATACTGCTCTATCATAGGCTGAGATTATGAATACTGCCCTATCATAGGCTGAGAGTATGAATACTGCCCTATCATAGGCTGAGAGTATGAATACTGCCCTATCATAGGCTGAGATTATGAATTGTGCCCTATTCTTACACTGGAGTCTGATTGCCATGAGTCTGACACCCCTCACTGTCTTTTAAAGCCTGCCCCTAATTCTCACATTATTTGTAATCTGCCCTCCTATTGAGCAGTAGACTAGATCCCAAGCCAAGTTGTTTTGTCCCCTTCTATCTTGTCTTTGTCCAGCCTTCTCCTTAACATTATGTTGTCCACTTCCAGGCTGCATCCTGTCATCAAATCTACATTGAGTGTAACAATTCTTAGTTCATATTTGGCAGGCTGATTGGTTATATGTCTGGTTGCTGCTCAACAGAGCTATCCACAGTATTCCAGTCTGGGTAACTGGACACCAGCCAGGCAGTAGCCTATTGACCCTGGGCTCCAGGGCTTTTATGGCCAATAAAAGCACATACAACCATCCCACCATTAGCATGGATTGCTGGCACAAGTCAGAGTAGACATGTTCCTCAACCCACTTATCAACAGCAAATAGCTCAACCTGAGTCAACATGAACATGTTAGCTGTAACCATATTTGTATACCTTCAAGCTTTTAGATCTGCAGGTCGTCTGTAATAGCCGATACTAAGCACTACAGTAGATGCCCAAAGCCATTGGTCTATGCAACTCTTACTCTATAGGAGACCATCTAGAGTCTGGGCTGCTCACAACTCCATTCTTGGATGAGTTTGAGATGAAGCAATTGGCATGTTTTTCTTTTTCTTTTTTTTTTTTTTTGAGACGTGGGAGGAACCCCAAAAAGACACAAGAAGGCCATTCAAACTCCATGAAGGCATTGAACCGAAGTCAGGCTCAAACCTTGTACCTTTGTGCATGGGAGGTGAAGACCTTAACCTTTATAGCAGCTGGTCATGCTGGTTGTGCCAATAAGTAAATAACCCAATTTATACAGATATTTAATTAAATTTATTTACAGTACAAAGACTCCACAGAAACAGAATCAAAGGATTTCAGCAAAAATTTATATAAAAACTCTCTCTCACTCTCTCTGCATCTGATCTCCTTTTTAGAGAAGATTTGTGCCTGACATACAAAACATTTAGTAAGCCTTTTACCTTTGAACCCTCTTCTTAAAAGACCTGAGCACAAGAGGTCAGGCAATGTCTATAAATATAAATAATACTCATACCATGAAACATGGCAACTTCATATCTTATCTTATTTGTAAATA
Organism: Protopterus annectens; assembly: GCF_019279795.1. Lineage (NCBI taxonomy): Eukaryota > Metazoa > Chordata > Ceratodontiformes > Protopteridae > Protopterus > Protopterus annectens. The sequence continues at coordinate 1,505,255,524 of NC_056745.1, forward strand.
TATATATATATATATATCTATATATATATATATATATATATATATATATACATACATATATTTATATATATATATATATACATATATATATATATATATATATACATATATATATATATATATATATATACATACATATATTTATATATATATATATATACATACATATATATATATATATATATATATATATATATATATATATATATATATATATATATAAAAACCAACAACACCTTGTGAAACCAGAACAGATACCAATAAATAAATAGCCGGGATAGCAAAAACACTCCAGTTTATTAAGACAAAAAACAGACTGAGTTAAGCCCTTTCGTCCACCGCATTACAGGACTTTATCAAAACTATATGTATATTTAATTTTGTGCATATCCTTGTATCTGCAGATGTGTTTTGTTCATCTCGTATGTGATCGCATTCACCCGGCCTGTGCCTGCAAATGGTCTGTTCAGATCAGTGCACTACCCCGATAAACAGATATAAATAATAAATAAACAAATAAATAAATCAATGAATAAATAAAGTATCTTAAAGACTCTTATTCCTATAGAATAATCTCCCATTCAATTGGATTCATAGGTGATTGCTAGGCTAATGACCCCAGGGGGTTGTTTTAAGCATAAACATGCTTCCCAGGGCGTACAATCAAATCCTGTATCTTCTTTTTGTAAAATAAACAGCTTAGCTATTTTGTCAAACCCTAACCTCAAACTATGTGCATCAGTTCAGATGCAGACCTTCATGTACAGCAGGGAAGGTGAGGCATAATGGTTAAAGTCTTTACTTTACTAATTACTGACTTGGCCTGTGACAGTTTACGGACTGATAACCTAGTATTTACCTATAAAACTATAATTATTCCAACATGGGATACGAGGATTCAGGATAATCTGTAGACAATAAGTAGATGCTAAACTTGTTCAACAAATATACATTTAAACAAGTTTTCATCAAAAATGTATAACTTGAAATGTTATATGTAAACAGATGAGCCTAAAAAAACATAAAATGAATGTCTTTATTTACCTGTGTATAGTTTAAATAACAAAAAAAAAAGCTTTTTTATTTCTGGAACATATTTTACAGACCTATGAGTATAATAACTATATAATAAAAGGTCATTAGTATTTAAAAACATGCATGTTTTGTAAATCAAGCATATACCTAGAAAGAAGACTGACTGCTGAAGTATTATTGGGTGGCTGGATTTTCTAAGTCTGGGATTGGACTACACTTCCAATGTAAAGGGCTTACTTACATCTGTAACATGTTTTACAAGGTTCAGTGCAAAATATGAGAAAAAAATCAGTGGTTTTGTACAAAGTTTAGAGATTTGCTTACTGGCAGTGTGATCTTGTATGATCTTGTGCAGTCATTCAATGAAATTATTTAAGAATGGAAACTGATTTCTTTATTAAATAATGTTACAATGTAATAGCAGTAATCTGCTACTGTGTGTAGGTATCAGAAAATTTACCCTCAGTTGACTTTATGTAATTAGTCTGGATCCTCCTACATGATCAAACCACACCAATGGTGGGTAAATGCTGTGATGCCCTCACTCAGTCATGGATTAATGCTTAGTAAACTGTCAAAGGAAAAGGGACAGTCGTTCCATGCTTTCTGGCTTGTATCAGTAAAGGGATTTTATTGGGAATACATAGTGATCCTCAGCTATTGGGATTACATAGGTTCATAGGTAGGTACTAGGCTATATGCTTGTAGGCATTTATAAGCCTAGCTGGAATGTGTTGGCTTTCACCACCACCTTAGATTAGTTCCCTGTGCCTCTGTCCAGCAGAGCCATTGAAGTGATCCCCAGGGTAAACTTTCTGTTTCCCATCCACTCGTCAAGGTTTCTCTTGAAGAGGGTTAGTGAGGAGCTCTGCCTAGTGTAGATTGGAATCTTGTTCCAGAGCATGAGAAGTCTCTGGGACAGGAATCTATCCCTCCAGCATGTCCTATTTATTCTTGTGATGAGGTTTAGATCCCTGGAGCATGTGGCTCGAGGGGATATGGTTTTCTTTAGGTGGAGCATGTCCATCAATTCAGGGTTGGACATGGCCGTGTATGTAGGCAGTATGCAACTGAGTACAGCTGGAGTTTCTTCAGTCAAGCTGCATAGGGAATCTGCTTGAGGCCAGTGATCCTCTTGGTAAGGCACTTCTGTGGTCTTTCCAGTTGTTGCAGGTGTCTTGTAAGGTACATCCCAAATGGGGCATTGTACTCCATGATGGGTCTGATGAGTGATGCGTAGAGGGGCCCAATGACCTCTTTCGATCTGGATGCAAACCCTTTTGTGATTAGGTGAGCCACATAGAAGGATTTTCTAACCACTTTGACAATGTGATTATCAAAGTAGAGGTTACTATCTACTTGGGTCCCCAGATCCCTTATTAAGTCTTCAGTATTTAGGAGACTACCACCTATGTGGTAGTTTGTGGGTACTTTGTTTTTTTCCAAAGGGGATGACTATGCACTTTTTGTCATTAAGCTTGAGGCCATGGTTTTGACATCAGGTATCTGTCTCAGTGAGACCCTTTTGAAGGATGTCTGTGTCAGCCAGAGAGTCAATTATAGCCCCTAGTTTGCAGTCGTCTGTGAACTTGGTCAGCCATAGTCATCCTGTACTTGTCTGAACCTCTGAGATGTATATGCCAAACAGGAGGGGTCCTAGGACTGAGCCCTGAGGAAAGCCACTTGTAACCGGTTTAGAGTCAGACCTAGTTCCCGCAGCTCTTACCATGTGGGTTCTGTCCGTGAGCAAGTTGGTAACCCATCTCATGACATAGGGGTTTATGTTCAGGCTAGTGAGCTTGTCTATAATACCTGAGTGGGGAATGTTGTTGAAGGCCTTTGCGAGGTCTAGGTAGGCTGTGTGGACCACCTTTCCCTCGTCTATAGCCTTGGTAACTGTCTCAAAGAAGTCCACCAGGTTTAGGAGGCATGATCTGCCCTTAACAAAGCCGAACTTGGGTAGGTCCAGTGTTTGGAGGTTCCCAATGTCTCTGTTAATGAGATCCATGATGATGTGCTCCATAGCTTTGCAGACCAAGCTAGTCAGGCTTATAAGGCGATAGTTCCCAGGGTTCTGTTGTGGCTCCACCATGTTGATCCCAAGCTGCGAACCTCAAAATAAAAAGCAATGCAAATATGCAAGAATATTCTGGAAATGATAAAAATAAAATGAAATGTGGTGGCAAGTCCAATCTTGGCAGCTGAGCAAATTAAGACCAAAATAAGCAGAAAGAAGACACTAGAAAATGTTCTATAAAGATGATTAATAAAATATTTGCTCTTAATGAAGGAGGAGGAAAGTGATACAGTTAACTGATCCACGAATGACAATGTATGTGCACCGTCATGAATAATTAATAGTCTTATTCCACGAATGACAATGTATGTGCACCATCATGAATAATCAATAGTCTGATGTGCAAGCATTTAAGGAGGAGGAAAGCGATACAGTTAACTGATCCACGAATGACAATGTATGTGCACCGTCATGATTAATTAATAGTCTGATGTACAAGCATTTAAGGAGGAGGAAAGCGATACAGTTAACTGATCCACGAATGACAATGTATGTGCACCGTCATGAATAATTAATAGTCTTATTCCTTGAATGACAATGTATGTGCACCATCATGAATAATTAATAGTCTGATGTGCAAGCATTTAAGGAGGAGGAAAGCGATACAGTTAACTGATCCACGAATGACAATGTATGTGCACCGTCATGAATAATTAATAGTCTGATGTGCAAGCATTTAAGGAGGAGGAAAGCGATACAGTTAACTGATCCACGAATGACAATGTATGTGCACCGTCATGAATAATTAATAGTCTGATGTACAAGCATTTAAGGAGGAGGAAAGCGATACAGTTAACTGATCCACGAATGACAATGTATGTGCACCGTCATGAATAATTAATAGTCTTATTCCACGAATGACAATGTATGTGCACTGTCATGAATAATTAATAGTCTGATGTGCAAGCATTTAAGGAGGAGGAAAGTGATACAGTTAACTGATCCACAAATGACAATGTATGTGCACTGTCATGAATAATTAATAGTCTGATGTACAAGCATTTAAGGAGGAGGAAAGCGATACAGTTAACTGATCCACGAATGACAATGTATGTGCACCGTCATGAATAATTAATAGTCTGATGTGCAAGCATTTAAGGAGGAGGAAAGCAATACAGTTAACTGATCCATGAATGACAATGTATGTGCACCGTCATGAATAATTAATAGTCTGATGTACAAGCATTTAAGGAGGAGGAAAGCAATACAGTTAACTGATCCACGAATGACAATATATGTGCACCGTCATGAATAGTTAATAGTCTGATGTACAAGCATTTAAGGAGGAGGAAAGAGATACAGTTAACTGATCCACGAATGACAATGTATGTGCACCGTCATGAATAATTAATAGTCTTATTCCATGAATGACAATGTATGTGCACCATCATGAATAATTAATAGTCTGGTGTGCAAGCATTTAAGGAGGAGGAAAGCGATACAGTTAACTGATCCACGAATGACAATGTATGTGCACCATCATGAATAATTAATAGTCTGATGTACAAGCATTTAAGGAGGAGGAAAGCGATACAGTTAACTGATCCACGAATGACAATGTATGTGCACCATCATGAATAATTAATAGTCTTATGTATATGTGCACCAGTCATGAATAATTAATAGTCTGATGTGCAAGCATTTAAGGAGGAGGAAAGCGATACAGTTAACTGATCCACGAATGACAATGTATGTGCACCGTCATGAATAATTAATAGTCTTATTCCACGAATGACAATGTATGTGCGCCGTCATGAATAATTAATAGTCTTATTCCACGAATGACAATGTATGTGCACCGTCATGAATAATTAATAGTCTGATGTGCAAGCATTTAAGGAGGAGGAAAGCGATAGAGTTAACTGATCCACGAATGACAATGTATGTGCACCGTCATGAATAATTAATAGTCTGATGTGCAAGCATTTAAGGAGGAGGAAAGCAAAACAGTTAACTGATCCACGAATGACAATGTATGTGCACCGTCATGAATAATTAATAGTCTGATGTACAAGCATTTTAGGAGGAGGAAAGCGATATAGTTAACTGATCCACGAATGACAATGTTATGTGCACCGTCATGAATAATTAATAGTCTGATGTACAAGCATTTGACAGATATGAAAACAAAACAATAGACAAGAAGACAGATGGAGAGGAGTGAATGCTTAAATCCTAGACAGCATGTGTATTACAGATAATTTAATGAAATATATCATAATCTACTTATTTTTTTTGTCAGATGCTAAATGGGTTGATTCAATGGGAGATATGTATATCCCAGTAGATGGGTATGCAGAGACAGCTTTTATATTAACATTCTAGTAATGGAGTTACAATATTCAAATTGTCATAACAGTATCATACACAAAACTAATTTAATATTAGACAGAAATAGTAAGCTCTTTATTGAACTTTTCTATCTTAGATCTCAATCCATAAGATAAGAAAATGTTATACTATTTTGTTTTAAGTATTTTTATTGGTAAGAACAAATGACAATCCTTACTCCTGGGAAGAACAAAAATATTTTGTTTCTTGGCTCTTCTCTATGCAGATTTATTAGTTAAGTTGACCATGTAATTGACTGATTTAAGAAATAACTGACTTTATTCATTTATTTAGAGAGCTGTTTTGTTCTTCAGTGTCATAACAGACAGTAATACTTTCAACCTGGTTTCATTACTTCACAGTGTTTGTCTGTGGTCTCTGTCCTTTTACTAAGTGAAAACAAAGACTTAATCTGGCTTTATATCTCCCTTAAATGTGTGTGTGTGAGCAGTAGCACAGAGTATTGCTTCTACTTATTTATAGACCGTTAACCTGTTAAAACATTTCAGGTAACGTGTGTCACATTATAAGGCAACAGTGCAATTTGTTTTATGGCTGAACAATTCTGACTCCTGTAATAACAGGTTTGAAGATAAATGGAACTGTTTTTACTTTTCAAAGCGTTTTAACTTTAAGAAAAAATAAAAAAGTTGATGCTTGTCAGATAGTTTGAATTACAGGTTTGTAGATGAGCATAGCAGAGCAAATCTGTAAGAAATCAAAATGGAATGCCGGGTTTTATAGGTAAGCACTGTGAACCTAAAAAGATGACTTAGACATTCCTTTGAATTCTTCCGTGAGAATTAATACCACATTAACCTTCACACAAATTCACATTTATTATTGCTTTTGCTGTTACTTTATCTTTAGTGCTTGTGTATTATTTGCTTTAACAAAATTTTGTTCATCTTCCTTTTCTTTTGGCTGCTCCCATTAGGGGTTGCCACAGCGGATCATCTGTTTCCATTTCTTCCTGTCCTCTGCATCTTGCTCTGTCACACCAACCACCTGTATGTCCTCTCTCAACACATCCATAAACTTTATCTTAGGCCTTCGTCTTTTCCTCTTACCTGGCAGATCCATCCTTAACATCTTCCCAATATACCCAGAATCCCTCCTCAGCACATGTCCAAACCAATGCAATCTTGCCTCTCTGGTTTGGTCTCCAAACTGTCCAACCTGAGCTAACACTCTAATATACAGGTCTATATTACAAACCTGAACGCTTATCTTATCGAATCCTTGAACGTCGGCCCGTCCTTATCAAAATGCAAAAACATCGAACATCCAGAAGAGCGAAACCGGAAATGTGGAATCGTCATGGTTGGCCTTCTGCAGTATACCTCCATAAGATAAGTGTGCGATAGTTATGGACCTTAGGGTTAGGGTGCGGGTTAAGGTAAGTGCATAGATGGTAATGTATGTTAGAGTTAGTGTAGAGGTTTGTTAAGTGTATGTGTCTGGATTATTTAGTTTGTTTGGGTTTAGCTTTTTAAGGTAAGTGTGCAATAGTTACGGGTAGGGTGCAGGTTAAGTTAAGTGCATACATGGTGCTATATGTAAGATTTAGTGTAGGGTTAAAAGTAGGGTTTAGTTTAGGGCTAGAAGTAGGGTTTTGGTTAGTGTATGTATGTGGTTTATTTAGTTTGCTTGTGTAGGTAGTATGTAGCGGGCAGTGGGGTGGGACAAGTATGATATTTCGACGTTTTGAATTTTGTGGTTTAGGGCATTTGGTGTTTATGCAGTTCGATGAGAACTGGTCGACATTTAGGGATTCGATAAGGTAAGTGTTCGGGTTTAAAATATAGACCCTAATATACTAATTTCTAATCCTGTCCGTCCTCATCACACCCAGTGCAAACCTTAACATCTTTACCTCTGCCACCTCCAGCTCTGACACCTGTCTTTTCATCAGTGCCACCGTCTCCAACCCATATAACACAGCTGGTCTCATTGCCATCTTGTAGACCTTCCCTTTCACTCTTACTGGTACTCGTCTGTCACAAATCACTCCTGATACTCTTTTTCACCCACTCCATCCTGCCTGCACTCTCTTCTTCAACTCTCTTCCCACTCACCATTACTCTAAACTGTTGATCCCAAGTATTTAAACTCATCCACCTTCGCAAACTCTTTTAACAAGATTCAGTTGCTCTTTCAAAACGTTATGCTGCTTAAGCATGCATGGCTGATGTTAGAACACTGAAGACACAAAACTACGATGGATTTATTCAGATCAAAATATTATTTCACAATTTAATTATTTTTTGCCTTGAGTGCATATTTTTTAAAGTAAAGCAGCACAGTGAAAGGGACTCTGCAAATTCACCCAGAGATGCTTTTTATTTAAATTGCAAATGTGGTTAAATTGTTTTAATGTACATTGCTATCGAGTTTGTCACATTTGTTTGTAGCAACCATACTTGAGCATTCAATCCCTGTAATGACTTATGCTCTTTCCTGTCTACATATCCATCTACCTACCAGTGACTGCATTCAGTCAAACATCCATCCATTCACCCATCTTTTATATATTTTTTTCCATTTCTGTGTCATGGGTACCTAAGTTCTTACTGACAAGGAGAAGGTGCAATGCAGGAGCCCACCCTGGATGGAATACTTGACTGTCTCAGGGCAGACACATTCTTTAGCACCCATAATTACCATTTGTGACAGTTTGAAATCAAAGCCCCACTAACAAAATGATTGTATTCCTCTGCTATGGTGTTTGCTAACAGACTGTGCTGTTTCTGCTCTCCTATTTATGTGAAGAAACATACTTCAATATTCACTGGAATTCCTTCTGAACATAACATATATATATATATATATATATATATATATATATATATATAGTGAGATATCTTGGCACTGATACCATTTTACACAAAATAGCTTCATTTTTCTGTGTAATAGTTTTATCACCAATGTTTTTGAAACACTTCTTGTCACATTCCTTTTCTCATTTCAAGAACAAATTTGCTTCTTTAACCTTAGCATTAAAGAGTTTCAAAATTAGATTCTATATAACTGCAGTTGCAGTTTTCTGAAGTATACCCACCAATTCAATGCCCATACAATGGTACAAGGTAAGTCAGGAGATGGGCATAGTGTTCATGATACAATGTTGCTATTGTCTTTTTGGAGTACAGTGTTTCCATTGTTCTTTATAACAAATTTAAAGCACTGTTGTTTCACTGTGGAGAATTCCAAAGCCATCCACACAAGCATTTTAAATCTTTTAGGAGATATTGTGATGGCACCAAACGCGAGTTACACAAAGATGATGTACATGTATAGTCAGCCTTCCATGTAAGAGAACAAGGTGGCTGCATAGGCTGCATAGCTAAGCATACCTTTGTGCTCTGCAGTTGTTTATTTGTAGCCTTGCCCTGCACTGCAGTGGATGTGCTGTGTATCCGGCCAGATGCTTCCTGGAAATTTCTGCCCTTTGCATCACATAATTTACCTGACCAACGGTCGGCAAGGAGTGCAAATCTTGCAAATACTCAAGAGTAATGTCATAAATATTTTCTCTAAACAAGAGGAGAGCCAACAGGAGCCACTGAAAGCATCCTTTGCTTGTTCATCTTTCCCCCTACAAGAAAGGGGCAGTATGCCACTCGAGTCCTTGATTTACAACACTTTCCCCTAATTAATTTCAATGCTGGCCCAAACTGGTGCAGTCATCGAATCTCCCAAAGATGTCAACATGCTAGAGAATGAGATTTTACACAGACAAAGATTGGTGTCAAAGCCACGGACTTAAAAACCACAAAAAACGCATTATCATCCCCTTCGGCAAAGGAGAGACCCCTGCTAATTACAAGATTAATAAAACCGCCCCAAGTTCAAATACGTAGTGAGAGATTTCGGAACACAAGTTGATAGCAGCCTTAGTTTTGATCATCAGGTGTCCACAGTAGTAAGAAAGGCCTTCTACTTTGCACATATCATAAGCCAGGGTACGGCATCCAAAGCTAAGGATGTTATAACTCCTCTGTACTCACCTCTCATCAGACTAATAATAGAGTACAATACTCCCTTCTGTAAGTGCCTCACCAGACATCTGCAGCAACTGGAGAGACCTCAGAAGTTTCTCACCAAGAAAATTCAGGGCCTACAACACATGACCTAAATGGACAGACTGAAGGTCCTATTACTTTACTCAGTATTGTATAGTCTGCTTAGAGGTGACTTGTGCCTGGCCTACAGAGCAGTTTCAGACCCTGCCTTGATGAAGCTGCTGCACATTCACAAATCCAATTGGACAAGAATCACTCACTCTAGGGATCTTAATCTAGCCTGCAATATTAACAGGACATGCTGGAGAGACATATATGTCTTCTAGAGGCTGCCACTCCTCTGGAATAAACTCCAGTTCATGTAAAACACAGTTACTCAATGAGCCTATTTAAGCATAACCTGGACAACTGGATGTAAACCATAAATTTACACTGGAGTTTTACTTATGTCTCTCTTAGACAGGCCCAGATGGTGCTGATCTAAGATTCACCCACAAATATACACCGTGTTTCTTTGTCCATAAGAAAACAAGGGTATAACATGGCTAGGCATGTAGAAATCTTATGGTCAATAGCCTAGTAACGTATGATCCTGTGATCCTTTGAGAATGATGGATATTGGACAAATTCACAGCGCAAACACAGTGGTTGTCAGCTGTCCCTGAATTTGAAGGATATCTCTGGGCTTGTTTTGAACCTCATAAAATGTGTGGTTTTCTGCCAACTCGCTGAAGGTGGCAAATATTAAATGATGACAGACATCTGATGTGTAGACTTTGTATTCTTTAGAAAATCCATACTATGCAAACTGTTTTAAATGTATTCCTCCTATGCTTGTGTATAAGAATAATATTTTAAATTTCTTCCTGATTTTGGGCTTTTGTCCTTCCTTATTATTTTGGCTTTATACCCGACTCATGCATTAAGAAGCTTAGAGAACAATTTTTCTGCATATCTATCTGTCTATCTATCTATCTATCTATCTATCTATCTATCTATCTATCTATCTATCTATCTATCTGTCTGTCTATCTATCTATCTATCTATCTATCTATCTATCTATCTATCTATCTATCTAACTATCTTTCTTTTATAATAATCAGACATCTAAGAACTGTGTGGAAAATGAGATAGAATTGTTGGGCTGTCACTGATTTCTCATTAGTCTGCCTTAGCAGGATTAATGCAATTTGTTTAAAGAAACTTGGAATACTTCGATATGTGGTTATTATTTGTGCTGAATAAAGTTTAAATACATTATACGGCCATTATTTGTATCAACAGATGTCTGAAGTGTAAGCTAAATTGGCTATAACTGTTAAGTGGTGGTGGTAGCTGTCTTTTGATAAAAGTAACTGACCCTCTTGTTATTTTCTCAGTTTAAACACTTTAATTTATCTTTGAAAGACTAATGTGCATTTCTCTGAAGTATTATTATTAGTCTTTGTACGTGGTTCATTAAATATCAACTTGTTTTTAATTGTCATCCAGAGCTTTATTGTTTCGCTTTTCTTGGTCATCATTTGGATTTTAGAAGTTGCGGTTTGGTGACCTTGTGTTTTTTTGTTTTTTTTTGTTTTATTTGTATTATTATTATTATTATTATTGTTATTATTACTATTATTATTATTATTATTATTATTATTATTATTACTATTGTTATTATTATTATTATTATTATTATTATTGTTATTATTATTACTATTATTATTACTATTACCACAATAAGACAATGGAGGTGTACACAGTAAGTAATGTGGCTGTAACTGATTACAGGCCAGCTGAGGATATGAGTTAATTACCTGAGCTGTTGTTAGATGATTGTTAAGGAACAGTTACTGATCTAGCAGGAGTAGTATCACACGTGCATGGAAGGGCCATGCGTCAATATGTGTGTACATGCAAGAAAATCATGAAAATTCTGCATATCTTGTGATATACTTGGCTTGTCATGGATTTGTTAGTATGTGTACATCTGTGTGAAAAATCAGTACATCATGCGATAGACCCAGCTTGTCAGGGGCAGTGTCAGTATGTGTGTGTGTGTGTGTGTGTGTGTGTGTGTGTGTGTGTGTGTGTGTGTGTGTGTGTGTGTGTGTGTGTGTGTGTGTGTAGACATGTTCAAATAATTTTATCTATGGATGCACTCAGTATATTTCTGAGCACATAGAGAACTCTTCTGGGCAGAAGTGAAACAACAGTTAACAAATCATTATTTTTCTAATCTGAGGAATATAATGCATAACAGAACAACAGGACCTCATAGTGTCTGAAGAACCAGCTAGCCCCACACACACTTGCCTGCATAAGCAGATTATGAAACAGTATCAGTAGTGGCCTGTACTCTGAACTCCATCAAATATAAAAAAACATGGCTTGGTAATGACACAGATGCCTATATTCTCCATAGTGAGGAAAGCTTGTAGGGTGTGGAGTTTCTTGTTTAAGCTCCGAGCACAGACCAGGAATGCCTTTAGGTTTCTTTGATTTTTATTTGGTATGTTGGCGCGTTTGTGAATTTGGCATTGCCTAAAAAGTCTCTAAGGAGTGGATAAAGTTTTAGCCAATATTTGGAAGCTGAGGGAGAGACAGGTACAAACCATCCTTTGTAAAGCATTGTGGTTTGCAAACCATGTCGTCCCATGTTGACAAATATTGATTTTCCCTGGAAAGACTCCACAAAACCAATTATTTAGTCCAATCATCATTTTTTTTTGTAGTGTGGCATCATTCTTGGTGAAGGTAGAATGCTGTTCAATGCAAGGCACATACCAGCCTGAGACACATATTGAGAAAGATCAGCATTGTCTCTCTTTATATAGTCCAGGGAGGTATATCTCAGGTCATTAATGCCCATGTGGGCTATGATAGAAGCATACAAGTACCTGTGGTGTAGTGGCTTGAGTACGTGTAACCTGGTGGATCCTTTTTACAGGAAAACAACTGACTGTTATTTTCTATTTGATCAGTATGGTGAGTGGGTTATCTGTGTGTTGCACAATGGAGTCCCCTTTGACAAGAGCCCTGGGAAATGTGTTTGCATGCCTTATGGACTTTGCATTTGGGCTCCACTGGGTGTAGGCATATGTTTGGTGGTTGGTGTTGCTTTTGGAGATTGCTAGGAGAGGTGTTGCCATTTATAGAGTTAGGTGGTCAATGAGGTTTGGAAAGATGTTTTTTTTTCTTCTTCAGCATAAGTTGGTCTATGTGCCTGTTAGATACTCTGTGCACTGGATGTAATGTGTGTGTTCTTGACAACCTAATTTATGTGCAAAATTTTTGCTTCCAGTGAAATTTTATATGAGCAGCATCTCTCTCAAACTGTGTTTGTTTCTTTAAGGATTAAATGGTTGTCTTTGAACTTGAGAAAATTGCTACTTTATCTCAGAATGCCTATATTTACTGAGTTGGCTATGAAGACATTTAGAAATGGCATATCCATGTTGTCCAGACCTGTATTTGTGTGAGCTACTATAGGTTTTGGCCTGAGTTATACAGAAGATTCCTTTAGTGGTTTCAGGGGTTTGGCACTACCCAAGGTTAGAGTGTGAGAAGATTTAATAGTAGTGCTTTTTAATGCACAAACTGTCCGCTCTAACCTTGTTTCCATGCAATGGCTTTATTTTAGCACACTAAGTTACAGGTTTCAGTTCAAAGGTTAGTTTTTTGATATATATGTATGTATGTATGCGTGGATGAACAAATGGATAAGCATTGCAATGAAAAATAATAGAAATATTCTACTGCTTGAGAATGCATGTATTTCAAGAACTGGTTTCTTGTGGTTCCAAAGGAAAAGAACAAGTAAGCAATTAGCCTAGACAGTGACAGAGAGAGAGGAGACATAATAATAAACTGGATGACATGGAAGTCTCTGGAACATTGATTTATGATGGAGTGTGGAGCAAATATGGATGGGAACCCCACATCAATAAAAAAAATAACACAAGTTAAGAAAGACTCATGCAAACTAGTGGAAGTTGGAAGATAGATTTAGCTAAATGGAATAAGACCTATCATCCTTGATTGTTTTGAATTGCAGACTGCACCAATGATGATCTGGGATACTGTGTAGATCTACATATCAATTAACTCACGGTATAAGGCCTTAAGGATGTTGAACTTGCTAGAGGTTTAACTTCTTAAAGGAGTTAAATGACAGTGGTTAAAGAGGAAAGTCATAAGTAGAGGGCTCATGAGAGTTCCTAAAATGAAGTCTGTATGTATTATATATTATATATAATATTTATACATCAATACATACACATATATCATATGCATATATGTAAAAAGAATGAGTTATGGAGTGGATAATCTGAGAAACAAATTGAATTCCAGTTTCATCCTATATAATCATATCACTCCTTCCACTATTCATCTTATGCTATCTCCCCTAAACGTAATCGAATAGGACATATAATCGCTACCAAAAATTAAAATTAAAACCTTCGTGGACCCTGACAACATACCAGACTGCACCCTCGTTAGAGATGAATATGCTCTATTTGACCAACTTCTCCTCAGTTTCTCACCCTTGCCTTAGTCATTGACTTACATCCAGAGCCCGGTAGAACAACCTAATTGATACCCCCTACATAAAGATGGGTCTTCTTCAAACTATATTAATTATTACTCTTTGGCCTTTGCAGATCATAACAAAAACTGTAGAATAACTCATACCAAAACTTATAAATGCAGGCATAAGTAGCATTACTGGGCTTGACCAAAACCAGTTTAGATTTGTGAAGTATAGATCCAGACTCCCAAACAAATAAACTTCTGATAAAATGTACTTGAGGCAATAAACACTAGTCTGTGGGTAAATACCATCTTTTCCAATCAGGCCATGTCCATGCTAGTATAACAGACAAATTAGTAAAAGTCGATATAAATCCATACATTGTAGGTTCGATTGCAGTTTAGCTATCTGCAGAACCCATGTTGTGAAACTGGTTTGTAACTTCTTGACATATACAACTGTAACTGGCTGTGTCACACACAGTTCTGAGCTGACACAGCTCTTATTTTCCATCTATTTTACTAACATCTTTGCCACGGCCCATACTTCTCAACCACTTAGTGCAAACAATCTGGACAAAGCCTCTCATAATGTGGGGCTCATGGCCCCAAAATAGGGACACATTTTAAATATTTTAAATATTGGTGTTATAAACTTAAAATAAAAGTATATATAACAGGATTTCTGTTAGTATGCATTTTCTGAAGGATCCCGAATTTCAGTATTTCAAAATGCTATAACCATAAGCTTTAAATCGCGAAACCCCAGAAGCGCGAAATTCAAAATCCTGAAGTTCAGAGATTTTTAAATAGCGCTTCTGGTGTTGCAGTGTGTGAATGGGTAGGTGTAAGTTCAGGTAAGTATGTATGTGTAAGTGTGTTGGTTAGGGGCTTTAGTGTATGTTAGTGTGTGTTGTGACTGTGATGTGTGTATGTGTGCAAGTGGCTATGAAATGGGTGGGTGTGAGTTATCTTTGTGTGTGTGATTGTGTGATCTCAGAGTTAGTATATATAGATAAGTAAGGGGGGTGTGGGGGGTGCAGGGGGGCTTGCCCCCCAGCTTGTCTGTAGTGTAGGATTATATGATTGATTGTGGGGGGACATTGTGTGTCTGTGTATGTGTGTGGTGTATTTGTAATGTAGGGTCGCGATTTTAAATTTCACAGTTCTGGGGTTTCGGGATTTAAAGCTTTCGGCTATAGATTTTGAAATACTGAAATTTGGGATTTCAGTATTTCTAGATTCTATAGTGAACCTATATATATATATATATATATATATATATATATATATATATATATATATATATATATATATATATATATATATATATATATATATATATATATATATTAATATATATATATAAATATAGCCATATATATTTCTATAGCTAGATATGACTTTATATGAGTTTACTATGCTGCACCCAGAACTCAAAACTATCATAGATTCATAAGTAGGTACTAGGCTATCAGCCCAAGGGCCTAAGTAAGCCTAGCCAACAAGGTTCCCTGGCTTACTCCACACAATAAAGTTAATTTCCTGTGCCCATGTCGAGCAGAGACACAAAAGTGATCCCTGGGGTGTATTTCCTATTTCCCATCCACTCATCAAGACTTTTCTTGAAGAGTGCTAATGAGGAACTTTGCTTGACATAGATGGGTAGCTTGTTCCAGAGTAGAGGAAGTCTCTGGGACAGGAATCTATCTTTCCAGCATGTCCTCTTTATGGTGGTGAAAAGGTTTAGGTCCCTAGAGCATGTAGCTTGGAGGGATTGGAATTTCTTTAGGTGTAGCATGTCCAACAGCTCTGGCTTTAACATAGCTTTATATGTTAGGCAGAGATATCCTTGGAGTAGGCGATATGCTACAGAGTAAAGCTGGAGGTTTTTGAGATGGTCAGTGTAGGGCATCTGTTTGAGGCCAGTAATCCTCTTTGTGAGGTACTTCTGTGGCCTTTCCAGCTGCTGCAAATGTCTTGTGAAGTACATTCCAAAAGGGGCGTTGTACTCTATAATGGGTCTAATGAGTGCCAAGTAGAGCGGAACAATGACCTCTTTTTTTCCCTGGATGAGAACCCTTTTGTGATGAGGTGTTCCACATAGAAGGATTTCCTAACTATTGTGATGATGTGATTACCAAAGGAGCGACTACTGTCCACCTGGGTCCCAAGGTCTCTTATCACACGTTAGGCATTAATTAGACTGCCATTTATGTGGTAGTTCATGTGTACAGAGTTTTTACCAAAGGCGATGACAGTGAACCTTTTGGCATTGAGCTTGAGGCCATGCCTCTGACACCAGGCATCTGTCTCAGTGAGGCCCTACTGTAGGATGTCCACATCATTTGGGGACTCGACTATGGCTCCTAGTTTGCAGTCCTCTGCAAAATTCATTAGCCAGAGGCCTTCTGTGTTAGCCTGTACTTCAGAGACATAGATTCCAAACAGGAGAGGTCCCAGGACTGAAACCTGTGGTACTCCACTTGTCACTGGTTTGAAGTCAGATTTGGAGTCTGCAACTTTTACAGTGTGGATTCTGTCAGCTATATCGAAATGACAAGTGAGCCAACACAACCAATAAATCACCTGTAGATCAAGAAAAAACAAAGAGGTCAAACATTTTTGCAGGGAAGAGCACTCATCTACCCACACACCCCTTGTTAATTATATATGCCAACTCTGAGATAGCAATGCAGCAGGAAAAGTTCCTCGATCCCAACTGTAACGCAAACATGCACAAAAAAAAAAAGCAGGTACAGGTGATCATCTGATTCTCGCTCACCTGTTCAACCTTTTCATACCTTGCAAGTTGACCATGCATAAATAAATATATATATATATATATATATATATATATATATATATATGGGTCTTCTTCTAATTGTCGACATTTAAAAATGTCAGCATTCATATGGCTGAGACCATATGATCAACATTTGAAATGTCGACCACGGGGAACCGGTATCATGCTACAGTGCGGAATGGAAAGATTTCCACTTCCGCACTGTAGTGCGATCTCGGAGTTGGTATATTAAAGTTATGGGGGGTGTGGGGGGGTGGAACCCACCATGGGAAGTGCAAGGGGTGAAGCCCCCTGCTAGCAGCATTCAGATAAGTTTGTGTTTGTGTTATGTGGTTTACTTGAATGGTTGAGATTTGGAATGTCAATCATATGGTCTCGGTCATATGAAAATTGACATTATGAAATTTTGGCCATATCAAGTAGACCCATAGATATATATATATATGTATATATATATATATATATATATATATATATATATATATATATATATATATATATGTATATGGGAACCTACCAGTTCCATGAAAGAACACTTACCCGATGACCACATCGGCGACAGAGCAGATCTCTGACAATGATAAGTATAAGTAGTGCGGAATGGGATGTATTCCCGTTTCTGCAATGTGGTGCGATCTCGGAGTTGGTATATCTAAGTAGGGGTGTGGGGCACAGCCCCTGCTATATATATATATATCTATGTATATATATATCTATATATCTATATATATATATCTATCTATATATATATATATATATATATATATATATCTATCTATATATATATATATATATATATATATATATATATATATATATATATGTTTCATTTATTGCGGAAACGGAATACATTCCGTTCCGCAGTAGCTATATTTACCATTGTCGACGATGTGGTCTTGATGATTCGGTCATTGGGTAAGTGTTCTGTCGTGGATCTGATATGGATCCATATATTTATATATATAATATGTATAAATATCTCACTGCTTCGTTTGATTCTTGTTTTTTACTTTATGAAGTAGAATGTGAATTCAGCTGTTTTTTTGTGTGTGGTATATATATATATATATATATATATATGTGTGTGTGTGTATGCGAATGTGCGTTTCACTAGATTGTTGGACAAGAGACATGCTAAGACTGTGGAGGGAGGTTGTGTTTCAGTGAGGAACAGGGAAGTTTCCTATTTCCCCACTGTACTACAATCTTGGAGTTGGTGTATTTAATGTGCAAGGGTTTTGGGGGGACGCAACCCCCCACATTGGTGGTGCAAGGGGGCCTAGCCCCCCTGCATAATAGTAGGCTATAAGTAAAACCCATTCATTGTAGTCATGTCTGGATCATGGCTGGAAGACTGGAATGTCAAGGATGTCATATACGCATCTTCGTATTTACCATTTTCTGGTCTTCCGTTGTTGTCAACTTCATCATTCTGTTGCGACATTACACCTGTTTCACCCAGCCCATTTCAACAATACCACAGTAAACCTATATTTGTTATATTATATCTGTATGTATGTATTTTATTTGTTTTTGAATTAGTAAGTTTTAGTTACAGTTTTATTCATACTTCACAGGACTCTGATCTACTATTTAAGTTTGCAGAAATTTAGGTCTGATGAAGCTGGTGTTTTTTTATTCTGTGAAAGAGCTTACCTGATTTTATTGGTTTTGTCATTAAACATTCTGATTTTATTTTTGTTCTTTTCATTTAGTGTACTTAGTGAATTTAACATTTTTCAGCCGTGGTAGCCATTTATATATTTATTTCTAACATCCTTTACCAAGCTCTGAAGTCCCCTTTCTGTAAGGCTTGCCTGGCTGACATGTACCAGACTGGTTGCAAGACAGGGACCTCTACTCTGACCCTGTGAGGACATCCCTAAATATGCAGAGGGAGATCTGTCCCTAGCCTCGGAGGTACATGAATGGTCTGCTCCTGAGGGATTTCAACCTGTATAAAATGAAAAATAAATGGTAGAGAAATAAAGCAGTAAAAGAGAAAGAGGGTGGCTTAATGGTTAAGGTGTTTGCCTTACAAGCACAAGGTGCAGGGTTTGAGTCTCACAAGAGATAATTGGCTAGACTTAAAATGGCCCACAAGGGCAGTTAGCCTAGTACTAATCTATGAAACTATGAACCTAAATACATGAGCAAAATAAGAAAACTGAGGAAAAAGCAGGGGGAACAGGAAAAGCACAAGATACTGTTTACATGTCATTTGATACACTATTTAAATGCTGTATTAAAATCTTTATTCTAGTAAAATCTATGTATTGGAAGTGCTCATGCATACAATAGGAATTGTGATTTGGGAAGTGCTTTTGTATTTGGGAAGAGTGATATGAGTGATGTTTGTGATTAAGTCAAATGGCAAAGGTCTTTGCCTTTTTGAAGGGGTGTGCGTATCTCTCAAGTTATGTACTTGGAATACATTGAATACAGTACTAAAAATACCCATTGTAATTAAATAATATTTTTTTTTTGTTTTTAAACTTTAGGAAGTTATGATTTGATTGAGTTACTAGGGTGTAACATGTAACGTTGGATGAGCAAGGATTACACTTCAGATTTCTACAAACCTAATGATGAGATGAATGCATTTTGTTTGTTTTTAACTGCGTTCTGAATTTGGCTACTGTAGTGCTAGGCATTCATTTCCACAGAGTGCTGCAGGACTTAATTATCCTCAACATATCCATGTCACTTTAAATAAGTTCATGAAACACTGGACGTCCAGTCACAATTGGCAAAATGCTGAACTTCAACAATATACCTTAAGACATGTTTGCAGATTACTATGATTCATAAAGATGAATATAAATTAGCCTGGTGTGCATAAAACACATGTACATCACTCTGAATTTTCATCAATAAATTGATCATTCCTTTTTTTTTTTTCCATAATAAATTTTTATTGAAATATATTTTCCAAAAACATTACAAAAATACAATAAACATCACACACATAATACACTATAACTACTACAAACCATTTATACAATATCTACATGAAATGCTTCCTATATTTAATATATTCCTAAAATCAGTATCATGCTAATATAATATTGAAGACCTTTTCCCATATTTTCGGGTTATTAATATTTTTGTTAGTTTGTTTCAGAAGTAATTTATGTGCTAGTATATGCTTTATAGCCACAAGCTTAAAATTATTCCATGATGTCTTATGTGGTTCTAGCCAATTTGTGGCTATATAGAGTTTCATCAGCAAAAAATATTCATACAAATAATAGTTTGCGATCTGGAAAGCTCTCTTGGAGGAATGTGTAGAATCATAAATTCCCATGACAGTGTAGAACTTTGATAACCCATCTTTTGCAGTTGTACTTTAAGAGAGTTCCAAAGTTTATATACGCATTTACAACTCCAGAACATATGAAGAAGATCCGCTGTTTGATCTGCACAGTATGGACAAATTGGAGAATTCCTAGGGTTAAATTTATGTAATCTAAGATGTGTGTAATATGCATTGTTCCAAATCATCAATTGCGTGTACATCAGTTTTTGAAAAGAAACTGATTTCCTAGTTATATCAATTGCTTTTAATATCTGATTGTGTGTTACTGTTACTTTTTTTACCCAATACTCTGAAAGCAAAATTTTGTCCTGAAATTTCAAATCCTTAATTAGTTTACATGCAGTTGCTATAAATGTAGTGTCTTGTTGGATAGCTTGCCACAATTCAGAGCACTTATCCACAAATCCGGCTGCAGGTTTAAAGTTCCTAAAGTAGCTCAAGGCAAGTTCTTTAACTTGTCTAATTATAACAATGTAACTTCTAGGTAGATTCATTTCCTGTCTAATTTGTAAAGCCGATAAGTCAAGTTTATTAAAATCATCAAATAGAGTCAGATTAAGTATTAATGGAAATTTGCTGAGATTGATCAGCTGATTATTTAGTTTAAAATTAGGATTCCTGTGGAAAGGTTGAAGAACCATCATATATTGCAATAAATCTACGGACTGAAATAAAGTTTGCAAAGATGAGACACAGGTTATTATGTGGTCCATGACCCCATATTTTATCAGACTAATTTTGTCCATAAAGGGCAATGCTTTAGGATTTATTTTCCTATCCAAAATATGCTTATGATTCAAGACCACCCAAGTTGGTATCCATTTTGTATTCGTTAAATCATAATTAGCAATTCTTAAAATTTTATTAGCGTTTACAATCAAATAATATGCTTCAAAGTTTGGTAGCTCAAGTCCCCCTCTTGTTTTAGGGGTCATTAATTTCTCATAAGATATTCTAGTTCTTTTTGGGTTCCAGATAAATTTAGCTAGATCTTTATGCATTTGTTTAAAAACTGTTTTTGAAATTGATAATTGGGCAGACCTAAACATGTATAACATTCGTGGTAGTATAAATTGATCATTCCTATATTAATTCTTGAATAGCTGATATAGGTGGCAAATATAGTAGAAACCACAGAAATACTTTTTAAAAGTATTATTATTTAATAAGTAACAAAATTATTTCAATATTGATTTGAGGATCATTTGCAATTAATTCAGATACATATTGTGCACATTATGACAGCATTGACTGACTGTTAAAGTTCTGTCATTTGAAGTTGCAATTCATGATATCAGCAGTGGAAATGATTACTGATGACATAAAATGATATGGTATAAGTTACTAATGTGCATACTTCAAGAAAAACCTTTGACAGGCCACCATGGCACCATGATGCAACTGTTAAAACCACAAATTTATTAAGTAAAACTGTAAAACATGATGTGAAGAAGGCTACATCAGCTGAAAGTGCTTATCGGACTGATTTTTATTCCTGCATTTTACAATTTTACTTAATAAATTTGTGGTTTTAACAGTTGCAGCGTGGTGCCGTGGCGGTCTGCCGAAGGTTTTTCTTGCAGTTTGTTTTGTTTCCATTGTCAGCTTTAGCAGTTGCAACGGTGTTTATTTTACTTTTAATTGTGCATAGTTGGGTGTAAATGTAGTGATTACAACAAAGCTTTTACTGTGCTAAGTACATGGGATTTACAACAGAGCTGTTAGTGTGCTTAGGACATGAAAAGATGTGTGAAAAATCTGATTTTTTTTGGTAGTGACAGCAATAAAACAAGGCAGTATTATCAGTACATGACAATGGTAGAGGATAGCGCAAAGATGCTTTTTTGTGGCAAAAGTAATTCCATTCATGAGTGAAGTGTAGGTAACATATTAGATGTTTTTCAAGGCTATCTAGAGATTTGTGTTAGTTATATTGGCTTTTGTCAAGTTACAGTTTTTGTGGGTGACATGCATAGTTGCCCAGTGTCTGTACTGTAAGAGATGATTCCATCCAGACATTACTGACACACTTGTGTACATGTAGTACCAATGGAGAATAAGGGATCAAAACACTGAAAGGGTAACTTCAGTCATAATGAACATTGTTTTCTTGTGGCAGCACTTAGGATATATGAGAACTTCTTTTTGGTAAAGGAGGGCCCGGACAAGCTGTGAGCAACAAGGCTTGGAGTCAAGTAGTTGTTGAAATCAGTGCTGTTAGAGGTAGAAAAAGTGCATTGACACAGTGCAAGAAAAGGGCAAATGCTATAGTGGTATGTAATAGGCAAGGCCAGGCAGAATGCAGCTTCCCATACCCTAATGGGGCTTGTTGAGGGCTCTGAGTCTTCTGAATCTTAATCAGATAAAGTCAGATGATGAATACCTTCTGTTCATCTGTGGGGATTATTATGACACTGAAGATGGGGCAAGAGGAATAATTACAGTTGGTGCGTACACTGCCCATCTTACCTATGTCTACAGCAGCAGCAATAGGCATCTGCTCATGAAGGTTGGTTTCAAATCTGTAACAGGCATATATACAGAGATAATTGAATGCTGACTTGAATAATGTAATTAAAGACAATTAATTCTTATTAGGTGAGCCTTGTACATAACCATATAATGGAAATGAACACAGTGTGCATGGTGAGTGTCCCACTCTACCCCCTGTAAGCATCCGTTACTGTATGCCGGTGCATCATAATCATTATTATCTTTATTATTATTAATGTTTTCCAATATGTTTTACAGAGTCAGCATCAAAACAAACAGTTCCAACTGCTGCTGCTGCTGACAATGACATTGTTATATGTCTGAGGCACCCCAAAGTAAGTGGGAGGCAGTCCTCAAGTTTAATGACAGGATCTCTCACCCCACACCATGTTAGTAACTCTGAAGAAAATGACAGTGGAACTCAAAGTCAACATGACTTGACATACCATTCATGGCCGTACTGGAGGAACAGCCCTGCACCTCAATACCAGTATCTCCGA
>NC_056745.1:1505283627-1505288627 GCF_019279795.1 Protopterus annectens
TTACATCACATTTATTTAAAACCTTTTTAAAAATAAACCATCCAGTACAATTAAAGAAACCTTGTCACATGATTTTTAAGTTATAGAAATAATATCTCTCAATTTGCAACTTTGAAACTCTTAAAGCATAATTATCCCTTATTTTCATAACATATAAGATACCTAAAAAACATTATTAGAAATAGGTCGGTGCACATAAGCCATATGCTCCACTCATATGTGAAAAGTATACAGATTCTATAAAGAATATATCCCATCAAATACATTTAAATATTAATGGGTTATAACAAGTCTACATATTCATACCAATTGGCCCTTTACTATTTTCTCTTCATAAGCAGGAGATGTTGACTGTTGTAGTCCAGATAATTATTTCTAAAGAAATCTTTATGAGAAATCATGGTGTTGAATGTGTTACAGACATTATCACATGAAAGGATACTGTCCAAGAAATTAACTGTTTTACCGATACTTGAGATGGTAAAGTCTAGAAACCATATGCTCTCTGTGACGTTTGAAATAAAATCATTTAATTCATTCTGAGTGCCCAGCCAGTGAAAAAATACATTGTCAATGAAACACTTGTAGAGATGAACTTGGTTGAATCCTTTCAAATAAATGTGTGTCGGCCTCTCAAGAACTAAGCAGTAGATTAGCATAAGCTGGTGCCACTTTAGCACCCATGGCTACACCTTTAATTTTAAGGTAAATGTTATCATTAAAAATGAAAAAGTTGTTTTCCAGAACTAATTGTAGAAGTTTACAAAGAGTCTGAGCTTTACCCAACTCTGTACCAGCATGGTTCATGAAGTATCTCACTGTCATGTATCATGGTGTGTGTGTGTGTGTGTGTGTGTGTGTGTGTGTGTGTGTGTGTGTGTGTGTGTGTGTGTGTTTCTGTGTGTGTGTGTGTGTGTGTGTGTGTGTGTGTGTGTGTGTGTGTGTGTGTGTGTGTGTGTGTGCATGTGTGTACTCTTGTGAAGCCAACAAACAACATGATAAGTTACTTTCATCCACAGCAACCCCCCCCCACCTATTTAATGAGTGTAGTCTTTAGCAGTTTGCAAGACAATTAAAAATTTATAAGGCCAAAAAAAAAAAAAGGAGACAAAGTCAGTGACCCTCCACAGAATCAAGGATAGATTCAAAAAGTGAAGTATTCAAAATTATTATATGAAATGCAAACTAGTCATTAAAGTTACATGTCTGAGGAAGCCACAAGTTGCTTTATTCACCCCCCACCTTTAGTGACTCACATCCGTAATGCTACATCTGGTTATTGGTCAGAATACTAGAAAGCAAAAGAAAAAAAAAACTTTTAGTGTTATTACATCCCACTGCTGCACTGTCAAACAAGAAGACCACAACCTTCCACTTTATTATTTAATATTTATCAGCGTTGTGGTCATTAACATCCTAATAAACCATCATCAGAAAGCTGGAGAACTTTAAACAGGATTGCAGTATGACATTCATTTATTTATTAACGGTCTCCCTTGTTTCTTTATTTTAATGAAGGAAATATCAGTGACAATAAATAAATGCATGTATTTTTTTTATTTGTTAACAAGGGTGGAGTATTGATCAGTTCTCATCAGTTCTAGTCGGAGTCTGGGGTCCAGAACTAATCAGATATGCAAAATAGACAAGAATACAGTATCACATAGGTTATAGTAAGAGAGTACAATGGAAGGCTATTGCTTACAAATAATCAAGTGTATTAATTTCCAATATGTCCAAATCTTTCAATACATTTGAGATGTTTGAGTAGAATAAATTAGAGAAGTGAAAGGGAGAAAATTATCTTAATGATTGAGAAAACAAACCAAGGTTAGCAGCGCTACCAGCCTATGCGTCAAAAGTGCAAGTACTAGACTTTGTCATTATAAAGGGGTAAATATGGACAGTGCCTATCATTTAAGTCTTTATTTTGTTATTAAAACTAAACATAAATATGTTTGCATAATTATTGCTATGTTCAGCATATAAACTAACTAAAATGAGATGGCAGTGCTCAACATAATAAAACTTTATAAAATAAAATTATTTTGTTGGCTGGCCTTTGACTCCCTGGACCTCTGGGCTCTAGGGAATTATCCTAGTTAGGCCTATTATAATCTGCCACTCTCTGTACTTTGACCAATTATAATATGATGCTGTCTGTTGTTAGACCTATTATCATCTGCCACTGTCTGTAGTTAGACCTATTATAATCTGCCACTGTCTGTAGTTTGACCTATTATAATCTGCCACTGTCTATAGTTAGAACTATTATAATCTGACACTGTCTGTAGTTTGACCTATTATAATCTGCCACTGTCTATAGTTAGAACTATTATAATATGCCACTGTCTGTAGTTTGACCTATTATAATCTCTACCGCTGTCTGTATTTAGACCTATTATATCTGCTGCTGTCTGTTGTTAGACCTATTATAATCTGCCACTGTCTGTAGTTAGACCTATTATAATCTGCTGCTGCCTGTACTTAGACCTACTATAATCTCTACCGCTGTCTGTAGTTAGACCTATTATGATCTCTACCACTGTCTGTAGTTAGACCTATTATAATCTGCCACTGTCTGTATTTAGACCTATTATAATCTGCCACTGTCTGTAGTTAGACCTGTTGTATCTGCCACTGTCTGTACTTAGACCTATTATAATCTGTTGTTGTCTGTTGTTAGACCTATTATAATCTGCCACTGTCTGTAGTTAGACCTATTATAATCTGCCACTGTCTGTACTTAGACATATTATAATCTGCCACTGTCTGTATTTAGACCTATTATAATCTGCCACTGTCTGTAGTTAGACCTGTTATATCTGATGCTGTCTGTACTTAGACCTATTATAATCTGTCGTTGTCTGTTGTTAGACCTATTATAATCTGCCACTGTCTGTAGTTAGACCTATTATAATCTGCCACTGTCTGTTGTTGGAACTATCATAATCTGCCACTGTCTGTACATAGACCTATTAAAATCTGCCGCTGTCTGTACTTAAACCTATTATAATCCCTACCACTGTCTGTAATCAGACGTATTATAATCTGCCACTGTCTATAGTTAGACCTATTATAATCTTCCACTGTCTGTAGTTAGACCTATTATAATCTGCCACTGTCTGTAGTTAGACTTATTATAATCTGTCACTGTCTGTGGTTAGACCTATTGTAATCTGCTACTGTCTGTAGTTAGACCTATTATAATCTTCCTCTGTCTGTAGTTAGATCTATTATAATCTGCCACTGTCTGTAGTTAGACCTATTATATCTGCTGCTGTCTGTATTTAGACCTATTATAATATGCTACTGTCTGTAGTTAGACCTATTATAATCTGTCACTGTCTGTAGTTAGACTTATTATAATCTGCCACTGTCTGTTGTTAGACCTATTTTAATCTGCTACTGTCTGTAGTTAGACCTATTATAATCTTCCTCTGTCTGCAGTTAGATCTATTATAATCTGCCACTGTCTGTAGTTAGACCAGTTATAATCTGCCACTGTCTGTATTCCACAATTCGAACACATTAATCTTCATACTTTTGCTACAGCTGTTTCTCATGTGATTATTCACTGCATGGGCAGTTTCTTTTGATTTACCAAACAGACTGAGTATAGTCTGGGCAGGACATTACATGTCTGAATTTTAACATGTACACACATCTTCAGATGTCCTGACTTGTGCTGTGAACGTCTATCAGATACAAGACTGAGCATCCAGTGCCTTGAACATGAGGACCTCAATGCACTAGTTAAAACTGTAATTGTTTCTTGCAGTTTGATTATATCAGAGAAAAGGTAATAACAGAAATGAGATACTTGGAATATTTTAAAATAAACAAATCAGTACCCCCTAACACCCCTTTAATGTAGAACTAGACTGGTGGTGTTCTTTTTGTTGGATTTTTATTATGTTATGCCTCACAGGTAGCTCAGTTATATAGACAGAAGGTTACATCTCCTGCTTCTTCTTAGTCATTTGTTTTATATTAGAGCAAAACAAATGCATATTCCGTATCTCAATCTAACAGTCACTATAACATTCTACCATCCTGCTGGCTATATTTGCTTTTTAGTTTACATTACTTCGGACTGTCACAAGGGTTTGTCTAACAGAAGGTATCAATATCTATTTGGGATTTTTCTCTCGCTCTCTCTCTGTGTGTATATATATATATATATATATATATATATATATATATATATATATATATATATATATATATATATTCTCCTGGTAAGATGCTAAAATTGTAAATAAATCAGTGTAGTTACATGGGGATATAATCTTCTTCTTCTCCTTTCGGCTGCTCCCGTTAGGGGTCGCCACAGCAGATCATCTGTTTCCATTTCTTCCTGTCCTCTGCATATTGCTCTGTCACACCAACCACCTGCATGTCCTCTCTCACCACATCCATAAACCTTATCTTAGGCCTTTCTCTTTTCCTGTTACCTGGCAGCTTCATCCTTAGCATCTTTTTCCCAATATACTCAGCATCCCTCCTCAGCACATGTCCAAACTAATGTAATCTTGCCTCTCTGGCTTTGTCTCCAAACCTTCCAATCTGGGCTGTCCCTCTAATATACTTATTCCTAATCCTGTCCACCCTCGTCACACCCAGTGCAAATCTTAACATCTTCATCTCTGCCACATCCAGCTCTGACTCCTGCCTTTTTGTCGATGCCAATGTCTCCAACCCATATAACATAGCTGGTCTCACTACCCTCTTGTAGACCTTCCCTTTCACTCTTACTGGTATTCGTCTGTCACAAATCACTCCTGACACACTTCTCCACCAACTCCATCCTGCCTGTACTCTCTTCTTCACCTCTCTTCCACACTCACCAGTACTCTGAACTACTGATCCCAAGTATTTAAACTCATCCACCTTCGCCACCTCTACTCCTTGCATCCTCACCATTCCTCTATCCTCCCTCTCATTCACACACATATATTCTGTCTTAGTCCTGCTGACCTTCATTCCTCTTCTCTCTA
>NC_056745.1:1505293627-1505401127 GCF_019279795.1 Protopterus annectens
TTTAAAACGGTTTGCGTGGGCGTGCACGTGTGTAAGGCAATGTAAACATCAGGAAGCTTGTTGCCTGATGTATAAGGCTGTGTGCGCACGTTTTACCATGAATCAGCCAAGTCCAAACCGTGTAAGTATGTGTGCGCGTGTTTAACTCACTGTGAGCGTGCTTATGCTGGTGTGCACATTGCTCCCCCTGAGGAAACAGAGAGGAAAAAGGAAACAACCAGATTACAAGGAAGCTGTCAGAGAATACTGCTGGAGTTAATTGGTGATAACAATTAGAAGCAGACAATTACACAGGCAGACTAGAAGCCCAACCCAGTACTTAAAACACTGCAAACAGCAATGCAGGGTGTTTCTCTCAAGAGATACTGCAAGAAAGGAGTAAGCTATCAGAATTGAAAACTGAAAAAGCTGAACTCAGAGCAGAAATGCTAGGGACTGCCATAGCTGTTATAATCAGGCATAGGCAAATTGCTAAGGGTGGTGACAATGCAGATGCTGACAGACAACCCAGAGTGAGGAGAAGGAGAAGAGTATACAGGCCCGGGGTCACCTACCATGGGTTGCATGAGCTGGAGATAGTAGAGCGCTACAGAGTGGACAGAGACCTTCTGCAGCAAATTGTTGAACTGTGCAGGCCACGTCTCACACACAGAACCAACAGAGGGGAACCCATCCCAGTGGAAACCAAGGTATGTGTTGGCCTAAGAATACTAGCAACAGGTACCTTCCAGAGACCAACTGATGATATGATGGGGATATCACAGGCATCAGCCTCCAGGGTACTGCACCAGTTCCTGGATGCCATGTCAGCACATGTCAGTGATCATGTATATTTCCCTAATGCCCGTGAGGTTGTGGCCAGCAATATGCGTCTCTTCCAGCAAATAGCGGGATACCCTGAGGTACTGGGTGCAATAGGCTGCACGCACATACGCATCAAAGCACCAGCCGGTGAGCGGGGTAGAACCTATATTAACCACAAGGGATTCCCCTCCATCAACTGCCAGGTCGTGTGTGATTCCCAGGGCATAATAATGAATGTGTGTGCTGGCTGCCCTGGGAGCTACCACAATTCCCACATCTGGCATCTGACGCAGCTGTACCAATCATTTGCCAGTGGGGACTTCCCACACGGACACCTAGTGGGGGATGCAGGTTATGCACTTGAGCCGTGGCTGATGACACCCATCAGAAATGCACACACACCTGAACAGGAACGCCATAATGAGGCACACGCACAAACATGTAATGTCATAGAGCGTGTGTTTGGGCTGCTCAAGTCACAGTTCCGGTGTCTGGACATATCTGGTGGAGCCTTGCAGTACACACCAACTACATGTACCCAAATGATTATGATATGTGCTATGCTACATAATATGATACTGCAGAAACAGCTGCAGCAGGACCACCATATGGCTGGGCCAAACATACCCCCACCATTGCCAAGGCCACCACAGGCAGAGGGTGACTCGGAGGAGGAACAACCTGACCTTGCCCCAGTAGGCAGAAGGAGGCATGCCCAGTATGCCCTGGCCTTGGCAAAGAGGCATCGCATAGCACATACACTGGCTCAGTAGGAACACTGGGACTGATACCCCCTCCAACTCACTCATATAGTAACAGGGACGCCTAACATGACACAACCTGCTTCCAAACATGTACAGGGAGTGTAGTATGTGCATCTGACAGAGGCAGCCCTGCAGCACCACCTGAGGCATGAATGCCATGTGTTAAGTAATGTAACACCATGTACCATATGCACACCTGAGGACCCTGACTAACATCCACCCTCACCAATCATGAACCACAAAAACACAAACCCACCTTCATAGGTACCACAAGGGATAGGAAGCTAGATGTAATGCTACCTAATGCCAGAAGTATAAACAGCAAGATGCGTGCAGTGTAAATGCACACAGTATAGAGAATGTAGATATCAGTGCTGTAATAGAAAACTGGGTCAAAGCCCACATCAGCCCCCTAACACTACCAGGTCACACCTCATACAGTGATGTACAGCTGGTGAACAGTCACGGAAACAGTCAATTCCAACGATTCCAAGGCAAAGCAACAGTAGACAAGAATTCTCCAAAACGTAGCTTTTATTCATACAAACAAACGAACTGGATAAGCGCTTTCACATACACTATGTATGCTTCTTCAGATCCTGATTCTTGTGATTATACCACTCATTTAAATACTCTATGTTCATTGAGTTAATTAAAGTCAATCATCTAATAAAATAGTTAACTAACCAATTAAACATTTAAACTGGTAGATACAAACACAGCATAGCTTTTTCTACAAAACGTATGGTCAGATTATAATAATAAGATGTTTTAATTCAGAAACTGATTAGCTCTTATAGCGCTTTGAATGTTCAAAATATCTAGAACTATATACTAGATAAATTTTAAAGTAAAAATAAAAATAAAAGTAATAATAAAAGTTTATATTAAAAACAAGTAATAATGATGAAATATACTATAAAATGTTCTATATAGATAAGTTCATTTCTATAGAGATAAAGATGAAATATAATCCATGTTCAATGCATAAATTAATGAATACTTATATAAAGTTGATCAATTATTTATAAAATAGATAGATGGAATAATAAATAAACAAACTGATTGGTATTACACAAGATATGTCTTATTTATATGCTGTAAATATATTATCAGAATAAACTATGTGCATCACATCAGTTAAATATTTAAGTCCTTTTTTGAATATGATGCATTATGTAATAATATGGTATAAATATAAACATATATATTACAATGCAGCATGAATAGCTGATTCCATGTGGGAGTATAAGTGGGAAATAGTGTGTATGACCAAATATTACAAAGTAGTTAAATATGATGAAATTGCTTTTATGTATATGTATATATACACATACCCTAAGAGAGCGTGGAATTATCTTCTTTTTTTAAGTATTTGTTTTATAGATATATATTGATTGATTCCTGGATGTTGGTGTGCTCTCAATTTAAAAATCCAGTATAATTCTCTGGACTCTAATAGGTTAGAGTTTTCTTTTTCTCTTCTATTACCTTTTACTGTTTCTAGAACTCTAAATTTAAAATAGTGATCTCTATATTCTAGGATATGTTTTGCTAAGGCATTCTGTTCATTTGTACGCCTTATATCATAGATATGGTCATAGACTCTATTTTTTAATTTTCTCTTTGTCATTCCCACATAAAATGCTAAACACTTCCCACAGGTAGCTAAATATATAAGATTTTCTGTTATACACGTTGCCTCAAATTTGGGAACAAATTTAAAATTAAGTGTTGGGTGCATAAAATCTTGTTCACTAGTTATATATGTGCACATGCTGCAACTTCCACATGGATATGTTCCTAATCTCATTATTCCTTTCTTGTCTAAATTTCTACTTGCCTTGAAATCTGAACATAGTAACTGTTTCAGATTTTTACTGTTCTTATATGTAAATCTCAGGTATGTGCCTACTATATTCATAGTCATCTTGTCTATAGTCAGGATTTTCCAATTGTTTTGGATGATACGTTTTATAGCCTGACTATCATTAGTATAGGTCATAATATATCTTACTACTGTTGATCCTTTCTCTTTGTTTGTCTATAGTTCTGACATTGTGTTGTCCAATTTCTAAATTGATATAAGGCGTACAAATGAACAGAACGCCTTAGCAAAACATATCCTAGAATATAGAGATCACTATTTTAAATTTAGAGTTCTAGAAACAGTAAAAGGTAATAGAAGAGAAAAAGAAAACTCTAACCTATTAGAGTCCAGAGAATTATACTGGATTTTTAAATTGAGAGCACACCAACATCCAGGAATCAATCAATATATATCTATAAAACCAATACTTAAAAAAAGAAGATAATTCCACGCTCTCTTAGGGTATGTGTATATATACATATACATAAAAGCAATTTCATCATATTTAACTACTTTGTAATATTTGGTCATACACACTATTTCCCACTTATACTCCCACATGGAATCAGCTATTCATGCTGCATTGTAATATATATGTTTATATTTATACCATATTATTACATAATGCATCATATTCAAAAAAGGACTTAAATATTTAACTGATGTGATGCACATAGTTTATTCTGATAATATATTTACAGCATATAAATAAGAAATATCTTGTGTAATACCAATCAGTTTGTTTATTTATTATTCCATCTATCTATTTTATAAATAATTGATCAACTTTATATAAGTATTCATTAATTTATGCATTGAACATGGATTATATTTCATCTTTTTCTCTATAGAAATGAACTTATCTATATAGAACATTTTATAGTATATTTCATCATTATTACTTGTTTTTAATATAAACTTTTATTATTACTTTTATTTTTATTTTTACTTTAGAATTTATCTAGTATATAGTTCTAGATATTTTGAACATTCAAAGCGCTATAAGAGCTAATCAGTTTCTGAATTAAAACATCTTATTATTATAATCTGACCACACGTTTTGTAGAAAAAGCTATGCTGTGTTTGTATCTACCAGTTTAAATGTTTAATTGGTTAGTTAACTATTTTATTAGATGATTGACTTTAATTAACTCAATGAACATAGAGTATTTAAATGAGTGGTATAATCACAAGAATCAGGATCTGAAGAAGCATACATAGTGTATGTGAAAGCGCTTATCCAGTTCGTTTGTTTGTATGAATAAAAGCTACGTTTTGGAGAATTCTTGTCTACTGTTGCTTTGCCTTGGAATCGTTGGAATTGACTGTTTACGTGACTGTTCACCAGTTTATATATTCATTGACTTCTTTAGGTTGTGACTGGTGGGCTAATCTGAGTAGTAAGTGATTTGTATATCACAACTGTGCTTTATTTTGTTCACTTTCACTACTCCACGGAATGGCACAAACTATCATAGAATTGGATTACAGACCGGAGACGAGGGTAACGGATGATAAGTGGATTCTAATCACCAAGAACACAACCAACCCTTTATTGGCTCTGGAAATGCAACCAGCTACTGTAAGTAGTGAAGAAACTCATATTGATAACATAGAACACTTTTATTCTTTAATTAAAGATCTAGAAAATGACCTTTACAGACTGCAGCGCTACATTTGGCAGCGCAAACATCTAGAAGCGTGCATGCATTTCAAAATAGTTCCTAGAGGCATGCGCGTATTGTGCATGCCTACTTACGGAGACATGCACCCTGAATTATTAAGGAAATGGCAAGATTTGAACCTCGAACTTAGTTACAAATACATGCAATTGTTAAATGACTATTTCTCTCCTCTTGAATATGAGCTGTTAAACAAGATCGAGAAGCTAAATAGAGAAATAAGAGACTCTTTCGAACACCAATTTTGTAGAAACAAACTAGATCATGTATATCTACAAGTGCTTGCCTACAGCCAAAAACTCGTACAGATCAAGCAGCGTAAGCTTCAAAGAGACTTTAGAGACTTTTCAACAGGCAATGTATTTGTTTGGCCAAGGGGTTTTTCTCAACATTCCACCTCCAATAATGAAGAGATTCATGCCAGTGTTTCAGGTTCAAATGAAATAAATGAAACAAATGCTTCATCAACTTCGACAGTTTGCCAGACTGAGATTGACGTGGTTAGTGTTACCTCAGACGGAGCTTTTGCCACGCCTCCGGAAGAGCTATCCTCCATGAATGACTGCCTTTCTCCACCTACACCTCTTCCTAACCAAGAAGCCAACAAAAACATTCTTCGGCTAGGGGCTATTCCGAAGAATAGCACACAACGCACCGTCACACATTTTTTACCTTATCCGATAAGGAAACCAGCACCGCAGAGACAACGAGTGCAGAGCTGGCAAGGGAAGAAATGGAAGCATTCAGGAGAACTTCCACAACAGCAGAGACGCCAGAAAAGTTGACCGACCTATTTTTTAATCGCTCCAGGTTAGTGCTAACTGATGGAGAAGCCAGCGTACTTAATAAAGGACTAACATTTATTCCCTCACAGGGAAGTCATTTAAATGAAACTCTTATAGAACTGAGAATGTTTGTGAGATCTGCAGCCTTGAAGCTATATTTTGATAACAAATCTCAAGCTGAATCAAGCGCTAATGATTATGTCATTTTTAAAAAGAAAAGCGTTTATACACCTACTTTACCAACACATGTAGAATGTTTCTTAAAAGTCTGTGAACAGAATATCTATGAATATTTTTTCAATGGTCATAAGAAATGTTGTTACTTTAACTTAAGCTATGAAGAATCTAACTCTTTAAGATCATTATGTAGTGATGCTACCCTTAATTTTAAACCAGCAGACAAAGGGGGTGGAATTGTAATATTTAACACAGAAGAATACAACCAACTTATGCTTAATATGTTAAGTAACAAACAGACCTATTTAGAAATAACACAAGAGACCCTTCACAAGATCTGTAGAGACATAGCTGATAATCTCTATGATATGTTAATGTGCCAACAGATAGGGAAACATCTATATGATTATTTTACTAGTGAATGCCCCAGAATACCAATAATTAAAGTTCTACCTAAAATCCACAAAGAGGTAGAACCCCCACCTATGAGACCTATAGTGTCAGGAGAGTTCTGGGCTACAGAAAATATTTCTATTTTCTTAGAAAAAACACTAAGACCTTTGGTAAATGATATCTCAACGGTTCTAAAGGACACATATACACTGCTAAAACATATAGAATTGTTAAAAGAATCTTTATCCGCAGATACCCACTTACTGATCACATTAGATGTCTGTAATGTATTTACCTGTATTCCAAATGACTATGGAATTCAGGCAATCAGGGAATTAATCTCATCTAGAGGGAATTTTAGTAGGAATCAACAGATACTTATTTGTCAATTACTGGACATTGTCTTGTTCAATAATGTTTTTTTGTATGGTGAAACTATATACCATCAGAAATGGGGGGTTGCAATGGGAACTCCATGCGCCAACACATACGCAAATCTTGTGGTCTTTCAATGGGAACGAACATTTCTATTTAACCATCCACTATTTAGAAAAATTATACTATATGAAAGATTTGTGGATGACATACTTATTGTATGGAAAGGTACTTTAGTAGAATTTCAAATTTTTCTACAATATCTTAATACTACAACCTCCTTCTTGAATTTTACTATGGAAGCATCCAATGATACAATCAGCTTCCTAGATATAAATTTAAGTATTAGAGATGGACACTTAGTCTCTAGCCTCTACAGAAAAATATGCTGGAAAAATTCTATACTTAACTTTGATAGCATGCACCCACGGCATGTATTTCCAGCCATTATAAAGAGTCAATTTGTAAGAATAAATAGATTATGTAGTGAGCAAGAAACAAAATATAAGGAGACAGAAAAAATGGAAAAATTATTTCATGAAAGAGGCTACAATAGTAAGTTGGTGGAATCGATTAAAGAAAAAGTTTTCCCATTAGCTCCCCCAGAAACGTTAAATAAAAGGAAAAATAAAAACCATACTATGACCCGCAATTTAGAAATTAGACAACACAATGTCAGAACTATAGACAAACAAACAACTGAGAAAGGATCAACAGTAGTAAGATATATTATGACCTATACTAATGATAGTCAGGCTATAAAACGTATCATCCAAAACAATTGGAAAATCCTGACTATAGACAAGATGACTATGAATATAGTAGGCACATACCCGAGATTTACATATAAGAACAGTAAAAATCTGAAACAGTTACTATGTTCAGATTTCAAGGCAAGTAGAAATTTAGACAAGAAAGGAATAATGAGATTAGGAACATATCCATGTGGAAGTTGCAGCATGTGCACATATATAACTAGTGAACAAGATTTTATGCACCCAACACAATTTTAAATTTGTTCCCAAATTTGAGGCAACGTGTATAACAGAAAATCTTATATATTTAGCTACCTGTGGGAAGTGTTTAGTATTTTATGTGGGAATGACAAAGAGAAAATTAAAAAATAGAGTCTATGACCATATCTATGATATAAGGCGTACAAATGAACAGAACGCCTTAGCAAAACATATCCTAGAATATAGAGATCACTATTTTAAATTTAGAGTTCTAGAAACAGTAAAAGGTAATAGAAGAGAAAAAGAAAACTCTAACCTATTAGAGTCCAGAGAATTATACTGGATTTTTAAATTGAGAGCACACCAACATCCAGGAATCAATCAATATATATCTATAAAACCAATACTTAAAAAAAGAAGATAATTCCACGCTCTCTTAGGGTATGTGTATATATACATATACATAAAAGCAATTTCATCATATTTAACTACTTTGTAATATTTGGTCATACACACTATTTCCCACTTATACTCCCACATGGAATCAGCTATTCATGCTGCATTGTAATATATATGTTTATATTTATACCATATTATTACATAATGCATCATATTCAAAAAAGGACTTAAATATTTAACTGATGTGATGCACATAGTTTATTCTGATAATATATTTACAGCATATAAATAAGAAATATCTTGTGTAATACCAATCAGTTTGTTTATTTATTATTCCATCTATCTATTTTATAAATAATTGATCAACTTTATATAAGTATTCATTAATTTATGCATTGAACACGGATTATATTTCATCTTTATCTCTATAGAAATGAACTTATCTATATAGAACATTTTATAGTATATTTCATCATTATTACTTGTTTTTAATATAAACTTTTATTATTACTTTTATTTTTATTTTTACTTTAAAATTTATCTAGTATATAGTTCTAGATATTTTGAACATTCAAAGCGCTATAAGAGCTAATCAGTTTCTGAATTAAAACATCTTATTATTATAATCTGACCACACGTTTTGTAGAAAAAGCTATGCTGTGTTTGTATCTACCAGTTTAAATGTTTAATTGGTTAGTTAACTATTTTATTAGATGATTGACTTTAATTAACTCAATGAACATAGAGTATTTAAATGAGTGGTATAATCACAAGAATCAGGATCTGAAGAAGCATACATAGTGTATGTGAAAGCGCTTATCCAGTTCGTTTGTTTGTATGAATAAAAGCTAAGTTTTGGAGAATTCTTGTCTACTGTTGCTTTGCCTTGGAATCGTTGGAATTGACTGTTTCCGTGACTGTTCACCAGTTTATATATTCATTGACTTCTTTAGGTTTTGACTGGTGGGCTAATCTGAGTAGTAAGTGATTTGTATATCACAAGTGATGTACAGCTGCAAAACATGGAACAAGCTACAAAACGAGGGTGACTAGCAATAAATGTCATGGATAACCACACCCCCATGTTGGTACCACAGCAAGAAGCAGCATGGATTAGCCATGGTCAAATACCAATGGCTAAAACTGCCTACCACTATATAGCTTGCTGCAGACCACTGTCCTAATAGCAGGAACTGCACCAGGCCTATGTTGGAATACATGAAGATATCAAGCCCCCCAAACCACATTATATTGCTTGACTGAAAATACCTACACATACACCATAGTTTCATAGTTTACTACTAGGCTATCTGCCCTAGTGCATTTATAAGCCTAGCCATAGTGATGTGGCTATTGCCACCCCTTATAGTGGTAATAAGTGTACAGAATAGATTCCGAATATTGTGCCTCTGACTTAGTAGTGACTCATTATGACCCCTTTACTTAATCGAATTAATTGACTGTGCCTCTGTCTAGTAGTGACACAGGGAGGACCCCTGGGGTAAACCTACGATCTCACATCCACTTGTCCAGATTTCTCTTGAAGAGAGTCAGTGAGGGACTCTGTCTAACATGAACTGGGATTCTGTGTTAGAGTGTGAGAAGCCTCTGAGTTATGAATCTGTCCCTCCAGCATGTCCTATACATGTATGTGCTGAGGTTCAAATCTTTAGCTCTCATGGTTCTGGTGGATTTGGATTGCTTGCAGTGGAGCATGTCCACCAAATCCTGATTGGACATGGTCTTGTATGTCAGGCATAGGTCACCTGTAAGTAGGCGGTATGCTACTGAATAGAGCTGGATTTTCTTTAGTCTGGAAGCATATGACATGTGTTGTAGACCCTTGATCCTCTTGGTAAGGTACGTTTGGGGTCTCTCCAGCTGTTGCAAGTGCTGGGTGAGGTACATACCAAATGAGGCTTTGTATTCAATCATGGGCCTGATAAGGGAGAAGTATAGGGGTACAATGACCTCCTTTGATCTGGATGGAAAACCCTTCATGATAAGGTGGGCAAGATAGAAAGTCTTTCTAACCACTTTGGCAACATGGGTGTCAAACGAGAGGTCACTATCTACATGGGTCCCCAGGTGTCTGATTTTTTTTCTGTGCTCAGTGGGTTGCTGTCTATGTGTTAATTTGTGGGTACTTTGTTCCTCCCAAAGGGGATGACTACACATCAGTTGCATTCAGTTTCAGGCCATGATTCCGGCACCAGCTATCTGTTTTTGTGAGGGCATTCTGTAGGATGTGTGTGCCGGCTGATGTATTCACTATGGTGCCTAGGTTGCAGTCATCTGCAAACTGTATCAGCCACAACCCTCCTATGTTTGCTTTCACATCTGAAAAGTAAATGCCAAATAAGAGGGGTCCCAGGACAGATCCCTGTGGGACACCACTTGTGACTGGCTTTGAATCTGACAAGGCACCTGCAATGTTGACTTTATGGGTTCTGTTTTTTAGCCATTTTGCAACCTATCCTGTGACATATGGATTTATATTTCAGCTGTTGAGCTTGTCTATGATGCCTGAGTGGGGTATTGTGTCAAAGGCCTTAGCCAAGTGCAGGTAGGCTGTGTGGACCGCTTAGCCCTCATCAATGGCCCTACTGACAGTTTCAAAATAGTCAACTAGGTTCAAAAGGCAGGATCTGCCCTTTACAAAGCTGAACTGGGTGGGATCAAGAGTCTGTAAGTCACCAATGTCTCTGTTTAAGAGCTCTATAATGACTCTTTCCATAGCTTTGCAGACAAGGCTGGTTAAGCTTGTGTGGTGGTAGTTCCCAGAGTCTGTGGAGGCATCTCCTTTGTGGAGTGGTTCAGGTACATATCCTGTAGCAAGGCTAAGGTTAAATATCATTTTTATATACGGGTTTAGCTCCTCTTGGAGTTCACGTAGCATGCAACTGGGGATACCATCAGGTCCCATTGATGCTGTGTTTTTGTCTTTGCTGAGTGCGGCTCTCACATGGACATCTGAGATGACAGTGAGGTTACATTCAGCTGTGATAACTATCGTCTTTTGGGGTTGAGGGAGGGAGAAAATTGCACTGAATCTGTCTGTCAGAATGTTGCCAATATCTGTCGGGTCACTGAAATTTATGTTGTTGTGTACCAACTCTGAGCATATCTGAGGGTTCCCACCCAGGTTTCTGACATAACTGAAGAAGGCATTGTGGTTATCTTTATTGTCTTTGGTGATTTTTGTCTCAAAGTTGACCTTGGATGTCTTTATGAGAGAATGTAGCTTTTTACTAGTGCTGATCACAGCTGCCTTCCCTTTAGGAGATGTAGCTCTGTCTTGCATTAGTATCCTTCATTTGTTATACAGTTTGTTTATGGCTGGGGTCCACCAGACAGGCCACTTTCCCTTGGTGGAGAGGGTCTTGGTTTTATTTGTGATTGCATGGTCCATGCTTTCTTGGAGATGTCCGTAGAAAGCATTTGTGAAGGAGTCACCATTGTGTGTTGTGGTTTCCACTGGCCCAGTGGGCTTAAAGGATACCATCTCAGTCTGAAGAAGTGTGAAGTCAGCTTTTGAGACGTTTGTCACTATACTCTTTGTATTATACTAGCACCGACACATTTGTAGACAATTTCCCAGAATCCATCAAACAAAATGGACATGCAAAATGTAACACTTCCACAAGAGGGGTAAGCATACTGGATGTGATAATCAGAAATATGTGTACTGGATGTCAAGATGAGAAGTGTATCCCTCACTGGTAAGACCAGACCAAAGAGTAATCACACTGTAGTTACACATCCCGACCCCAGTCCCTGGCCAGAATACCACAGTGAAACACATGTATAAAGCATAGCTTGCATCCCTACAAACCAATGTGGAATCCATGAAAGGCCCTGTGCAAGTCCAGAATATGGGACACACTGCAGAACATGTTATACAGGCATTCCATGAACACAGCCAAGAGTGCTTGGAGTCTGCAATCACAAATAACAACAAGACACAATGCCATACACCCAGGCATCTGGCATGCTGGACTCCAGCAATTACTAAACCATTGAAGAGAATGAGGAAGCTACCACATGATAGATCAAACATAAAAAGTGAAGTAATCAGTGATCACTAGTATGGCAATAAAATGTGTCCACACATACAATCCACTAAGGCCAGGCAAAACAAGTAGAATCTGTGAATCCAGAGGCAATGTGACACCTGTCCCAAGTACACACACAACAACAACTCACCCCAATAAATACAAATGTATGTGATAGACACAACCAGGTAGCCAAACCGGAGCCTGAGCACCCCCAAATCAGTACTGTCAAAACTAGTCAGGAGGAGAAGGTAACCACATACACCACAAACCCAGTCCCACATAGACCTACAACGACTGTAAACCAAACACATAAACACAAAAACATTCCCAGAGGCCCTAATTACAAACACACAACACCAACACAAGCCTCCAAAGCAGACACCCAATAAAACAACCTCCAGACATAGCACATGTAACACATAGTACACAAAGCTGGTGTGCCAAACAGTCACAGGACAGAAGGAGAAACAACATGCCTGATACAGTTGTAATAGGTGACTCCATAGTGAGACATGCTGCTGTTCCAGGGATGGCTTGCACCTGTTACCCATGGGCATCTGGATATTGCCTAAGGCTGTTGCAACCTACAGAGATCCTTTTGTAGGCAAGGCCGAAAAGACTAACCCACCACCATAGAAAACAAAACTGGAAAGAAACAGAAGGGTAATGCTGATCAATGCCAGACGTGTAAACCTCAATATTGTATCATAATAGGTTCATAGGTTCATACTAGGCTATCCACCCTAGGGCATTTGTAAGCCTAGCCACAGTGTGTGTGGCTTTTGCCACCCCTTGCTATGTGAATATTATGGCCCTCCCCAGTATGGAGAACATTGATGTCTGTCCAGTGATAGAAACCTGCTGCAAGCCTCGTGACAGCACACCAGCACTACCAGGTAATACCACATATCATGTGTTATAGCCACAAAACCTGGAACAAAACATAAAAGGAGGGTGAGTATCCATATTCAGCACAGACACCTATACGTCCAGTTAACTGACAATGCTTACGTCATTGCAGTCCACCCATGTGCAACTAACCGTAGGCAAGACTGCTGTACAGTCTGTAACATGCTACAGACCACACTCTCACACACAGGAACCCCACCCCGCTGTCCTGAAGACAGTGGACAGTATGAATGTACCACCAAATACAAAACAAGGTACACACAAATTACCACATAGGTGGTAAACCATTATGTATGGAAGGAGTAATCAGGGACCTAGTGACACAGGTGGACAGTAACCTGTTATGTGACAGTCACATTGCCAATCTGGCTAGGAAGACTGTCTATATTGGACACTGTATCATGAAAGGAGTCACATCTATGTCAACAAAGGTCATTGTGCCCCTATACTGTTCCCTTATCAGACCCATAATGTAGTAAAATGCCTCATTTGGGATGTACATTACTTGGCACCTGCAGCAGTTAGAAAGACCTCAAAGGTACCTCACCAAGAGTTAGAAAGGGTCTCAAATATATGTCATATGCTGCCTGGCTGCAGACACCACAGCTGAATGCAGTCACATACAGCCTACACAGAGGCATTGTATGTCTGTTGTACAAGTCCATGTCCAACACAGAAGTAATGGACATGCTCCACCCCAGAAAACTCAAAGCCATCGGAGCTGTGTGAGTCAGAGATGTCATCCTCAACACATAATGAAATAGGATGTGCTGGAGGGACAGATACCTAACCCTGAGGCTCTCCACACCCTGGAACAGAATACCACTACATGTTAGGCAGAGCCCCTCACTGACACTCTTCAACAGGAAGTTGGCAAAATGGATGGATAATTGTAGATGTACACTGGGGGTCTTTACTGTGTCATGTCCAGACAGAGGCACAGCTAAGTAAATCATAAATGGCCATAATATTCACATAGCAAGGGTGGCAAAGCCACACACACTGTGGCTAGGCTTACAAATGCCCTAGGGTGGATAGCCTAGTATGAACCTATGAACCTATTATGATACAAATTGTACAGGACACTAAGGATAATCCCAAGGCTGCTGCAACTGATGGTAGGAAGCGTGTTGTGAATTCCCAGATATGATCTAGATCACACAAATATTACAAACAACATACCAAACACACACACGTATTGGCAACATACATCCGGACAGGTGCAGTGCAACCCCCCCCCCCCCCATAATGCAAAATATCTTCCCCAGCAGACTGCTGCCTCCCTGACATTATGTCAGCCTTACCACAGGATATGTACCCAAAGAGCAGTGTATAACAACAGTGGTCATTCTCAAGAAAGGTGTCACCTGAATGGATACTAAAAACAACCACCACAGAATCCTGAGAAGCTTGGTCTGCACAGCTATGGAAAGGATCAGCATGTACCGCAGACATAAAGATATTGGGGATCTATTGACACCCGACCCTACCCAGTGTGGGTTTATTAAGTGCAGACCCTGCCCCTAAACATGTGTGACTCGGTTGAAACAGTAATTGAGGTCACTGATGAGGGCAATGTGGTCCACACAGCGTAGCTGGACCTTGCAAAGCCTTCCATGCAATACCCTACGTGTTCAATATAGATATGCTCACCAGCTTATATATACACCCCTATGTCACTAGAGGGGTTGAAAACCAGACCAACGATAGAACTGACATGGTCAGACATGCTGCAGCCATGTCAGACTACAAACCACATATAACAGGTATCCCACAAAGCTTGGTCCTGGGACCTTCCCCGTCTGGTATATATGCCCCATAGGTACAGGCCAACATGTAAGGACTGTGCCTGAACATGTTTGCAGAGGAATACAAACTGCCTAACATATCTGACACTCCAGCTGACACAAGCATCCCACAAAAGGGCCACATAGAAACAGACAACTGGTGCCATAGCCATGTCAGCAAGTTAAATGGAGACAACTGTATAGTCAACCTCTGTGAATATACAGTAAGTGACCACCAATTACCACATAGGTGTTAACCCATTACATACTTAACATGTAATGACAGACCTGGGTACACAAGGTGATAGATATCCTGCATTGGACAAACATGTGGCTGTAGTGTTAACAGAAAC
Source organism: Protopterus annectens (assembly GCF_019279795.1). Lineage (NCBI taxonomy): Eukaryota > Metazoa > Chordata > Ceratodontiformes > Protopteridae > Protopterus > Protopterus annectens. Next base: position 1,505,308,940 of record NC_056745.1, read on the forward strand.
AATCCATATACCAACCTAATCATGAAGGTTATGACATCTAGATAAGGGGAGGTCATTGTGGTTCTGCAGTTATCCTTCATCAGCGTTACAATTGACTACAGCAGCCCCTGTGGGGTGTACCTCAGCAGACACCTCCATCAACTGTAAAGTCCACAACAGTACCTCACCAGGAGTATCAAAGAGCTTGAACAGATGTAATGTGTTGCCTGATTAAACAGAGTGCAGCTCCACACACTGCCATGCTGGCCACCCAGACGCAAGCTGTGCCTGATGTAGAAAGCCATGTCCAAGCTGGAATCAATGAACATGCTGCACCTTGTACAATCTGAATGGCAGTGAACTATGCACATGAGGGACCTGAACCCCATCACTGACATACATAGGACAAGCTGTACTGCATTATCCATAACAAAGAAGCCACCCCCACGCATGAGTAAACTACCAGTACAGGTTATCCATAAAGTCACTCGTTGATTCTCCTCAACAGGAATCTTAATGAGTGGATGGGAGATGGTAGATTTACCCTGGGTATCACTGTTATGTCACGGGTAGACAGAGGCACAGTATACTAAACATGACATATGTCATGGCAAACTACACTTACAATGTGTTGAAGGACAAACACACTCTCTGACTAGCATTAGAAATGGCCTAGGGCACATCGGTAGTGTTTGCCAATGTACACCTATGTTGTGGAATACACTACTGATGTTGGACGAGGCTGTTGTAAGTAGTTAATATCTGAACATAATGCAACATGGTCAGATGTGCACAAATGGACCCTAACCAGGCTGTTGTGCTCACTATGGAAATGTAAAGCAGTGATAGGACTAAAGCCCAGGATACTATCCACCACAGTGAAAATACTGAACCACTACACTATACAGTACTACAGTGTTTGGTCAGCATGAACGGATGTTGACAATTGTATGCAAAGTATCCCATGCAAAACCTGCAGGCACAGTATAATCCCAGTTGTGTTCACACAAAAAGCATTTGGACAGTAACTACACAACATGACACAGAACACACAACCATAAACAGGAGATATTTGTTGAAGTTCACACTCATCCACAAATGTGATGGGCTGCAGAGTTCAACATATGGAAAGCTCACACTGGGCATGCTCACACATTTTGGTAAATGAGACATCTTTCACACAACATGCCATGGGAAGGCTGAACTGGGCATGCTCACACACTTAGTCCAAATATCAGTTTAGCATTTTGCCACATATATCTGGTATATGTACGTGTTATTCCAGTAACCAACAACATTATAGCAATCTGACCAGTGCTCACACTTAAATGACTACAGAGACATACATGATATAGTGGATTTCCCCCATATGCAAACATCTTCCACAGATACACAAGTTGTTCATACAAACAGGAAATGTTATGGCAATAAAGACCTGCAAACACTGCTATCAGCACCAAATAATATGCATCTGACAGTTAAACATATGGGTGCAGAGGTCAACACTAGGCTGTTTTCCCTAGGGAATGACAGCTTATCCAGAGTGTGTGTGTGTGGGTGATTGTGGTTGGTCTGTGTGCAAGTCTGTGTGAGGGAAATGTTCCTTTTAGCAACTGGGAAAACACACCACAGGATGCTCATTCCCCTTTCTAAACACTGATGATGTCAGCACCCTATAAGTATATCAGGAGAAAGAAAATCTCCCAGTAATGTGAATAGCATGCTCCGCTAATGCGTTCGTCTCTAGTGTCATGAAATAGTTAGGTAGGGGTTTGAATCTAGCAAGTGACAAGTGTGTGTGAAGGGGGGTTAGTGTAAGTGTATATGAAAGGAACATCCCTTTTGGCAACTGTGAAAACACACCACAGGATGCCCATTCCCCATTTCTAAACACTGATGATGTCAGCACCCTATAAGTATATCAGGAGAAAGAGAATTTCCCAGTAATGCGAATAGCGTGTCCTGCTAATGCATCCGTCTCTAGTGTCATATCATAATTCTATAGGGGTTTGAATCTGGCAAGTGTGTGTGAAGGGGGGTTAGTGTGTGTGTAAGTTTGTATGAAAACAACATCCCTTTTGGCAACTGGGAAAACACACTACAGGATGCACATACCCCTTTGTAAACAATAGCACAATTATTTATGGCTTTTGATTCCAGACATGTCACGTGTGTTTTGCTCACACAGAATGCCCATGTGTGCAGGTTGTTTCTCACAATAATGCATGACATCGATTAAACCAGTTATGGCAATGCACACATGATGTATGTGTGTGCCGAATACACATATGTACCTGTGACCTTCAATAGTTACCATGTGTGATGCCTGCCACATGTGAATGCATGGTATTTGCACTGGGTAACATTATGACTGTGGTCTTCTATGCAGGTGCTGCATGTGGGATGTGTATATACAGTGTGAGATGTAGATGCTATCAACCTAGCAGTGAGGGATACACACCTGGTCTGGGGCATATAGTCTACATGTTGTTGATGAACAGGTGCTGCATGTTTTCACCTGTTGTGGCAGTGGTAAGAAGTTGTTCCATAGCAATGCAGTGACTGCATGCTAAGAACCTTTCAGCTAGGGTGTTGTAGCTACAGTAATTCATTAGCATTCAATAATATGTCAGCATTCCTGGTGAGGGTATGATGCCAACCAAGGTCAGGGTTCTACCAGCCTGTGCCACTTGCTCAGTGAGCCCTTCCATGTTCCCTATCATGTATTCCAGTGAGGGACATCACACGTCAGTTGTAGTGGCATGGACAATGGCTGAGTCATATGTGTCCATGCATCTGACTGACCTGTATGCTTGTGTTATGTGGTGGACCATAGTGCCCCATGAGCATATCACTGTGACCTTCACCTTGTCCAGCCTGGTGAGCATGACCTCACTGTACCGGACAATAAAAGTACCTAACACAACTGCAGCAGGAGTGTTGTATAGCTGTACAGACTGTGCTTGTTTGGCACACAGGATTTGTGTGCTATGTGTTATACGTGCTGTGTTCAGGCCTAACGTATGCCTGTGTGCCAGCTGCAGAGGTGTCTGCCACTCAGGCAGGATGCCATTCTTAGGCTTCACGAATGGCCCGGTCTGTTCCCTTGCTTGTATTGCTGTCAGTGTAGGTCTACATCAGACTGGTATTGCAGTCACTGTAGTATTTCATGCCACCTGACAGGTTATGCCAGTACTGGGTTCAGAGTGCTTAGTCCACAGTTTGGCTATGTGTTGCCATCTCATACATGTGTTGTACATCCATGGGTAGGGGATAGGGTTGACTGTGTACATGTGGCAGCTGTGACATTACTTACATGACTCACATATTCCACAACTGTACCATAGAGGTGACTGACAACTGACCTTTGCACATGCTACCATAGTATTGAGATTGCATTGGTGATTAACAGCACATAGGTCCAATGGTGAAAAAGATACATAGGTTCATAGGTTCATACTAGGCTATCTGCCCTAGGGCATTTATAAACCTAGCCAGAATGTGTGTGGCTTTCACCATGCATTGTAAATCTATCTTGCTATGCCCTTTTCCAAGGTTAGTATACTGTGCCTCTGTCTAACAGTGACACATAAGAGATACCCAGGGTAAACCTACAATGTCCCATCCAGTCATTAATATTCCTCTTGAAGACAGTCACTGAGTGACTCTGCCTAACCTGTATTGGGATAATATTCCAGAGTGAAGGGAGCCTCTGAGTTATGAATGTGTCCCTCCATCATGTCCTATGTATATCACTCCTGAGGTTCAAGTCTTTCCAGCATGTAGCTTGATGGGATTTGGATATTCTGAGGTGCAGCATGACCATTGAGTCAGGGTTTGACATGGCTTTATATGTCAGGCACAGATTGCCTATGAAGAGGCAGTATGCCACTGAGTAGAGCTGCTGTTTCTTTAACCAGTCAGTATGTGGCATCTGTTTGAGCCCTTTGATCCTCTTGTTGAGGTACTTTTGTGGTCTTTCCAGTTGCTGCAGGTGTCTGGTAAGGTGCATGCCAACAGGGGCATTGTAGTCAATTATGGGCATGATGAGGGATGAGTAAAGAGGCACAATGTCCTCCCCGATCTACATGTGAATCCCTTCATGATGAGGTGGCCTATATAAAATGTTTTTCTAGCACTTTGGCCATTTGGTTGTCAAATGAGAGAATGCTATCAACTTGTGTACCCCAAGGTCCATAATTCCTTCTTCTGTACTTAATGGATTAACACATATGTGGTACTTTGTGGTCACTTTGTTTTTGCCAAAGGGGATGACTATACACTTTTTGGCATTCAGCTTGAGGCCATGGCTGTGGCACAAGTCGTCTGTTTCTAAGAGGCCCTTTTGGAGGATGCGTATGTTGGCTGGAGAGTTGATTATGGCGTCCAGTTTGCAGTCATCTGCGACTTGCTCAGCCACAGTCCTTCCATGTTGGCCTGTACCTCTGATAAATATATACTGAACAAGACAGATCCCAGGGCTGAGCCTTGTGGGACACCACTTGTAACTGGTTTTGAGGCTGACATGGCTCCAGCAATTCTAACCATGTGTGTTCTGCCCTTGAGCCACTGTGCAATATCTGTAGTGACATAGGGGTTAATATGTACACTGGTGAGCTTCCTTAGAATGCAAAAGTGGGGTATTGTATCAAAGGCTTATGCAAGGTCCAGGTAGGCTGTGTAGACCACCTTCCCCTTGACAGTGGCCTTGGTGACTGTTTCAAATAAATCAAACAGGTTTGAGAGGCAGGATCTGCCATTAACAAAGCCAAACTGTGTATGATGCAGTGTCTGTAGGTCCCCAATATCTATATTTATGAGGTTCATGATGATCCTTGCCATAGCTTTGCAGACCAAGCTATTCAAACTTATGGGGCGATAGTGTCCAGGATCCATTAAGGCACCAACTAAATGTAGAGGGACCACCGTTGCTGTACACCACTCTTTGGCCACATATCGTGTAGTAAGGCTGGGATTGAACAGTAGTGTTATGTCTGGGTGTAACTCTTCTTGGAGTTCATGTAGGACACAGCCTGGGACACTGTCTGGTCCCATTGATGCAGTGTTTATTGCTTTGGAGAGGACAGCTCCTACCTGAGCATCTGAGATGTCAGGGGGGGCAGCACTCTGCTGGGAGAAATATTTGCCCTCTTGGTGTGGAGGGGGGGAGAAGTTAGCAGTGAACCTGTCCACTAGGATGTTGGCAATGTCTGTGTGTTTGGTATTTCTTTTGACATTTTGGACTACCTCTGAGCATATCTGGGAATTACCACCCAGGTTCCTAACATAACTACAGAAAGCCTTGTGAATATCCTCAGTGTCTTGTGGAATCTTCTCTCAAAGATGGCCTTAGACAATCTTATGAGTGCCTGTAGTTTTCTTCTAATACTCATCAGTGATGCTTTCACATTTTGGGAGTTTGTTGTATCATTTAGTAGCTTCATCCTTCTATTGTATAGTTTGTTTATGGCTGGTGTCCACCACACAGGACGTCTGCCTTTGGAGGATTGGGTCTTGCTTTTATTTGGGATTGCATGATCCATGCATTCCTGAAGGTGTCCATAGAATGCCTTTATACAGGTATCTGCAGTCTGGTCCATATTTTCAACAGGCCTGGGGCTTTGAAGGTTTCCACATCATTTATGAGGAGTGTGAACTTGCTTTACATGAGTTGTTGACTGTATTCTTCTGTGCAGGGGGTGGCCTTGGGATGTGAATATCCAGTGAGATTAGTTTATGGTCTGATCTTACCAGTGAGGGATACACTTCTGGTCTGGAGCATAGAGTCCCCATGTTGGTGATGATCAGGTTCAGTATGTTTTCCCCTCTTGTGTGAGTGGTAACAAGTTGTTCCATAGCATTTTGGTATATAAATTCTAGTAATCTTTGGGCTAGGGTGTTGGAGCTACAGTCATGCTCCCAGTCTATGTTTGGGTAGTTTAACTCACCCAATATAATGGTGTATGGACAGACCTACATATTTCCAACTGTTTTCAGGAAGGCCAAGTGCGGTTCTTGTGTTTGTGAGGGTGGTCTGTAGCAGGCTATAACCTGGAAGGCAGTTTTACCCATTGTTACTTGCATATGGATAGTCTCTAATGTTTGGTGCTTTGCCACCAACATGGAGGTGTGGGTATCTTGGATGAATATCAATACACTTCCTCCTTTTGTGGTTTTGTGCAAGTTTTGGGCCTGAAAAGCATGGTATGAGGTATAACTTGGTAGTGCTGGGGTGCTGTTGGTAGCCCTGAATCCGGTATATGTTACTGCACAGATAGCAATGTTCTCCATGCTGAGGAATGTTTCGAGTGTGTGCATCATCAGGTTTAGAGTCCTGCAGTGGCATATATGACTGCTCACATGGATAGATGCCAGGTAAGTCATATGCAAAGTGTCACAGGCAACGTACATGTGAACAGGAGAAACAGTGACATTCTGTCAAGTGAGACATGAACATACATATAGTAAGCTATGCAGATGTCACTAGGAGTCCACAGAAGCTGTGTAACTCTGCATGGAGGGTTGGATCAGTATTCCATGGTAACTGCAAGGAAACATGCATGCAAATATAGCTACTGTAACCAGGGCTGCATGTAGTCCATTGTACAGCAAACAAGCTGTACCACTTTCAGTAGGTAACACTGCAAATGCTCACCAGCTGACATATGAATACCTATGTCACCAAAGGTGATACTTACCAGACCACGGACAGAAATGACATGGCCAGACATGCTGCATCCCACATGAACACATATCACAAGCAACACAGACCTCACAAAGTCAGTGTTCTTAACAGGCACAGCCCATAAGGCCAAACACAATGTGTGACACACCTATAATAGGTGATGCTATAGTCAGATACACTGACGTCCCACTCTCCAGACTGAGCAAGGTGAGGGTCACATTTAGCTACCTGTCGGGTGATAGAATGTGCCACATAACACAAGCACTCAGGTCACTCCACAGCAAGTACAAGTATGAGGCAGTCATTGTCCATGTTGGTGTGAACAACCTGAGACGTACCTCCCTGGACCACATGAAAAGAGACACAGAGGAGCTCTTACATCACCCTCTCAAACTCAGGAATCCCACACAGCCTTCATGAAGACACAGGAGAGTATAGATTTCTCTGCAAACACCATCATACTGGGTGACTTCAACTACCCAAACATAGACTGTGAACATTACTCAAGCCGCAATACCCAAGCTCTAGGGTTCCCATAGTTCAGAAACTCTTTAGCTATGGAACAAGTAGTCAACATTCCCACAAGAGGGGAAACTATACTAGACCTGATCATCACAAACATGAGTACAAAATGCTCACCACTTGAAGTATATCCCTCATTGTTGCAATCGAACCATATACTAATCACACTGGAGTACTGGATCCCCCACATATGCAAACCTCAAACACATCTATGTGTGTGTGGGAAATGCCCCTATTAGCAACTGTGAAAGTACACTACAGGATGCAGATTCCCCTTTTGAAACACTGATGATGTCAGCACTCTATAACTATATTACCTGAATTTAAGCTCCCCAGTAATTCGTATAGCATGCTCTGCTAATGCATCTGTCTCTAGTGTCATAACATAGTTAGGTAGGGGTTTGAATCCTGCAAAGGGAATGTATGTGAGTTAGTGTGAGTGGGGTTTGTGTGTGTGCATAATGCGGTGAGGGAACAGTGCCTTTTGCCAACTGGAAGAACGCACTACAGGGTGCACATCCCTCTTCCTAAACACAGATGATGTCAGCACCCTCTAAGTATAGCATTAGAAAAGATTTTGCCTCCTAATGCAAATAGCGCACTCTGCTAATGTGTCTGTCTCTAGTGTCATAGCACAGCTAGGTAAGGGTTTGAATCTTGCAACTGGAAAGTATGTGTTTTAGTGTGAGTGGGGTTAGTGTGTGTGCTCAATGCTGGGGGTGGGATGTGGCTTTTGCCAAATGGGGCTACGCACTGCAGGGTGCACATTTCCCTTAACAAACAGTGATGTTGACAGCACCCTATACAAACAACATGACAACAGACAACTGCCAGTACTCAGTATAGTGCTACATGCTACTGTAACATGCACATGTACCAGAACATACCTAGATAGTGTTTTGAAACCTGAATGTGGCAAGTGTGTGGATGTGGGATGTTTCTGTGTGTGCATTTCCATATGGAAAACATGTTGGATGTGGCAATCAGGGAACCACAGTACCTGATGCACATTACACTTTTAAACTAATGAGGTTGCCTGCACCCTGTGAGTACAGGTAGAGAAGAGGAAATCGGTAGTAATCCAAATAGTGCACTTTTCAAATGTGTACCTGTCATGTGTCGACAGCTACTCATGTAGGGTAATAAATAATGGAAATGGCAGGTGAGCATGTGCATGTGTGGGGGTAGCAGGGTGTGTGTAAATGCATGTGTGACAGAACAGATACATATAGCTGAATCTACATAACAGCACATGATGCACATTCCCATAGTCAATGGTAGCATGTGATGGTGTGCAGCTGGTACACTTTGGTAAGTAGTATGGGTGCAGATAACAATTCAGGACATTCATACAGTTACTGCAGCAGGAATGCTGGGATATACACACAATCATAGTGGAACAGTGAACAGTTACCAACATGTTACTACTTATACACATCTATGTAGTCACCCTGTGCATCAGCAACGTGTTTACCTTTTCCTGCACTGATGTTGTAGTATGCAGGAGGTGGCACAGTGTCATCATATGCACAGGGTGTGGGTTAGGTATGCCCAAGCCAGCCACTGGTACCACCAATTGACATGTGTGTGTATGTGTGTTTGTGAGGGGCAGCAGTACAGGGTGGACCAGTGTTGGTGCATTGTGTGTGTGTATGTGTTTGCCCTAGGTGTTAAATTTCTGCATGTGTGTAAGCACGCACACAGTCCCACATAATGGCTGCCATGTACAGGGTTTTGTGGACAGCCACAGACTGCACCTGTCAGGTCATCCAGATCAGTGTCTGTGGGCACGGACACGGTACCTGTGCCTGGCAGGGGTGCTACGGACCATATCCAGTACTAACCCAGACTGGGTACTGTCATCGGAAGTGGGTGTGTGTTGACTGGACACAGTTCCCTGTTGGGACTGTCCAGAGCCACGTGCACGTGGTCTCCTGGGGCGTCCTGATGACAGCACTAACCCAGCATTGCTGGGGCTGCTGCTGGCACTTGAGGTGCGTGAGTGGGCCTGTTGTCGTCCGCGGCGACTGCCAGCTGGTGCTGTTGCCGGCATACGGCCACGTCAATGCCACAAACGCACACCATCGCCCTGGCCCATGGACATCTGGTTGTGGAGCAGCTGTTGTATGTCCCCACAACGTCTGTCAACGACATCTGTGAAATTATGAATAGCATTCGCAATGTCACGCATGCCATCTGTCATGGCTGTGCGACATGCTGTCAGCTCCCTCAGACCCTGTCTGGTGTACCTTTCCATACGCGCCTGTGCCTGCATAACAGTCCAAAACATAGTGGAGGTTGACATACCTCCTTGGGCACATCTCCCAGAGGCAGTACGGCCACGGATGCCCCCAAGAAAACCCATGGGCGACTGTCTGCGTGGTACCATTGGAGGACTCTGCTCATGGCTGCTTTGTGGGGATGCATGTACCACAGGTACCACGTTACCCTGATCTATGCCCAATGCATACTGTCCATCACCTAGGGACAATGGTGACAAAGGATGTAACGGCAGGATGACTGTGCGCATTGAAGGGGTTGACAGCTGTGTACTGTCAATTGGCTGACCAATGGCGGACCCAGACACACGTTCCTGCACCATTATAGACATTTCTTCATCATCAGTACCTGGGGCACAAGATTCAGGTTCCCTGCTGCAGGTCACCAGAGCAGCACCAGAACCTACGGGAGGAAAACAGGGAACACAGATTACAGTCTCAAGACATATTTTACGGTGATGCACTTCAATACAAATGCACACATTCAGAAATGGACACATGCACTCATGGACACACACACTCATGCACACATGGGCACAGGCACATTTGCACACATGCACACCCCACAGTACACACACACATCAGTACTGAGTTACACTACTCTTACTAGTATTAACTTGAGTATTGCAGGTATTATTAAACACACTCACCAGCATGTATACTACTGAGTTACACTACTCTTACTAGTATTATAAATAGTTTTTCAGGTAATGATAAACACACTCACCAGCATGTATGGCCTGCCTCGTTGCTAGATGGGAGGGACTTGGAAATATGAAGAAAGTAATGTCAGTGGGCACAAGTGTGCCATTGTTTTTGCATATGATACAGTACAGTAGTACACCAGTTCCCTTATACACATCAGCTGCTCATAATGCCAGTATCACACATGCACAATTACACATCATGATGACAGATACATACCACGTGCAAACCTTATGCATGCATGAAGTAACAGTGTACAGAACAGTCATATGTACATATGGCATCTTACCTGCATGCTCAGTGTCTTGCTGCTGTGTGGATCCAACCTCCATCATGATGCAAGTCTGATGCTGTTGTTGTTATGGGGCTGGATCCACGACACTTAGCAGTAGCCCCTCCTGTCTGGTGAGGGGGGGATGTGTGGCCAACCCCCACCTGTGGCAACCTGTTGCCTGTGGATATCTGCAGCACGCTGGCGGACATTTCTAATCAAATCACTGCAGTGATATCTCACCTGCTCATATGTCCTATCATGCATGCCAACATAATTTATCCTGCTGACAAGGTTTTGCCACAGTGCAGACCTCTCCTGCTGATTCTGGGTGGTGTGTGAAAACAGGATGTCATAGTCACGCACCAGGCTCTGGTGGATCACTTCGTCCTCTGCAGCAGAGTATGCAGGGTTCCTTTTTGGAGCCATATCTCCCTGGAAAAGTACACAAACAGGATATCAGCAGAGTATATCCGTAATATATGGTACACATTCTATACATAAAGTATTAAATTGTAGTTATTACTGCTTGGTTGTAACTTGATTAAAGTGTAGCTATCATTCTAAGTCTTTTGGATTAAGCACTTGGCCTTCAGACCAGTTGTTTTACATTAGGAAGGTTTGTGGCATGCACTGTGGTGGCAGGACAGGTAGCTTTCATCCTTCTAAGTTGGGAACTGCTGATTGAGAGCCCAGTGTCCAAGTGTATTAGTTCTGGTATAAGCAGTTGGGCTTCAGGCCAGTTATTTAACATTAACAAGGTTTGTGGTCTGCACTCTTGTGTGAGAATAGGCTGTACTCTGCCATTCATAGCTGGGAACTTCTGGTTTAAGGTTTATAGTGCCTGCATATTTGAACTCTATCTTACTGACATTGGTACACCTTGTTTGCTGTAGCATACACTACATCCAAGCCTCCTGAATCTAGCTTTGTTTATATGCTTGTTATTTGTTAGCTTGTTATTTCACTGGTACGCTAATTCCATATAATACACAGCTTCTCAGCACTTCTGTGAATCACTACTGATAACTGGCCTTGTGTTCTAAGCTATGGAAGTTTTAAGTATGGAAGACATGTACAGCAATATTACATATGTATATATATATCAGGACTATGTACACACAACCTATCTCATGGGCATACCTATAGCTAGTGAACTATGATACATTTGGAGGTTTCACAGTAAACACAGTATTAACCTGCTACTTTGCATTACCTGTGTTTGTGTCAGCTGTTGCTGTGTCACTGGTGCTAATTGCTGTATTCTGCTGCTGCTGCTGGTTTTGTTGCTGTGATGATGCAGTTTTTTTTTTATCACTGCCTTTATTTCTTTATTTCTTTCTTTCTTTTCTCTCTCTCTCTCTCTCTCTCTCTTTCTCCATCGGTTTGGTGCAATGAATGTATTGCATGTGTGGAGTGTTAGTACTGGATGCTTTTGTAGGTATCTGCATAGGTCCATGTGATGGCCTCTGCACCAATTGTAAGGCAGCATTTGCTAATTGCATGCAGCCAGTTGTGTACTGATTGCATGTCTCACTGTGATTTCAGGACAGTGCTATAAAAGGGTATGTGAGATAGGCGTTGCCCTTTCAGATTGTAAGGGCGTGGACCATGCTGGTATGCTGTCGACAGTGTTCTGTGAGTGTGAAGGTTAGTAAGTCTCTCATGATTCATGCTGTGTTGTAAATTCAGGTTGCTGCATTTCTCTCACCTGTTCCCTGTAGTGAGTGTGTATGGATACTGACACCTACAACTATATTTCCATATGTATTAATATATATATATATATATCTATATATATATATATATATATATATATATATATATATATATGTACATATACATACTTTCATATATGTACATTAGCTTACATTATTAAGTACAAGCTAACAATTAGCAGGGCTGTTTCTGTTAGCACTAAACTAGTATGGGAATCCAGTAATTAGGACAGTAAAAGTCTACCTGACATGCTTTGGGTAGTACACATCCTATATTGCCTTTATCTTCATTCCTACTATTACATGTTATACTTATTTTAGCACTATATTCCTGTATGAGAGTCATGGCTTAGTGGTAGGTCATACAGACTAGTGTTACAATGGTCTTGTGGTAGGGCCTAATAGTATGCTTTTATTTTGCTTTCAAATTGAGTACAGGGCCTGTCAATCAAAGTGCTGAAGGCACCTTTAAGCAGTTAAAAGGGTTAGTAAGTCTCACAGGAGTCAGGCTGTGTTGTAGATTCTGGTTGCTGCATTTCTCTCACCTGTTCCCTGTAGTGAGTGTGTATGGATACTGACACCTACAACTATATTTCCATATGTATTAATATATATATATATATATATATATATATATATATATATATATATATATATATATATATATGTACATATACATACTTTCATATATGTACATTAGCTTACATTATTAAGTACAAGCTAACAATTAGCAGGGCTGTTTCTGTTAGCACTAAACTAGTATGGGAATCCAGTAATTAGGACAGTAAAAGTCTACCTGACATGCTTTGGGTAGTACACATCCTATATTGCCTTTATCTTCATTCCTACTATTACATGTTATACTTATTTTAGCACTATATTCCTGTATGAGAGTCATGGCTTAGTGGTAGGTCATACAGACTAGTGTTACAATGGTCTTGTGGTAGGGCCTAATAGTATGCTTTTATTTTGCTTTCAAATTGAGTACAGGGCCTGTCAATCAAAGTGCTGAAGGCACCTTTAAGCAGTTAAAAGGGTTAGTAAGTCTCACAGGAGTCAGGCTGTGTTGTAGATTCTGGTTGCTGCATTTATCTTCACTGTTTCCTGTAGTGAGTGTGTATGAATACTGACACCTACAACTATATTTCATATGTATTAATATATATATATATATATATATATACATATATATATATATATATATATATATATATATATATATATATATGTGTGTGTGTGTACATATACATACTTTCATATATGTACATTACCTTACATTATTATGTACAAGCTAACAATTAGCAGGGCTGTTTCTGTTAACACTAAACTAGTATGGGAATCCAGTAATTCGGACATTAAAAATCTACCTGACATGCTTTGGGTAGTACACATCCTATATTGCCTTTATATTTATTCCTACTATTACATGTTATATTTATTTTAGCACTACATTTTTGTGTGAGAGTCATGGCTTAGTGGTAGGTCATACAGGCTAGTGTTTCCAAGGTCCTGGGTTTGAGACTGACAGTGGCAGGTTATTTTTGTTTCGAAATGAGTACAGGACCTGTCAATCAAACGTGCCAAAGGCACTTTTAAGTACTTAAAACCAGGTCTGCGCTCGTTTGCGTGGAGCTCACGCATGCACACTGGCGGTGAGCTCCGCTAACACACGCGCACACCCGCGCTATTTTCTTTGAAAGAAAAGAAAAAGGGGTGACAGGAAAGTGATGAAAAAGGGGTCACAAAGAGGGTAAGACAGTAGGGAACAAGCTTGGGATTTGCAGGAGGGATGTAGGTGAGGCCCATAGCTGCCCATGTCTTTCTCAGCAACAGCTGTGCATTTGTATGTAATTTGGTGTGACATTTGAAACCTTCCACCCCTGAGAGAGGTGTCAGGACAACATTAATACCTGTTGTACAGCCAATTGTAATTAACAGTTTCAATGTCCAGCGGTCATGTGTGCAACATGGACAGCTATGTATGGGGCGTAATTTTTTTGTGGGTACAGAGTGCCCTTTTTTTTTTTTCAGGTGAGAGTGGTATGTCAGGTGAATGTAGTCGGTATAGCTGGGGAGGTAGGTTAACAGACAAGACAGACAAGACGCATACAGGGGCGGTGTATGACACATGTGGGGGGTTACACAATTGACGGAGACGGAGGTTGGGATATCCAGGGCACATGAGCCCACAGATGGCAATAGTGGAACTGATATCCCCATCCATAGGCAGTTGCCACTGTTCCTTCACAGCCCAGGACGGGGCTGTGCTGGGGGCTGTGCAGGCGGGACAATGGGCATGCCCATAAGCTGTGCCACCCGGGCCTCAAGCTGGCGTAGGGGCCCAAGAACAGAGTCTTGAATCTCCCTTCGCACCACAGACCGGACACATTGGAGGGTGAGTGGACAGGCTCTTCCGGCCACGCTTGCAGAGGGAGGACAGGCCCCATCCCCTGCAGCGCTTCCACCCAAAGGTGGCACAGGGCCACCGGAGGAGGGTCCAGCCTGGGCACTAGTGCCAGGTGCAATCGCCAGATGAGGTGGGAGAGGTGGGTCCGCTGGGACCCGCCTTCCCAAGCGTTCTAGGTTTGTGAGTATGTTATGTTAGTTTGGGTTAGTAGCATATTATTCCATTCAAATTAGTTGTAACAGCATGTATTGGCATTCCCATTAAACAAACACCCAGATATTAACACCATTGAGCAACAGGCATATCAATATCACATGCATTATTTGAACAGAAATACACAATCAAACAGCATGCAGGGTTGATTAATGGCAACAGGCCATCAGGTTTGCAGGTATGAACAGGGCACATGCAACAATGGACATGCATATATTTTTGAAACAACAAGACAAATGTCCATGGTTAATGAAATTTTCACATACCAATATTTAGTGAGTTTTTTAATTTGCAATTATAGGGTGGGGTGGAGAATGAAAATGTTGACACATTCATAAATTATACATTGATATACATTTGTTATAGAAACACAATTAACTTGTGGGTGATAGTTTACAAATGATTTTTAATTGACTGTCATGCTAGACCTGTTACAGATACAACACTATCCTAGTTATTTTGAATTTGATCAGATACATCATCCTGCTACATTTTGATGACAGGGCAGGGGACAACTATGGATGTTTAGTATGTCAGACAATCATTCATTCTATCTGAAAATTGTTGACTGTGATCACCATATACAGATTTTGGCTTAAACATTCAAGATTCAGACACACTGAAATCAGTCTGGGATGTTAATTTTTAATTCCCACATGCATTTAGTTCTGTAGAACCACACTGAGGCTTATATATTCAGGAGTTATTACTACTTTATTTATTGATACATGACCCTTTCTGTCACTCTCACACATCCTGCTATTTCACAGTTCAGGTTGGTACTTCTAGGCTTTGTTCACATATTAGACCTGTGGTGATTCAAACACTTTCCAGCAGCCTCACTTCTGTCATGATTCAGCATTTCAACAGGGGATATATCTCACATGTAATTAACTCAGCTTGTGAAGCTGTACTCATGAGACTACTGCAGGTTATACTACATTTAATTAATGGTGGGACATCTGTTTTACAGAACTATTTATTTCTATCAATTATATTTCCAGTTTCACTTACATACTGATGAACTTGATGCAGCCATACCTGCACACTTTCATTTGTTGCTTGCACATTCAATTACTTTTAATGAATACACTGCAGTGTTCTGCTAAGTGCTACACTATAATATTTATTTACAAGTACTAGGTGGGGTTACTAATCTGCATGGTGGCGCAGCCGCACCAGCCTGCTGTCATGTGCCCTGCGATTTGCAGAGCGGACACCTGCAGCTGTAATACAAGACAAGTAATATTGGAATACACATCTCCATGGTATCAGCTAGTTGAATTCCTTACATAGATAAGTAAAATGTAACTTACTCAGTAGTGGGGCGTTGGGCATATCCCGGGCCTCCTGGATCCATTGGGTCAACTGGTCTTGTTTGTGTCACTTCAGGTCCACATGGTGGTGATGGACCTGCTCACCGGTACGTGAAATCCCAGTAGCACTGGTGAGATCATGAGCCAACTGGTCCCATGCCTCCGCCCTGTATGCTCCTCATGAGACCTGGCCCTGCATGAGTTGGGCCTCATGATGATGAACTAGGAGCCAGACCATGTATCTGGACTCCTCAATGCCCCACCGCTGTGCTCGAAAGCAACGTCCCTCCCCTACTCCACTCATTCTGCCTGCAGGGCTATTCTACAATCGTTTATGCTGTGTATTCCTGCCTATGGGGCTTATATATGCCGATTTTCCCGCACATTTCTATGATTGGCCGTTTTGGAATTGTATCAACTTCACAGAAACTTCTTTATCATGCTCCATTTTGGATTACATCCTATATATATGCTATTTCTGCATTTCTAAGTACTGCTGTCATGGCTTAGTGGTTTAGTACCTTGACTCTAGTGCATGGTATCCTGGGTTCGAATCTGACCACTGATTTTTAATTTTTATGACTGTCTAGACAGGCTGAGGGGTGTGTCTGTTTAAAGGCACTTTTGATACAGCTTGCTTAACGTTGCCCAGCGGTTAGCTTGTGGGAGTGCCGCGCACCTCCGCGCAAACAGTGTGCTCTGGGTAAAACCTTAATTGGCTATTAACACGCATGTTAAGCTAAGCACAGCTAGTTGCACACAGTTTGAGCCTGTTAAACCAGTGCTTAGCTACGGGCAAACAATTTTCAGCCTTTGAAACACTACTCAGCTACGGGCACTCTGTCTCACCTTGTTTGACAGCAGCTTAGCTATCAGTACATTTCTAAATATTTTTATTATTGTATTACTTGAAAATATATGATCCATTTCATTCCATTTTACAAAAGGAAATACTTTTACATTTGTACAATACTGTCAGGGGCCTTTGTAGTGCTTATTTACAAAAATAAAAAGGATGTGGTGTGGGCCCGAACCTAGCCTGCCTGCTCTTAAGCTGAAAACTCTACCGCTATGCTATTACTTCTTGGCTTACTTTGCATATTTAGTTCTTATATCCTTTTCCACTGATTGCTAACTGCAGTTGCGCTAGTAGCACACCCGCACACACGAGCGCACGCATTAGCAAACATTTACGGGGTTTTAAAAAAAAAATAAAAAAGTTTTCATTTTACATTTTATAAAATCTGTTCACTTTTTACATTTTACATTGCTGGTCTGTGGGGGCATGTGTTGTGTAGTATGTTTATTCACATTTCCATGGCCTCTCTCGTGGGTGTTTACTTTCTGCCATTCTAGACTTCCGGGGGTGTGTCCGCTTGCAGGGCTTAGCCTACGGACATGCCCCCTACTGTCTTACATGGACCGTGTAAGACTTACAGTGTGATTCAGCATGCCTCATGCACCTCATGCATATGCATGACATGCTGACATCACACTGTTTAACTGCAGCCTCCGTGTAAGAGTTATAACTCTTACATGGAGGCTTCCTGAATCCTGCCCATTAACATTTATAAATACACAGACACACAGACACACAGACACACAGACACACACACACACACACACACACACACACACACACACACACACACACACACACACACACATGCACACACATATGTATGTATATATATATATATATATATATATATATATATATATATATTTGGGTCTACTTTACTTCACCTAAAACACATTTGACCGACATTTATTTTAGAGAGACCAAATCACCTAAAGTTCACTTCACCTAAAACCCATTTCACCGACATTTAGTAGTGGCAGTGTTTAGAGTACTGTAAGGCATGTAAAAGTTATATGTCTTTTTCCCCACTGTAGTGCAATCCTAAAGTTAGTAAACATAGTTAGGGAAGGGTGTGGGGGGCACAGCCCCCCACCTAGTTTGGTTTTATATTGTCTGATTTCTGTTAAGGGGGTAAGTAAATAGTGTTTAAGTACTGGAAAGGGTTAGTCATAGGTGTTGTCATTGTGCATGTCTATGGGTTAAAGTGTAGTAGTTTGAAATTCAGCATTATCAATTGTCGGTGAAATGAGTGTTGGTGAAATGGGTTTTAGGTGAAGTGAACCTTAGGTGATTTGGTTTCTCTGAAATGAATGGTGGTGAAATGAGTTTTAGGCAAAGTGAAGTAGACCCATATAAATACATACGTATATTATGTATACCACATTTAATCTAAACACAAAGTGTTGACTTCAGTAATATTGACCATAGATGGTCAAAAATTAATATAACCAACACATGCAATAAGAAACAGCAAAATCTAACTTTTAAAAACAAAAGCATTCTTTTTTGCTGAAAGGCAACTGCCATTCACCCACCATGTGGGGGTGGTGCCTCATACCCCCCTGATAATTATATATGCTGACAACAATATTGCACAAACATGGGAAAAGGACACATCTTCCATCCCCTGGTTTTGTGTGATATCAAATTGATTAAATTGTTGATTTAGTGGACTATATGCGGTCAACTAGACTGTTGTCAACCTAACACACACTCACTTGCACTTATATATATATATATATATATATATATATATATATATATATATATTTATAGTTATCAAGCGTACGTGTGTGTGTGTGTGTGTACATATATATATATATATATATATATAAATACATATATATATATATATATATATATATATAGAGAGAGAGAGAGAGAGACAGATTTATCTATACAGAGAGAGAGGGAGAGAGAAAGAGAGATACAGAGGAGCTTGTTATATTATGGTGTATAGTAATGATTATGAAACAATACCGGTACAATATTTTTTAATTATGTCGAACAGTATTGCATAATATCTCATTTGTATTAATAACCTTCTACTTTTTGATGATGTGTTTATGTACCAAGTTGAAATTGTTTGTGTCTTTTGGCATTTCCCGGTTAGGGGTCGCCACAGCGGAACTCCGGTCCGCTAATAATTGACAGTAGATTTTTACATACTGGCTTGCCGGGCCTAACGCACAACCTTCAACGAAGGAATGCCCATTCACGCATGTCGCTACACAGAAGACGCTCTATCTGAGAATCAAACGGGCAACGTCTAACTGTGAGGCGACAACGCTACCGCAGCACCACCACCATTTTTATATGTTGCATATTTCATACTGCATTTGTTGTGCATGGCACTCCAAGCATTTAATGAAACTGGACCACAATCCAGTCATATAACCCAGTTAGAAAGTAAGTAAGTAATAAATCAATAAATGTGTGCTCATATAAAGAATATATGAATTATAAATGAAAATTCTTTCCGGGCTGGCAATCATTTCTCAATATACATCTAATTTATGTTATTCTGTTGTGTTTCTTCATCAGCGTAGGTTCAGAAGTTAAATAGTGTTTGACTTCTCGTATGCAGTAACATTTTTACACAGTGTTGCTCATAAGATTTTCTGTGAATTCACTGGGATTGAGTAATTAAACACTAAAACATTTTAGGCAATTCCAACCTGATAAACCTAGCAACATAATGAAACAAGCAAAGGATAATATGAAGGTATTACTGATAAGAGCTAGACAAGAAACTTCATTCCTGACAAGCCCTTCTCACCGTGGAGGACATTGATGTCTTTGTAGTCATTGACCGTGGTTTAAAACAGAGGAGAGCAGTCTGGCTATACAGGGCTATAGCTATGTCCACGTGTTTAGATGAGCTACTGTCCAGGAAGGGAAAAGGTGGAGGTGACTCACTCTACATCCAGAACTCACATCAAGGCTAGTAAACAACATGATACACTAAAGTTTCTTCATGTTTAAATAACCATCAAAAAGGTCCTATACCATATATTAGCTAGCAATAGAACTCCCTCCATGACATAATCACTCAGTATTAAACCTGATACCATTTTCCTAGGTAATATGAACTATCCAGCTATAGACTGGGAAACCTACATTACCACTACCGCACACACCCAGAGATTCCTGGACTTTGTCAATACAACTGTTCTGGAACAAATAGTCAAAGTACCCACTAGGGAGAATAGCATCTCGTTTTTTGACCTTAACAGTATGGGAAGATCTTGCACCATCCCTTGTGCATCTTCATTACTTGTTAGGTATGAAAATAAAACAGTCTCCTTCAAAGTAAAACTGAAACCAGAAATCGCTTCCACCCAAGGCATTTTTATAAATGTCTTAAAGACAAACTAGTTACTCCTAAATGATACTTTGGCAATATTCAAATCCACACCAAACTGAGTTAACTCTATTGAATACATAGAAATGCACATCACTACACTATACCAGCATGTAAATAGGTGCATAGATGCAGCTGTGCCCTGTAAGAACAAGTGCAGGGGAAAACCCCAGAAAGATATCAACATGGTGGGACCAAAACATCAGCAAGGTTTATACTAAAAGGAAAATAATTTTGACTGAAAGTAAGTATAGTAATTTCCAGAATGTCAGTGAACTAAACAAACAATTCAGAAGTTTAATCAAATCCAGTAAGGCCATGTTTGAGGCTAAAATAGTTACCCAAGTCAAAGACAATCACAAGGCATTTTTTAGTTATGTTCTTAATCTGAGGAGCACAATGCTCAGCGTCCTGAGCTGATGCTGAATGATGTTTCGTATGCTGGGACTGAACATACAACAAACATAATGGCCGATAAATTTAGTTCTAGCTTTACCCATCTCTCCCCTTTGTCTGTCTCTCAGTATATGCCTAAAAATGTCTCTCCTCCAGCTGTTACACAAGACTGAGTCCTAAACATGCTATCAAAAGCTAAAAATACTGCATCAGTAGATATGGACAATATCTCTGGATGCATCTTAAATAACACAACTGGGAGTAGCTGGTGTCGCTTGTCTTGTGTATTCAAACAAGACAATGAGGCTTGGGTGTTTGTTTAAGTTATTTGTTACAGACAAACACATCAGGATGGATCACTAGAATATAAAGCCTAAACAAACTAGCTAACTGACTGACTGGTACAGACATACAAACTTTCACTACAGCTGCTCACTCAAAATGGCACTCTTGCTTGCACATGTTCAGTACTTATATGCACGTGCCCATAGATTGGAATGGCTCTTAAAGGTACAACACACACTCTGATCTACAGCTGGTACTTCCCTTCATCTTCATTTCTGAGTACCGCATGGTCAGTGAGGAAGTGAATTACACAGTGTGCCATGTTTGCCATACTATGCCTCCCCAATGAGATAACGCAGCATGCAATGTCTACCCCACTCTATTACTTTGGGTAATGAGATAGGGTTAGGAAACTTCCAGAAGTTTTCAGGTTAGAAAATAGTATGGGAGTTTGACGGTAGGGAGTGACTGGGAATATGAGATTTATGGAGCAAAAGGGGAGTTCAGGATTAAGAAGCACATAAAGTCTTAAAAAAATAAAAATTATAAAGTCATGGGCTTTGTAGCTGAAACACTATATACCCTTAAGAGGTCATTTGCATATATCTCATGGGTCTCCACTAGAGGAGATTTAAGATTTTGCACAATGGGAACTCTAGCTTTTCTTGGCCTTTCTAGTAGTTTTTTACTGAATAGTTTGTCTGTGTGACCTTTATACACTTTGGTTTGGAGCTATCAGTTTAGGGAGTAATTGATTACTTTAGATTTAGGGAAGGGAGAGTGGAGTTTTTCATCCAAGGTGCAAAGAAGGACTTCAGTTTCAAGAAGTGTTAGCAGAGATTTATTTTTAAGGGCAAATGTGGGCTTTAGAGTTATTGCACAGGAGAAGATTTTTACCCTTAGGGCCAGAGAGCAAAGGTCACAGCCTAGAAGTGTATTAGAGCTGTACAAACGGATTACTCGTGTTACAGATAACGCATGTCTGCAAAAGAACTTAACTGCATTGACCATTTGTTTTGGCAATGGAGAATAATATGCTGATAAATACAATGAAAACTAAGCATATGAGATATCAGCAACATAAACTGAAAGGTGAATATTTAATACACTACACAGTGATTGAAACTGTAGATTCATGTAAGCTCCTGAGTATATGGGTAGATTGATATTTGAGTTTTTCTAATCATATTAACCAGTTGTTTAATGATAGTTGTATAAAAAGTTTTATAAAGTCTAGGAAATCAGAAATGATGAAATCATTGTTTGTTAGTTACATTAGACCCAGACCTGAGTATGGAATAGCAATATGGAAACGTTATAAGAAAACAAGCATGAGTAAACTGGAAAGAGTACAGCAGAAATTTACCAAGGGCATCCATGGATGTGAACATTTAAGTTATTATGAAAAACTAAAATATCTGAACTTATACAGTTTCTTATAGATATCTAAGTGGAGATCTTATTCAAGTTTATAGGGCATTTAGAGACAACTACCTCTATGCAAGTTTGGGGTTATCAAAAAGTATTAGAGAATCATTACACAACCTATGTAGATGATTCTATAGGAATGAGAAGTGTACTAATTGGTTCTCTGACAGAGTAGCTGATGCATGGAACAGATTCCCAAATTACATTAAAGGAAACACTAGTTTAGATATTTTTAAGAATAGCCTGGACACTTGTTATGGGAGCAAGTGTTTTGGTATATTGGCAGGCAAGAAAGGAATTAACGTCCATGCTTCAAATATTTGTATGTATGTATACAGTTTATTAGGGTAAAGTGGTAGGATGCCTAGGAAATTAAATAGGTTAGGCTATCTGGAGTCAGGACACTTGATATTTAGAGAACGAGGCAATGAGTAAGTGTGTCAGAAACTGACGGCATGTGTTCAAGTAGACTGTTTTGCCAAGCCTGATCCACAGCACAAATTTTTAAAAACGTGATCCTGAGCCCCTGAGCCGGCTGTCATTGGAATGAGGTGGAGTGACCTTAGAATTCATCCCCCCTGCATATCAAATAAAAGTAATATATATATATATATATATATATATATATATATATATATTTTTTTTTTTTTTTTTTTCAGATGGACAACTTTACTGAAGTGAGTTTTGGTTAATCTTTTTTTTTGTTAGCAGACTAACCCACAGTATCAAAATCATATGGTAATGTACACATTTAGTATGGAAATGTCTGTATTTTGACAGTAGTTGTTTATTTTCTTGGTTGACCTCCTCAGTTTGATTAGAATGAGATTAAAAGCATAATATTTTTATAAAATGAATATCTTTTAATCTGATTAGATTGTACCCATTGCATTGTTTTTGTAATTACTGTAGCTGCAGTCACTGTCAGTGATTTTCACTGGCTGAAAAAGCAAGGTGGTTTATTTGCAAACTATTTTTGTATTTCTGCTTATATTTACTGAAAATGAATTGGCAAAGAAATATCACATTGCTTTAAAATATTTGCATAGTCTTATGTTTTTTAGAAAAATTCAAGATGAAACAGGTAACTCTACAGGTGACATACCGCTTGATAAGCTAACCTCAGTCAATTAAACAATTTCAACATACATTGCTCTGTAATAAATACTACCTATATTGTGGCCTCTCAAAAATAAACATTAGTGTTTTTATGGAGTCTAGTAAGTTTTCAGTATTTACTGATGATTAATGCATTTTACAAAGACCCATATATATATATATATCAGAATATATTTAGTTATCTGTGGGGTGATTTATTTATATTTGGAGGGACTTTGGCAGGAAGTAATCATTTTACAAGAATGGACAATTTTTCCTTTCACTTGTCAAATTGATCGGCATTGGAGATGTTAATATAAACTAACGACAGTCATCTTGTTGACAGGAATGATTTATACTCTTTAAGCGCTAAACAGTTTCATAAATTCAAATTAAGGGAACTAAACATTTTCCTTTTTATGGTAATCAGTGACTGTCCTGCCAGAAACTTATTTATTAGTGAAATCTCATGAGGATTTGAAATTATGAATGAAGAAAAAAAGCTGTGGACTCATTTATTTTATTTGTGATTTTATTTGTGCTTACAGGTTTCAGAAATGCGGTGGACTAGAGGAGAAGAGAAACATCCTATGTCACTTTGCAGCCTACCATGTAAGCCTGGGGAGAGGAAAAAAATTGTAAAAGGAGTACCATGCTGTTGGCAATGTGAGAGATGTGAGGGATACTATTATCAATTTGACGAGTTTTCATGTGAGCGCTGTCCTTCAGAACAAAGGCCAAATATGAACAGGACAGGCTGCCAGCTGATACCCGTTGTTAAACTTGAATGGCATTCTCCATGGGCTGTTGTACCAGTGTTTATTGCTATGATGGGAATCATTGCAACAACATTTGTCATTGTCACATTTGTTCGTTTTAATGACACTCCGATTGTAAGAGCATGTGGTCGTGAGCTCAGCTATGTGTTATTAACAGGAATTTTCCTCTGCTATGCCATTACTTTTTTAATGATTGCAGCCCCGGATACCGTTATATGTTCTTTTCGTCGCATATTCTTAGGACTCGGCATGTGCTTCAGTTATGCTGCTTTACTTACAAAAACAAATCGGATCCACAGAATTTTTGAACAAGGCAAAAAATCTGTCACAGCCCCAAGGTTTATCAGTCCAGCCTCCCAGCTTGTTATTACTTTCAGCCTCATCTCAGTCCAGCTCTTGGGTGTTCTTGTCTGGTTTATTATTGACCCACCCCACATCATTGTAGACTACAGAGAACAACGAACACCTGAACCGGAAAATGCAAGGGGAGTTCTTAAGTGTGATATTTCAGACCTTTCCCTCATTTGTTCACTTGGATACAGTATTCTTTTGATGGTCACATGTACTGTTTATGCTATCAAAACAAGAGGCGTGCCAGAAACCTTCAATGAAGCAAAACCTATTGGATTTACTATGTACACTACCTGCATAATTTGGTTAGCCTTTATTCCCATATTTTTTGGTACAACACAATCAGCAGAAAGGGTAAGTATGCATTTTACTCGTAACACTTCTTATTTAGTAAACAAAATATTACTACATTTCTGATAAAGCAATAGTGGTCAGACTAATTATATTCATTGTTTGAAATGGGACTGGCTATGTAATTGGTACTGGAACCTTCTTGTAATAGAAACATATACCATCAATCGGGCATATTTCAAGTGTTGTTTCTGACAGTTATAATCTCTATAAAATTATTTTGTGACAGTGTCAGAGGCATTTTATCTCTAGAATCCTTCTATTTCATCTGTGAAAACATGCATTTTGCCTCCATGACGTAATCTAATTGACAACTGACTGATGTGAAAATGAGCATATATTGGAATAAACAACATATGTTATATGCACTTCACTAACACTTTAAATCTGGAGCAGTATATTACTAAAGGAGGTACTGCAGATGGGACACATTTTTTAGTTCACTTTTACATCATATTCAAATTATTCATCAGCAAAACATTCCATAGACCACTTTACAGCTTATATAGCATTTTTGATTGTGAATTTTTATCTAGCTATGTAATCCCGTCCAAAAAGAATACATAACTGTTATTTTGGGGGACTAATGAAGTTAATATAAGTAATAAATTCAGATATAAAATATCTTTCTATTTTATTTGCATTTGTTTTCCAGGTTAGTTCACTAATCTTTGCGGGCCTTGTTCAGACTCAGCCCAGAAGCGATGTCTGGTTATTGAGTTTCTTAGAGTCATAGTTAGGCAATTAAGGCCAAGGGAATCAAACCTTGTATCACTGGGCCAAAGTAAACAGTGGGCTAACAGCTCCTTAATCCTTTAAGCCAACTGCCAAACAATAATAAATAAATTAATAGTAGGTGTAAATAAAACAATAAATAAAATGAAATAAAACAAAATGTACAGAGCCAGGGTCTTAATGAAAACATTTTTTAGCTGCATATGCCTCACCTTGACCTGCTCATGACAAAACTGTAAACATTTTGTTCGTTGAAGCATTTTGGCTTAAGGCTGGTTTAGCTAACTATTGTAGCAATGCGGTTAGGCACATGCATTATGCATACTCTAAGACTGCACAGGCTCAGAAAAAGATCAATGTTCTTTTTGTCATTTTTCCAGAATAATCATTCCTTCTCCCTTTTCCAAGTTGATGTAACCTACAGCATGAATATATAATCACAAATGTGGATGTACATATAGGAGGTTTGTACCCTACATGGATGCTTATCTTATATATATATATATATATATATATATATATATATATATATGTGTGTGTGTGTGTGTGTGTGTGTGTGTGTGTGTGTGTGTGTTTAACATTCTTCTTTATTAATTTTTTTTTTATTTACTTTTATGGGGACTGAAAATGTGTAGCTTGCCACATGCATTCTGAATATGTATTCTTGTTAACGGTCTTCATGTTAATGTATAAAATCAGGTATGTTTAGACATCGTAAATTTTAATCAGACATGGTAGATTCATTGCACTGTCATCATGTTGCTTGCATTCACCCATTTACTTTTTCTGTCAAAAAAATATTCAAGGAATTCTTGGAAAGTCAAAGCATTAAAAAAAAACACATACTTGGCAGCAAAGACTTGTGGCTAGTACTACAGTTAGGAATATATTACCTCAATTAAGGTTACCCATGGTTTGCCTCTAGTATGATATTTCATCTGTCTCATTATTTAAAATCAGACTGTGCATTGCTTACTCCATTGATGTCTGCATACGTTATATTAGTATTTTGTTATTTAAAATCAGACTGTGCAGTGGTTGCTCCATTGATGTCTGCATACGTTTGTTTATGGGTATACCCCCCAACTCTTAGATTTCCTTATTTTTGCTACTTTTTTCTGGAATATAAATATCTATAGTATGATTTTAGGGAAAAGATCCTTAGACTCATTTTTCAAAATGAATATCTTTTAGAAGATAGGAAGATAGAAATAGGTTCCTGTAATACATGAATTATAATAAAAAGCTGTACATTCTGGTCATGGAAATTGATTTACCACCCTATTTTAGAAATGCGACTTCCTTTTAAACTTCTCTCAAGCTCTGACAGATTTGAGAAACACAACGACTGGCATATGCCAGGTAGTGCTATGTATTTCTAAAATTGTTCTCTTATTTTTGTGCTAACAATGCATGTATAGCAGCAAGAAGCTTTAGTCTTTCATGCCTGTTTCCCTGTTTTCTACATCTGATGTCATAAACCTTTTTTATCCAGTGGTAATATAACACATTAAAGGCACACTTGAATGCTTGCAAAATAGGCAGGAGAGAAATTTCATGGATTGTTAATGTCACTACTTGTCAAAATGAATTGACAGATGATCTAGAGAATGTCCTGAAATAACTGGACTGCTACGTTAAAATACTGTGCATCAGCTACCAAGTAAACTGAGACAAACTTTTAACAACTATTCAGCTGCTTGTACAGTGCATCAGCTACCAAGTAAACTGAGACAAACTTTTAACAACTATTCAGCTGCTTGTACAGTGCATCAGCTACCAAGTAAACTGAGACAAACTTTTAACAACTATTCAGCTGCTTGTACAGTATATCAGCTACCAAGTAAACTGAGACAAACTTTTAACAACTATTCAGCTGCTTGTACAGTATATCAGCTACCAAGTAAACTGAGACAAACTTTTAACAACTATTCAGCTGCTTGATTGCATTTTTATGAGTCCCAAGATTAGGAAAAACCAAACATATCTTGTATTGTCCTTAATTAGACTTGTATACTAGAACAATAATCCACTACCATCCATGGGTATATTAGGATTTTCCTGTGGATGGAGTGATTAAGGAAAGCCAACTGTGAGTAAATCATGATATACCCACAGACAGTCATTGATTATTTCTTTTATATAATCGCATTATTTAAGAAAGAAATTATTTACGTTTCTTAAATAATGAGATTGTATAAGGGACTTCTGTCTTCTTCTGTGTTATCTTCACTATTCTGATTTACAGAACATGCATATGAGACTTACGTTCCCCACATTTGCACAGTATGTCACTGCAGGAGAAGTGATGGAGAAAACAGAATCTCCATTGCTGCTTGTTTATTTTCTTTAACCTTTAAAAACGGAGATTTACATGGGTAGAGCAAAAATATGAGTGACATCAGGTGTGTTTCTGTTTTAGTTCTGTAGAAACTGCATGATTTTTCTAACATTTTGGTAGGTTTTCTAGTATATTCCATTTGAAACGTCTGGTCACTCAGTGGTACTTCAGCAGGTAGACTTTTTTTCTTTTTGTACATGCTTGATTTACAACGAGGTATGCTGGTTGCACTGTCTGATCTCATCTTCATTTTTGCGTAGTAGTGACCCGTTATTGTACACTAATCAGTTGTGATAAATAAGCACACTATTAAGGTAAGGATTCTGCTACACCAACCAGCATATCTTTAGGGCTTCCAAGAGTCAGCTTGTGTTTCTTCTTATGGCCAAGATTTCTAGTACAAATGTGAGCTTTGCAAACAATTACACTTTAATTAAAAAGAGGGTAGGGGGTCTCTTGTTGCTTTCATTATGTCACAGCAGCATACATTAGAATGGTTTAGTTGATATTTAAAATAGTAAGTGCTCATCAGGTATTTCGTGGAAGTAAGTCAAGAACAAAACATACATTTTGTGCGGAGTCTGCATGTCCTCCCTGTGGTCATGTTGGCTTCCTCCGGTTGTTCTGCTTTCCTCCCACATTCCAAAGACATGCAGTAGATGGATTTGACACTGTATATTAGCCATACATGCAAGTGCATGTGGGAGTGAGTGGTATGCATGAACTACTGTGGTAGGGATATCAGCCCGGTGGTATAAACCTTGGCCTGAGATGATTGTCACTGTTGAAATGACAACCCAACCTCATGTGCAAAATGGGAAAAAGGCTTGAGGATGGATGGATGGGCCATGAGGCCATTAACACACTGCCAGCACCTGCCCAAGCCTTATCTCCCTTTACAGGGACATGCCAATCATGCCAGTGTTGTACTTATGAATGCCGATGCAATTATCTAGTTTCTTTTGAAAGAAGATAGTTAAGACCTCTGTTTAATTTAGAGAAGTTTGTTCCAGAGAATGACTAGGTGTTGCACAATGAAGTATCTCTCCACTTTGATTTGTTTATTTTTTTAATCAGATTTAGGTCTCTGTTCTTACTATTTGTAGGACTGTTTGACTTAGGAAAGCTTAAGATGTTAAGTACTACTGAATCATTTATAGCCGATATGCAAGGCACATATTTATTTTGCATTTAGTAACCAGGTAGTCTAATTGGGCATGAATTCCTTTTCAGTGGTGGCAATCGTAACAGCAGTGTAATACAATCAATATATGACAAACAATATGACATATGTAAAGCATAGTGTGTGTAGTGTATGCATATATATGTTTTGATATCGTACAAACTGAATAAGTCATATTACAGACACAATTGGATTCAATTATACAATGTATATTATGTAGAATGTATATGCACAATATACACAAACACAGACACACACACACACATATATATATATATATATATGGTTCCCCTATCAGAAGCCTGAAACACTATAAGCTTGAAAATCAAAATCCTGAAACCAAAAGCCTGAAAATTCAAAATCCCGAAAACCCAAAATCCTGAAACTCAAAATCCTGAAAACACAAATAATGCTAATATGTCACTATAAAGACACTAATATCTACCAACTGACCCTGACCCTAACCCTAACCCTAAGGTCCGTCACTATCGCACACTCACCTGACCCGCGCCCTAACCCTAACTCACTTAAACCGCCCCTAACCCCAATATTTGTCACTATTGCATAGATGCCTAACCTGCGCCCTAACCCTAACTCACTTAAACTGCCCCTAACCCTAACATAAAACCAACTGCACACTTACCTGAACCCAATGCATGACCTAACACCACAGGGCTTACAATAGCAAAGCCACAATGACGTCAGTATGTCCATTTTGTGTTTTCAGGATTTTGAGTTTCAGGATTTTGGGTTTTCGGGATTTTGAATTTTCAGGCTTTTGATTTTTCAAGCTTATAGTGTTTCAGGCTTCTGATAGGGAACTATATATATATATATATATATATATATATATATATATATATATATATATATTTATAGGAACCTACCAGTTCCATGAAAGAACACTTACCCGATGACCAGATCACTGAGACTACATAGCCAACAGAGTAGATCTCCAACAATGGTAAGTATAATTACTGCGGAATGGGATGTATTTCTGTTTCTGCAATGTGGTGCAATCTTGGAATTGGTATATTTAAGTGTGGTGGTGTGGGTGGCTTGCCCCCCCTGCTATAGACATGTTTTTTTTGTATTTTATTGATGAAATGGGAATAAATTGCATTCTACAGTAGTTATACTTACCTTTGTCAGTGATGTGTTGTGTCGGCGATGTGGTCTCAGTGATTTTATCATTGGGTAAGTGTTCTGTTGTGGAACTGATATGTTTTTCTCTCTCTCTGTATATATATATATATATATATATATATATATATATATATATATATATATATATATATATATATATATATATATATATATATATATATATATATATATATATATATATATGTATGTCTTGATGAACTCAGAAATCACACAGCTTTAGACCCTGTTCTCCACAAGCTGAAACATTTTATCAGTCAAGGATGGCCAGTGCGACAAACCAGTATACCACTTGACATGCAGAATCAGTTTTCTTACTAAGACAAGCTCATGATGCAAGATGGATACATCATGAAAGGTCCTAAAGTAGTTATTCCTTCAGCATTACAACATGAATATATGCAATTTTTTCACCGTGGTCACCCTGGTACTGATTTTATCAAAAGAAGGGCTAGAGGCATAATACTTTGGCCTTCCATGTCAAAAGATATAGAGAAGGAAACTGTAGCATGTTCTATTTGCAATAGTACTAAACTGCACCAACAAAAAGAACCACATCAGCTAAACCAGTTTCTTGAATTACCATGGTCGATGGTTGCTACTGATATTTTTGAATGGTCAGCATTACTTAGTGTTAGTGGACTCTCACTTGAATTGGTTTGAAGATGACTTTCTTCCTAACTTAACGTCGAGCACTGTCATCAAAAAATCGAAGAGACATTTTTCTGTCCATGATAATCCGCACAAAGTTGTATCTGACAATGGTACACAATTTACAAGTCAGCAGTTCAATTCAAGAAATGTTCTGATTCTTGGGACTTTGTCCATGTTACTAGTAGTCCTGAGTATCCACAGTTAGCTGAGCGTGCAGTTCAAAGTGTAAAATGTTTGTTAGAGAAATCCAAGAAAGATGGTGCTGATCAAGCTGCGGACCCATGTAGCACTTTGTACAGCTGCAGTTCACAGGTATCTGTTAGAATTGTAGACTGACTGGTCAACCCCCCCTTCTGTCTCTATTTCAGTTAGCTAAATTATGGACTATAGCAAACTAAATCCACACAATGTCCACACATTCTAAGATAGTAACTCATTCTCCTGGTAGTCCCTGGGCAGGATTCACGAAGCCTCCGTGTAAGAGTTATAACTCATACACGGAGGCTGCAGTTAAACGGAGTGATGTCAGCATGCTCTGCATATTCATGAGAGCATGCTGAATCACACCAAAGTCTAACACGGTCCGTGTAAGACAGTAGGGGGCATGTCCGTAGGCCGAGCCCTGTAAGTGGACACGCCCCCCAGAAGAATAAAAGTGCCCAAAGTAAACACCCACGCCAGAGTCCATGGAAATGTGAATAAACACAACACAACACATGTCCCCACAGACTATGAACATAAAATGTACAAATGAACATCACATAATTTTTTTTAAATTGTAAAGATGTTTAACCGTGAGTGCGCTCGTATGCGTGGGCATGCCCGTAGCGCAGCTACAGTTAGCAGTCAGTGGGAAAGCATATAAGAACTAAATATGCAAAGTAAGCCAAGAAGCAATCGCGTAGCGGTAGAGATGTTGGCTGAAGAGCAGGCATTCATGGTTCGAGCCCCCACAACACCAATTTTTATTTTTAGCAAAATAAGCACAAAACAAGTCCCTGACAAATATGTATCACATTTTATGTAAAATGTAATGAAATAGCCCATTTATATTGAAGAAATGTGAGGTAACAAACAATAAAAAATGCCAGATGTGCCCATAGCTGAGCTACAGTTTAACAGGGTGAGTGCATCTGCCCGTAGGTGAGCAGTGGTTTAACTGGTGCAAAATGAGTGCCCGTAGCTGAGCAGTGGTTTAACATGCTGAATCTATGTGCCCCTAGCTGAGCTGAGCGTAATATGCGTGCCGATAGCCAAATGAGGCTTAAACCAGTGTACCCCATTTGCGCGGAGCTGCGCACCGTGCAAACAAGCTAACCGACGGGCAATGTTGAGCAAGCCGTATCAAAACTGCCTTTACACAGACACACCCCTCAGCTTGTCTAGACAGTCATAAAAAATAAAAAGTAGTGGCCAGGTTTGAACCCAGGATACTATACACCATAGTCAAGGTACCAAACCAATAAGCCATGACAGCAGTACCTATAAATGCAATAATAGCTAATATATAGGAATGAATACAAACTGGAGCATGACAATGCAGGTTTACTGAAGTTGATACAATTCCAAAATGGCCAATCCCAGATATGTGCGGGAAAAACGGACTATATAAGCCCCATAGGTGGGAATACACAGCATAAACGATTGTAGAACTGAATTGCAGCCAGAATGACAGGAGTAGGAGAGGGTAGTTGCTTTCGAGCACAGAGGTGGGGCGTTGAGGAGTCCAGGTACATGGTCTGGCTCCTAGTCCACAGTCATGAGGCCCAACTCATGCAGGGCCAGGTCCTTTGGGGAGCATACAGGGCTGAGGCGTGGGACCAGTTGGCTCATGATCTCACCAGTGCCACTGGGATTCCAAGGACTGGTGAGCAGGTCCGTCACCACCATGCGGACCTGAAGAGACGCAAGCAGGACCAACTGAACCTTTGGATCCAGGAGGCCCGGCAAATGCCCAACGCCCCACTACTGAGTAAGTTACATTTAATTATGTATGTAAGAAATTAAACTAGCTGATATTATGGAGATGTGTATTCCAATATTACTTCATTTATATTACAGCTGCAGGTGTCCGTTCTGCGAACCGCAGAGCCTATGGCGATAGGCTGGTGCGGTTGCACCACCAGGCAGGTCAGTAATCCTCTACCAGTAACTGTAAAGAAATATAAAAGTATGACAGTCAGCAAAAGAGTGCAGTGTAGTCACTAAGGAATAAAATGTGCAAGTAACAGTGTGAAAGCGTCTGCAAGTATTGCTTGATTACAAAAGTGTGTTGCAGCCTGTAAGCCAAACAGAAAAATGAAAATGTCTGACATAAATTCTGAAATAAAAATGCCCCACCTGTAAGAAAATAGTACACAACCTGCAGCAGGCTGAAAAGTATAGCTGCAGAAGATGATGAAATCACATGTGTGAAATATATCCCTGTTGAAATACTGAAACATGACAGAAGTGAGACTGCTGGAAAGGATTGTAATAACTACAGGTAAAACATGTCAATAAAGCCTAGAAGTAAGTACCATCCTGAATAGTAAAATGAAAACAAGTGAGAGAGTGTGAGAAAGTGTCATGAATCCAGCAATACAGTAGTAATAACCCCTGAATAAAGTATACTGCAGTAAAGACAGAATGAAATGCATGTGAGAATCAAAACCAAGCAGCGAAATCTGTTCAAAGTGTTGCTGCATCTGGAATGTGTATCCCAAAATCTGGATATGTTGCTCTCAGTCTGCAATATGCAGATAGTATGATTGTCTGATATACCAAACATCCAGACTTGTCTACAGCTATATAAAGCAAATGTAGCAGGATGATGTAGCTGAACAAAGCTAGATATGAATGTGTATGAAGAACAATAAAATGTATATTGATGTTGCAGGAACAGTCCTACCACCAAGTTGAAATAGTTATCATATAGGAAACTGTAGTTAGAACAGTAGTGTGTATATATCTGTAGCTATTAGAAATGTACAGCATATGTATTGGTATTTGAAGGTGTTAATATTATTTTCTTCACCCTACCCTATAACCACATATAACCCATTCCATGTGAAAATGGTATGTGCAATCACAATTAACACCCCTGGACGTTTGTCCTGTTGGGTCATATATATTTGCATGTCTGTTGATGCATCTGCCCTGTTCATACATCCAAACTTGATGGCCTGTTGCCATCAATTAACCCTGCATGTTGTTGGACTGTGTATTGCTGTTCAAATTATGCATGTGTTATGCACGCTGTTCAATGGTGTAAATATCTGGGTGTTTGGTTAATGGGAATACTAATGCATGCTGTTACAACTAATTGTGAATGGTATTATATGTCACTAACCCAAACTGTCATGACAATGCAAAACATAGGATGACAGGGAAGGTGGGTTCCAGTGTACCCACCTCTCCCACCTCAGCTGGCGAGTGCACCTGGCACTAGTGCCCAGTCTGGATCCTCCTCTGGTGGCCCTGTGAAACCTGCGGGTGGAAGTGCTGCAGGGGATGGGGCTCACCCCCCCTCTGCAAGTGTGGCCGGAGGAGAACCACCACTAATCCTCCGTAACGTCCGGACTGTGGTGCGTAGGGAGATTCAGGACTCTGTTCTTGAGCCCCTACGCCAGCTTGAGGCATGGGTGGCACAACTTATGGGCATGCCTGTTGCCCGGCCTACACAGCCCCCAGCACAGCCCCGTCCTGGGCAGTGAAGGAACAGTGGCAACTGCCTATGGGTGGGGATATCAGTTCCACTGTTGCCATCTGTGGGCTCAAGGGCTCTGGATATCCAAACCTCCGTCCCTGTCAATTGTGTAACCCCCCCCACACGTGTCATACACTGCTCCTGTATGCATCTTGTTTGTCTTGTCTGTTTACCTACCCAACCTACCTCCCCAGCTGTACCGACTTCCTTCACCTGACATACCACTCTCACCTGAAAAAAAAAAAAAAAAAAGGGCACTCTGTACCCACAAAAAAATTACGTCCTATACATAGCTGCCCATTCCGCACACATGTCTGCTGGACATGGAAACTATCAATTACAATTGGCTGTCCAACAAGTAT
This sequence comes from Protopterus annectens, assembly GCF_019279795.1. Lineage (NCBI taxonomy): Eukaryota > Metazoa > Chordata > Ceratodontiformes > Protopteridae > Protopterus > Protopterus annectens. The sequence continues at coordinate 1,505,344,076 of NC_056745.1, forward strand.
TATTGTTGCCCTGACGCCTCTCTCAGGGGTGGAAGGTTTCAAATGTCACACCAAATTACATACATATGCACAGCTGTTGCTGATGAAGAAATGGGCAGCTATGGGCCTTACCTACATCCCTCCTGCAAATCCAAAGCTTGTTTCCCTACTGTCTTACCCTCTTTGTGACCCCTTTTTCACCACTTTCCTGTCTCCCCATTTTCATTTCTTTCAAAGCAAATAGCGCGGGTGTGCGCCAGAGTAAGCACTGTTAAGCTGTTGTAAGCGGGTGTGTGCATATGTGCGCGGAGCTAAACGGCAGTGCGCATGTGTGAGCTCCGCGCAAACCAGCGCTAACCCGGTTACAACTGCTTAAAAGTGCCTTAGTCACTTTGATTGACAGGTCCTGTACTCAGTTCAATAGCAAAATAAAATCCCACTGTCAGTCCCGAACCCAGGAAACACTAGTCTGTATGCCCTACCACTAAGCCATGACTCTTATACAAGAACATTGTGCTAAAATAAACATAACATGTAATAGTAGGGATGAATGTAAAGGAAATATAGGATGTGTAGTACCCAAAGCATGTCATGTAGAATTACTGTCAAAACTACTGGATTCCCATAATAGTAGTGTGTGAACAGAAACAGCCATGCTAGTTGTTAGCTTGTAGGTAATAATGTCAGTTAATGTACATATATAAATGTATGTATATGTACATAGATATATATATATATATATATATATATATATATATATATATATATATATATATAAATATATATATATATATAGTTGTAGGTGTCATTGTGCATACACACTTACTACAGGGAACAGGAGAGAGGAATGGAGAAATGTGAATCTACAACACAGCCTGAATCATGAGGGAGATACTAACCTTTACACTCACAGAACAGTGTCCACAGCATACCAGCATGGTCCCCGCCCTTACAATCTTAAAGGGCATCGCCTATCTCACATACCCTTTTATAGCACTGACCTGAAATCACAGTGAGAACTGCAATCAGTACACAACTGGCTGTATGCAATTAGCAAATGCTGGCTTACAATTGGTGCAGAGGCCATCACATGGACCTATGCAGATACCTACAAAAGCATCCAGTACTAACACTCCACACATGCAATACATTCATTGCACTGTCTGGAAGCAGGCAGAGGGAGAGAGAAAACTGAGAGAGAGAGAAAAAAAAAAAAAAAAAAAACCCTACACACTGTGACTCTGTGACTCTAAGCTGTCAGCAGTGACAGTAGCAGCAGGAATCAGAAGCAGTGGTAACGCAACCAGCTGCGACAAACACAGATAATGCAAAGTAGCAGGTTAATAGTATGCATACTGTGAACCCTCCAAATGTGTCATAGGTCTGTATCTATAGGTATGTCCATGTGATATGTTGTGTGTACGTAGTTCCACCAAAAGGGGATGACCATACATTACATGTCAATCAGTGTTAGGCCATGATCCTGGCAGCAGTTGTCTGTGCGTTACCCTCAGCAATGGCTGTAGTGACTGCTTTGAAAGGTCAGCCAGGTTCAAAAGGCAGGATCAGCCCATCACAAAGGCACACTGGCTGGGAACAAGTGTCTGCAGGTACCCAATATCACTGCATATGCATCCCATACTGCATAATTCCATAGCTTAGCAGACCAGGCTGGTTATGCATATGATGTGGTAGTTCCCAGGGTCAGTCAAGGTGCCTCCTTAGTGGTGTGGGACCACTGTCGCTTTATGCCACTGTCCAGGTACATATCCTGTAGTATGGCCAAGATACATTATCAGTGTTATACGCGGTTGTATGTCCTCTTGGAGTGCAGGTAGCACACATCCAGGGATACCATGAGATCACAGTGATGCTGTGTGTTCTGCTCTGCTGAGGTCAGCCCTCACCTGGTCATGTGAGATGATAGGGAGGTTACATACAGCTGTGATAACTATTTCAACTGGTGGGGGAGAAGGAGGGGGGATACGTGCACTGAACCTGTCTGCAAGACTGTTGCCAATATCTGTGTGTTTGGTGAATGTTAAGTAGGTGTGTATTAACACAGAGCATATCTAAGGCATTTGGTCCATATGTGTAACATAACTGAAGAAGGCCTTGTGGTCATCCATAATGTTTGTGGCCATTTCCCTCCCAGATTAGGCCGTGGCCATTGTTATGACGGACCGTAGCGTAGTACCAGTGCTGACCACAGATGCCTTCCCTTAATGTGAATGTGCTCTGTCCTGCAGTAGCCCCTGCTATTGTTATACAATCTGCCTCTGTCTGGGGTCCACCGGACAGGATGCCTAACCTTTGTGCATAGGGTCTGGGTTAGAAATGTGTGTGCAAGTTCCATGCAATCTGTGGCATGTCCGTGGTAAGCATTTGCAAAGGGGTCAGCAGTGTGGGTTGTGGCTTCCACTGGCCCAGTGTGCTGCATGGATACCATCTCAGTCCTAACAAGTGAATAACTGTCTAATCACATACATATCAAAGTAGTCTACTGTGCTGGTGGTGGTGGTGGGATATGTATATCCAGGCCGAGTAACTTGTGTCCACATCACACTAGTGGATGGCGTCCCACATACAGTACCTTGGGATGAACCCCCAGAGTGAGGTTGTGCATTGGACCTGTCAGTGTGTGCTGACCGATGGGGCATGCTACTATGTTGTGTGGAATGTGGCAGGTATTGTTGCACAGGTGTTGGCTGAGCACTGATATCTGGCCATGTACCTGTGTATCCACCACGACACACACACATGCAACATATGGGAGTAGTAGTATATCACTACACATGAGTATCATAGGTTCATAGGTTCATAGGTTCATACTAGGCTATCTGCCCTAGGGCATTTATAAGCCTAGCCAGAGTTGTGTGGCTTTCACCACCCCTTAGGTTGAAGATTACTATACCCATTAGTTTGCCGTGCCTCTGTCCAGCAGTGATACAGAGATGATCTCCGGGGTAAACCTACGATCTCCCATCCACTGGTCAAGATTCCTCTTGAACAGATCCAGCGAGGTGCTCTGTCTCACATGGACCGGGATTCTGTTCCACAGCATAGGGAGTCTCTGGGTGATGAATCTGTCCCTCCAGCATGTCCTATTTATATCCGTGTTGAGGTTTAAGTCTCTTCCTCTTGTGGCTCTGGTGGATTTGGATTTTTTGAGGTGGAGCATGTCCATTAATTCCGGGTTGGATATGGCCTTGTATGTCAGGCACAGGTCACCTCTGAGCAGACGGTATGCGACTGAATAGAGCTGGAGTTTCTTCAGTCGGGCAGCATATGGCATATTTTTGAGCCCCTTTATCCTTTTGGCGAGGAACTTTTGGGGTCTTTCCAATTGCTGCAGGTGTCGGGTAAGATACATTCCGAATGGGGCATTGTACTCAATCATTGGTCTGATAAGTGAAGAGTACAGGGGAACAATGACCTCCCTTGATCTGGATGTGAATCCTTCATAATCAGGTGGGCAATGTAGAAGGTCCTCCTAACCACTTTGGCAATGTGAGTGTCAAAAGAAAGGTTACTGTCAATTTGGGTCCCCAGGTACCTGATAACCTCTTCTGTGCTTAATGGATTGCCACCTATGTGGTAACTTGGGGTTACCTTGTTTTTACCAAAGGGTATGACTATACATTTTTTGGCGTTTAGCTTAAGGCCATGGCTCTGGCACCAGTTATCCATTTCTATGAGACCTCTCTGAAGGATATCTGTGTCTGATGGATTTTCAACTATGGCGCCCAGTTTGCAGTCATCTGCAAACTTTGTCAGCCACAATCCTCCTATGTTTGCCTGCACTTCTGAAAAGTAGATGCCGAACAAGAGGGGGCCCAGGACTGAGCCCTGTGGGACACCGCTTGTAACCAGCTTGGAGTCTGACATGGCACCAGCAACTCTAACCCTGTGGGTTCTGTCCTTGAGCCAGTTTGCAACCCATATTGTGACATATGGGTTTACATTTAAGCTGGTGGTCCCATTGCTATTCTCTCTCCCATTTCTAAGATCCTAGAGAAATGTATCCACCTTCAACTCCTCCCCCATCTCTTAGACAATAACCTATTAACCCCCACCCAGCATGGCTTCAGACCCCATCATAGCACTATGACTGCCCTCCTTTCCTTCCTTGAAACTGTGAATAAAGCTAGAGATTCTGGCCTCACTGTATCTACCATCCTTCTCGATCTCTCTAAGGCCTTCGACACTATCTCTCATAACCTACTTCTTACTAAACTAACTAACCTAAACCTCTCCCCTCTTCCCTCAAATGGTTCACCAGCTATCTCTCAAACAGGCAACAAGCTGTCATATGGAAAAAGGCCACCTCCTCTTTTCTTGCCACCCCCACTGGTGTCCCACAAGGTTCAATACTGGGCCCCCTACTTTTCAACATTTTCATTAATGACTTTTACCGCTCTATCCCTCATGCTAACATTATCCAATATGCAGATGATTCCACAATCATCTGTGCTGCCCCATCTATACCAACTCTCTTAAAACAAACTCAGGATGCTTTCTCTACCACAGAACTATGGATGAAAGACAATCATCTAGCACTCAACGCTGCTAAAACTAAACTTATGATCTTTACCTCTTCTACAACCAAGACTTTCGACCGAAACTTATTCTCCATTACCAGCCAAAATACAACACCTCTATAGTTGGTAACTGAAACCAAACTACTAGGAGTGCAAATAGATGACAGGCTCAAATTCAACTCCCATCTACTACTAAACATAAAAAGAACCCACCAAAAACTTGGCATGCTCTATCAACACAATCGGTTCCTCACCTCAACTACTAAACTTACTCTTTCTACTTCCTTTCTCTTACCCTCCCTTCTCTATGGAGCCCCTCTTCTAACAAACCTACAGTCATCACTCAAAACCAAATTGTCCTCTTGTTACCATAAAATAGCCAGATTCGCTACTAGCAGCAAATCCTCAACCCATCACTGTGAATCTCTTCACAAACTAAACTGGCTTGAACTTCCTAACTACCTCTCCTACACTCAGCTCACCTATGGTCATAAACTCATTTTCCAACCTTCCCTCTGTCCCTCTCTCTCCACTACCTTTAAAATGCATCACACACAAAGGCTTCTCAGATCTAACAATCAAAACCTTATAGAAGTGTACAGACCCCTCCACCCCCCAGGACAATACCTCCTATCACACTCTCTTGCATGCCTATGGAACTCCCCCTCCCATTCGTACCACTTCTAGCCTCCCATCCTTTAAAAAATCACTCCACTCTTATCTAACTTCCACATGGGAATGCTCCTGCTCCCATCCCTCATAACTTACACTTACTTCTACACTGTTCCCTTCCTTTCTCATCCCAGGTAACAAATTCTTGTTTCCTTCTCTTATATAACTCCTTACTAGTATCCAGCAACTCCTTTCCTTTCTGAAAAAAAAAAAAAAAAAGTTTTAACTTTGATTGAAACAATTGTTATCACCCAGTTTTTACCTATGTAGTCATCATACATTTTATGTGTGTATATCAATTTTTGTCTTGCTTATCTATGTAACCTATGTAATCCATGTTTGCATATTAACCTGTGTGTAAATCTGTATGTGGAGCTTTTGTCCCCAGGACTCCATTGAAAACGGATTCTTCTGGCCCAATGGACTATCCTGGTTAAACAACTACAAATAATAATAATAATAATAATAATATTGTGTCAAAAGCTTTTGCAAAGTCAAGGTAGGCTGTGTGAACTGCCTTACCCTCATCAATGGCCTTGGTGACTGTTTCAAAAAAGTCGACCAAGTTCAAGAGGCATGATCTGCCCTTGACAAAGCTGAATTGGGTAGGATCCAATGTCTGTAGTTCCCCTATGTCTTTATTTATGAGTTCCATTATGATCCTCTCCATAGCTTTGCAGACCAGGCTTGTTAAGCTTATGGGGCGGTAATTACCAGGGTCCGTAGAAGCACCGCCTTTGTGGAGTGGGACCACAGTTGCCGTATGCCACTCTTTGGGAATGTATCCTGTGGTAAGGCTAAGATTAAACCACAGCCTTATGTGTGGGTTTAGTTCCTCATTGAGTTCATGTAGCACACAGCCGGGGACACCATCTGGTCCCATTGATGCTATGTTTTTAGCTTTAGAGAGAGCAGCTCTCACCTGGGCATTTGAGATGATTGGGAGGCTACACTCTGTTGGGATAGATATTTCTCCTTTTGGGGGGGGGGAATTTTCACTGAACCTGTCTGCCAGTATGTTTGCAATGTCTGTGGGTTCAGTGATTTTTGTATCATTTTGGACTAATTCTGAGCATATCTGGGAGTTTCCACCCAGATTTCTAACATAGCTAAAGAAGGCCTTATGATTGTCTTTTGAGTCCTTGGCAATTTTACTCTCAAAGTTGGCCTTGGATGATTTTATGAGCGATCGTAGTTTTTTACTAGTATTGATCAGAGATGTATTCCCTTTTAGGGATTTTGCTCTATCTTGTAGTAGCTTTCTCCTCTTGTTGTAAAGTTTGTTTATGGCTGGGGTCCACCAGATCGGGCGCTTGCCTTTGGTGGAAAGGGTCTTAATTTTATTTGGGATTGCTTGATCCATGCAATCCTGGAGGTGCTCGTAGAAAGCATTTGTAAGGGATTCAGCAGCGTGGGTTGTGGTTTCCAATGGCTCAGGGGCCTTGAAGGATACCACACCAGTCTTAAGAAGTGTGAATTTGGCTTTTGAGAAGTTCTTCACTGTGGTCTTTTTTGTTGGGGGTGGGGACGGGATGTGGATCTCCAGTGAGATTAGTTTATGGTCTGATCTCACCAATGAGGATATACTTCCGGTGTGGAGCATTTTGTCCCCATGTTTATGATGATCAGGTCTAGTATATTTTCACCTCTTGTGGGAATGGTGACAAGTTGTTCCATAGCATTTGAGTTTATGAACTCCAGGAACCTTTGGGCTAGGGTATTGGGGCTTGAGTAATGTTCCCAGTCTATGTTTGGGTAGTTGAAGTCACCCAATATGATGGTGTTTGGAGAGACATTTATACTCTCCAGTGTCTTCAGGAAGGCTGTGTGGGGTTCCTGAGTTTGAGAGGGTGGCCTGTAACATGCTACAAACTGTAGAGCAGTTTTGCCTATTGTTAATTGCACCTGAATGGTCTCTGATGCTTCGTGAGTTGCCACCAGCCTGGAGGTGTGGGTATCCTTGATGAATATGGATACACCCCCTCCTTTTGTGGTACGGTCCGGGTTTTGAGGCCGGAATGCATGATATGAGGTAAAACCTGATAGTGCCGGGGTGTTCTCAAGAGCCTTGAACCAGGTTTCAGTCACAGCACAGACATCGATGTTCTCCATACTGAGGAGGGCTTTGAGGGCGTGCATCTTGAGATTTAGACTTCTGGCATTGAGCAGCATTACCCTTAGTTTTTTTCCATTATTGTTTTCTAGGGTGGTGGGTTTAGAATTTGAGCCTTGTCTAAAAAAGGCACTATGGGGGTGACAAGAGCCTTTGCCAATATCCGGAAACCCAGGGGTGACAGGTGCAAGCCGTCCCTTGTGAAGCAGCGTGACTTGTCAAACATGTCATTCCAGGCAGACAGACATTGGATCCCCTTAGAATGACACCAGAAATTAAGCCAATTATTAAAACTGATCATTTTGTCTCTGTATTGTGGCATCATTCTTGGTGAAGGTAGGATACTGCTCAGGGTCAGGGTCATACCAGCCTGGGCTACATAATCTGAGAGCTCCTTTATGTCTCTTTTCATGTAGTCCAGGGAGGTATGTCTCAGGTCATTCACACTGGCATGGACAATGACTGAGTCATACTTGTACTTGCTGTGGAGTGACCTGAGTGCTTGTGTTATGTGGCGGATTCTAGCGCCCGACAGGCAGCTTACTGTGACCCTCTCCTTGTTCAGTCAGGTGAGTGGGACGTCAGTGTGTCTGACTATGGAGTCACCTATGACAAGTGTGTCTGGCATTGTGTTTGGCCTTAAGGGCTGTGACTGATTTGCAAACTGACTTTGTGATCTATGTGTTGCTTGTGTTATGTCATGAGGTGGCAGTTGTTTGGGTGTCTGCTTTGGAGGCCTCTGCTGTTTTGGTAGATTTTTGATCAGTGCCTCCGAGTATGTCTTTGTGTGTTGATGTGTTTGATTTGTAGTTGTGATAGTTCTATGTGAGACTGGGTTTATGGTGTGTGTGGTTACCTTCTCCTCCTGTCTGGTTTTGCCAGTCCTGAGTTGAGAGAGCTCAGCCTCCAGTTTGGCTATACAGTTGCATCTCTCGCATGTATTTGTGTTTTGTGGGAGGAGGAGAGAGTTGTCTGTGTACATGAGGCAATTGTAACATTGCCTCAATATTCCCAGATTCACCAGCTGAGCAGGAGAGGACGCTAGCAACTGACCCTTTGACATGTTAGAAGAAATGAAAAAGTTTGCTGTGTAACTGAGTCAGAAAGGACCTATAGGGAAGTGGGTACTCAAGGGGAGTTTAAGCTAGTGAAGTACTTTGTATAATATAGAAGTGCTTTACCTGACTAAAAAATGCTTTAGGAACAAGTGCTGAGCTTTACAGATAGATAATAGACTGTTTAGATTACAAGTAGAGCAGTTCTAAGGGAAAAAATGAAGACCAGACTTTACGTAGCCAGAAATAGTTTAACCGGCGCTGCCCGATGGTGCTCTAGTGGCAACTCTGCGCTAAATGCCGAAAAGGCAATAAGTCAGTAGTACAGGCTAGCACACTTTAGTGGGCAGCCAAACAATTAAATTAAACAGCAAACAAACACTTTTCGACTTGAATTAGACTAATTTCAACTAAAATGTACTTTTATGTGCAGATAATAAAAAATGCAGTAAATAACTATGAAAACAGTTAAAGCTTGCTCTAGGTAAGCAGTAGAAGGTAAAACAAATATAAGAAACAGCAGGATACTTAATCAGAAAAGCAGTCGCTTTTTTTCAGTTCTCTGTAGCCAGGAAGACTCAACAGGACCACATGGAGCTGTGTCTGAGCAATATGGCTTCAAAAAAATGCCAGAGGCAGATTTTAACCAGGGAACTTCAAAAGCGCTAGAATGGTCCAAAATGACCAATTACTACAGCTTCTTGTGCTGAGGTCACTTTCCTCAAGGACAGGTAGGCTATTCAAGGCTCCCCACTCCCACTGGTGAGCTAAGAAACTTCCTTCTATCCAAGTAAGGCAATGGACAATGTAGGAACTACAACACAGCCCAGGATACAGCAAGGCCTGTAAACTGGTCTAACTAGTTTAGGAGAGGCAGGAAAACAAGGAATATTTTTTTTTTTTGTTTTTAAATAGAAACACACAGAAATGCAGAAAAGGCAATAAGCCAGTAGTACAGGCTAGCACACTTTAGTGGGCAGCCAAACAATTAAATTAAACAGCAAACAAACACTTTTCGACTTGAATTAGACTAATTTCGACTAAAATGTACTTTTAAGTGCAGATAATAAAAAATGCAGTAAATAACTATGAAAACAGTTAAAGCTTGCTCTAGGTAAGCAGTAGAAGGTAAAACAAATATAAAAAAACAGCAGGATACTTAATCAGGAAAGCAGTCGCTTTTTTTCAGTTCTGTGTAGCCAGGAAGACTCAACAGGACCACGTGGAGCTGTGTCTGAGCAATATGTATAGTATGTGTGCCATATATTGCTGACATAGTCTGCTGATATCCTGTTTGTGTTCTCTTCCAGGGAGATGGCGCATCAGCGTAATCCTGCCTACTCTGCAGCGGAAGATGAGGAGATCCACCAGAGCCTGGTGTGGGAGTATGACATCCTGTTTTCCCGCACCAGTCAGAATCAGCAGGACAGTGTTGCACTTGTGGCAAGACCTTGTCCATAGGGTAAATGATATTGGCACGCATAATAGGACATATGAGCAGGTATTACATCACTGCAGTGATTTAATCCGAAGTGTCCGTCAGCGTGCATCAGATATCCACAGGCAACAGGTTGCCACAGTAGGTGGGGTGGCCACACATCCCCCCCCTCAACAGACTGGAGGGGCTACTCCTAAGTGTTGTGGCTCCAGCCCCAGAACAGCAACAGCAGTACACCTGCATCATGATGGAGGCTGGATCCACACAGCAGCACGACATGGAGCATGCAGATAATATGCCATATGTACACTTGACTGTTCTGTACACTGTTAGTTTATGCATATGTAAGGTGTGTCCGTGGTATGTATCTGTCATCATAGTATGTAATTGTGCATGTGTGATACTGGCAATATTAGCAGCTGACGTGTGAAAGGCAACTGGTGCACTACTGCACTGTATCATATGCAATATCAATGGCACAGTTGTGCCCACTGACATTAATCTCATCATTTCTGCAGGTCCCTCCGGGGTTACAGCAAGGCAGGCCATTCATGCTGGTGAGTGTGTTTAACATAACCTATAATAGTCCTGATAATGCTAGTAACAGTAGTGTAACTCAGTAGTGCTCTGTGTGTATACTGCGGAGTGTGCATGTGTGCATGTGTGCAGGTGTGCCTGTGCCCTTGTGTGCATGTGTGCAGGTGTGCCTGTGTCCACGTGTGCATGTGTGCATGTGTGCCTGTGTCCACGTGTGCATGTGTGCCTGTGTCCACGTGTGCATGTGTGCATGTGTGCATGTGTACACGTGACCACGTGTGCATGTGTGCATGTGTGCATGTGTCCATGTGTGCATGTGACCATGTGTGCATGTGTGCATGTGCCCACGTGTGCATGTGTCCATGTGTGCATGTGTGCATGTGTGCCTGTGTGCATGTGTCCACGTGTGCATGTCTGCATGCGTGCCTGTGTCCATGTGTGCATGTGTGCCTGTGTGCATGTGTGCATGTGTCCATGTGTGCATGTGTGCAGAAGTGCATCACTGGTAACAATGTCTGGAGACTGTAAACTGTGTTTCCTGTCTTCCTCCCACAGGTTCTGGTGCTGCTATGGTGACCTGCAGCAGGGAACCTGAATCTTGTGCCACGGGTACTAGTAATGATGATATTTGTGTAATGGTACAGGAAGGTGTGTCAGGGTCCGCCATTGGTCAGCCAATTGACAGTACACAGCTGTCAACCCCATCATTGCGCACAGTCATCCTGCCAGTACATCCTTTGTCACCATTGTCCCTAGGTGATGGACAGGATACAGTGGGCATAGACCAGGGTAATGTGGTACCTGTGGCACATGCGTCCCCATACAGCAGCCATGGGCAGGGTCCTCGGATGGTACCACACAGACAGTTGCCCATGGGTTCTCGTGGGAGCATCCGTGGGCATACTGCCTCTGGCCAATGTGCCCAACGAGGTCTGTCAACCTCAGCTATGTTTCGGACTGTCATGCAGGCACAGTTGCATATGGAAAGGTACACCAGACAGGGTCTGAGGGAGCTGAGAGCATGTCGCACAGCCATGACAGACAGTATGCGTGACATTGCGGATGCTATCCGTAATTTCACCGATGTCATAGACAGACATTGTTGGGACATATTACAGCAGTTCCACAACCAAATGTCCATGAGCCAGGGCAATGGTGGGCGTTTGCGGCATCGATGTGGCCGTATGCTGGCAACAGCAGCAGCTGGCAGTTGGCGTGGACAGCAGGCTCGCGCATGCCCCCATAGTGCCAGCAGCAGCCCCAGCAATGCTGGGTCTGTGCTGTCATCGGAACGCCCCAGGAGACCACATGCACGTGGCTCTGGACAGTCCCAACAGGGACCTGTGTCCAGTCAACACACTCCCACTTCTGATGACAGTACCCAGTCTGGCTTAGTACTGGATATGGTCCGTAGCACCCCTGCCAGGCACAGGTACCATGTCCATGCCCACAGACACTGATCTGTATGACCTGCCAGGTGCAGTCTGTGGCTATCCACAAACCCCTGTATATGGCAGCCATGAGGTGGAACTGTGTGCGTGCATACACACATGCAGAATGTTAACACCTAGGGCAACCACATACATGCGCACACTGCACCAACACTGCCCCACCCTGTACTGCTGCCCCTCACCAACACACATACACACACATGTCAATTGGTGGTATCAGTGGCTGACTCAGGCATGCCTAAGTCACACCCTGTGCATATGATGACACTGTGCCACCTCCTGCAATCTCCAACATCATTGCGGGAACAGGTAAACACGTTGCTGATGCACAGGGTGACTACATAGAAGTGTATTAGTAGTATCATGTTGGTAACAGTACAGTGTGCTGCTATGACTGTGTGTATATCCCAGCATGCCTGCTGTGGTAACTGTATGAATGTCCTGAATTGTTATCTGCACCCATAGTACATACCAAAGTGTAACAGCTGCACATAATTGCATGCCGGTGGTAAGGTTGTCAACAGGTAGCCGCATACATGGGTAGCACAGGGGGGAAGCTAACGCAAGTAGTGATATGCAATGGTGAACATGTACAGTAATGGTGTCAAGTTGCCCACAACGACTATGCAATGTGGATGTTTGCGCATGCAGATATGTGTGCAGTACCAATGTAATCCATATCACAAATAAGTATGACATAATATCAGTTCTACCACGGGCATCTGCGCTGTGTATTCCTGGGTACATGTTGATAGTGCCTACATATTTGCATTGTTACTTACTGTTATTGTTACCCCTTCTTTGTTGTACAATGCACTACTTCCAGCCCTGCTTACTGTAGCTTTGTTTGCATGCATGTTTGCTTGGGGTTCCCCGGAACACTGCTTACACCTGCAATGCAGAGTTACAGTGTTTCTGTAGACTCCTAGTGACATCTGCATAGCGTACGATATGTATGTCAACTTTACACATGACAGAACATCACTGTCTGTCCTGTACGCATGTACATTGCCTGTGACACATTGCACATGTCTTACCTGGCATTTACCCACGTGTGCAGTCATATATGCCAGTGCTATGAAACAGTAGCGGTACACCCACACATACACATCTTAAGTATGTTGTTCCCCATTGGCTCTATGTGTTGGTACTCACCATGGCAATCACACTACTAGGGTAGCATGTGGAAAGGTAACCTGTGAATCACCTCTATGGTCCAGTTGTGGTTTATGTGAGTCATGTGGCAATGTCACAGCTGCCACATGTATGCAGTCAGCCATCACCCTTGGTCAGGAACGTACAACACATGTGTGGGATGCCACCACACAGCCAATCTGGGGACTGAGCTCTCTGAACCCAGTAATGCCATACCCTGTCAGGTGGCATGTCATATATACTACATCCTGGACAAACTTCAACCCCAATCCCTGCTGCTACTATTGATAAACCCCTGAAGATGTTTCTGATAGTTTTGACCAATTCTTTACTGAGACATTTCAAGCCCTAGCTATCCATCTACCTCCTAGCTCCCCTGGTCCTGAAAGTAGCACCCCTAGAAACCTACTTGCGTTCAGCTGCCAACCAGTCGCCACTTCACTTCTCCGTACCTTGATTGAAAAAGTAAAACCCACTACACTTTCTGCTGATCAACTCCCTGCCGAGTACCTACAAAAATCAGCTGATGCTATTGCTTACCCCGTCTCAAAACTAATCAAACGAACCATGGTAGAATCTAAATTTCCCACCATCTGGAAAATATCCTATGTAATCCCACTTCACAAAGGAGGCAGCTCTACTGAATTCTCCAATTATAGGCCAATAGCTATACTCTCTCCACTTGCAAAGATTATGGAAACTTTATTCATAAACAATTCATGCACCACCTAATCCAAAATCGCCTCATGGCAGACACTCAGCATGGCTTCCGTCCTCATCACAGCACTACTTCAGGCCTCCTAGCCTTTACTAACACTATAAACCATACTTGTAACACTAATTATATATCCTCAGCCCTCTTTTTGGATCTTTCCAAGGCATACAATATGGTTAATCACCAACTTGTAATCCACACCCTGCAAACATTCTGTCTAGATACTGGAGCCTTCCAATGGTTTCAATCCTACCTGCATGGTTGACAGCAGGCTGGCCTCTGGCAGAACAAACTCTCTAACCTTCTACCTAACACCCTCAGAGTACCACAAGGCTCTATACTAGGGCCCTTGCTGTTCTCCATCTTCATTAACGACCTTTATACTGTCATCCCAAAAGTCAGCTGTATCCAATATGCTGATGACTCTACTCTGATCTGCTCAGCCATATCTCCGGTAGAGTTATGGTCAGCTACCCAGACCACCTTTAATACAATAGAAAACTGGCTTTCTGAACATCGTCTGATCCTAAATCCCAAAAAAACTAAACTGCTGTTATTTCACCAACACGTAGGTCTACCGGTTTCACCTTTACCATAACATCAACTGATGGCACAATAATCTCCCCGACCCATCTACTAAACTATTAGGTGTCATCATAGACAATAATCTCAAATGTGACCTACATGTTAACCAAATTATCAAAGCCATCAATAAAAAACTAGGGTCACTTTACAGAATAAAAGCCTTCCTAACCCCTCCAGCTAAAATTGCCATAGCTCACTTACACCTTCGTTCAACCCTTCTGTATGCATCCCCTCTACTTTCAAATATGAAAAAGACTGTCCTTAACAAACACTCAATTTGCTACAACCACATTGCCAGGTTTGCCACTGGGCTGCCTTTTAGGACACATCATTGCATCAATCTAAATCAGCTTGGTTGGCTTGAACTACCCAGCCTAATACAGTATAATCAACTGATTATGGCCTATAAAAGCCTCTATAATCCAGACAATACTCCTGCACTTCAAATATTATCACCCCTATAACAATCCTAGATGGCTTCGATCCTCTAACAAACTACTAATTCAGACTAGCAAATTTAATAACACAGCCGGTGATTCTCTCTTTGCAAACTCTGTAAGTAGATCCTGGAACTCACTTCCAGCTGATATTACTTTACTTTCCACCTTAGGTCAATTTAACACTAGACTCAAACAACATTTGTTACTTAACTGGCTATGTCAATGTATCAAGCCTGGATAACTCGAATGTGTAAAATCTGTTAACCAGTTTACTGTGTAATTTAATTTAATACTGACTTGTGCTCAGGACTAACTTTAACCTGTGGAACATGTTTAACTTGCTTACTTATGTAATCTCTGTAAATAATCTGTTTGTAATATGTAATGCTGGTATTATGTAATGCTGTATCTGCTTACCCTTGTAGCTTTTCTCCCGGCCTCCGCTGAAATGGACATGCATCCAGACAGACAAACCCGCTCAACAAATGTAGGATAAATAAATAAATAAATAAAATATATTACAGTGACTACAATACAAGTCAGACATTGACACGCACTGACAGCATGCTGAACACACTGGGGCATACGTGGGGACTCAGAATAGCATCCTGCCTGAGCATCACACACCTCTGCAGCTGGCACACAGGCATATGTTCCGTCGGAACAGAGCACATGCCACACATGGCACACACATCCCTTGTGCCACACACTCACAGCCTGTAGGGCTACACAACACACCTGCTACAGACGTGTCAGGTACCTGTCTTGGGTGCTGCACTGGGGTCCCGCTCAACAGGCTGTATCTGGTG
Organism: Protopterus annectens; assembly: GCF_019279795.1. Taxonomy (NCBI): domain Eukaryota; kingdom Metazoa; phylum Chordata; order Ceratodontiformes; family Protopteridae; genus Protopterus; species Protopterus annectens. The sequence goes on from NC_056745.1 coordinate 1,505,359,566, forward strand.
AAGGTCACAATGATATGCCTCAGGGGCAGTATGGTCCACAACAGAACACATGCATACAGGTCAGTCAGAGGCATGTACACATATGACTCACTCATTGACCATGCCAGTATGGCTGACCTGAGACATACCTCCCTGGACTACATGATAGGGAACATAGAATGGATCTCTCAGCATGTGGCACAGGCCAGTATGAGCCTGATCTTGGTTGCCAACATACCCTCACCAGGTATGCTACCACTATATGTGGGAAGGGTGTTGTATGTCTACATTATGCTCAGTCTCCAATGTCATTCATAGGGTATCCGCTGGCTGTCAATGTGTGCTTACATGCTAGGGAAGCCACAATGATGTGCAAGGGTCATCTTGCATGTGACACCCATGGCCCAATGTATAATGGCAAAGCTCCTTGATACACACATACTGCCTTATGCTGCAGGACACGGTTTACATAGCCACCTCCGTGGGTATCACACAGGTTAGGACACTAACAGTGCTGCTACACAACAATAGCAGTGTACACCGCAAGATGCATGCACCGGACACTGTCCTCAGCACGGTGAACTGCAATGTCTGTGCAGTGCCAGATTCCTGATTCATGGCTCACAGGTGTTACCCATCACTGACAGGTTATGCCCCATACCATGTCTGTCGTCCCCTACACATGTAACACACATGGACAGGGGGGTGGTATCCCAAGGCACCACAGATACACACACCTCCAGGTTGTTGGCACAGCACAAAGCATCAGGGCCTAATCATGTGCAGCTAACAGTGTGTCGGACTGCCATCTGGTTCATAGCCTGGCACACACAACCCTCCCATACACAGGAAGACCACCTATCCTCCATAACAACACTGGCAATATGACAGTCTCAAGAACTGTGTTTATATGGCTGGACTGCATCCAGCCAAACATTGTGCGTGAGCATTACTGTAGCTACAACACACTAGGTGAAGGGTTCCAGCATGTGGTCACTGAATTGCAGTGGAATGACATGTTACAACTACCACAACAGGTGGGAACATGCAGCAGCTGTACATCAACTACATGTACACTATATGGCCCAGACCAGATGTGTATCCCCTGCTGTAGGTTTTTTACCATATACACCCACACTGTATAGACACATACCGCATGCGGACCCTGCACAGTAAGACACAGTCATATTGGTATACATTGCAAATACCATTTATCCACCGAGGCATGTGTCAGACATGCTAACTACTGCAGGTCACAGGTATTTATGTGTATGTGTCACACACATACATCATGTGTGCAATGCCATTGCTGGTTTAGGCAATGGCATGCATTGTTATGTACAAAGACCCACACAAGGTCATAATGTGTGACACAACCACACATGGCAGTTGTGGGTTACCAAAACATACCTATCTGTACTCTGACAATGGTAATAGACACAGTAGCAGAGCGCACTATTGGCATTACTAGCCAACTAGCCCTGTTTGACTGTGCTGATAGTGTGGTGACATCCCCTGTGTTTACTGGGGGAATATGCAGCATCTGGTGTATTGTAGTATTTGCCAAAAGGATCTGTTCTCTCACACTTGCATTTACACACACCCTACTACCCCCACACACACACTTGCAAGATTCATTCCCCTACCTAAGTCACGACACGTGAGAGAGATGCATTAGCAAAGTGCACTATTTGGATTACTAGATAGTTCCTCTTCTCTGGCTGTACTTATAGGGTGCTGACACCATCAGTATTTTGAAAGGGTAATGTGCATCAGGTAGTGTGATCTCCTGATTGCCAAAACTAACATGTTTTTCATACGGAAATGCACACACACAAGCTCCCCACATCCAAGCACACACACACTTGCAGGTTTCAAACCCCTACCTAAATATGTTATGGCACTTGAAAGTGACGCTGTAGCAGGTTGCGCTATTCTGAGTACTTGCAGATGTCACTTCTCCAGCTGTATGTATAGGGTGCTGTCATCATCACTGTTTGGAAAGGGTAATGTGCATCATGTAGTGTGATCCCCTGATTTCAAAAAAGCACATGTTTTTCATACAGAATTGCACACACACAGAGTCCCCACATCCAAACATGCCATTTACAGGTTTCAAACTCCTACCTAACTATATCATGATACTTGGGAGATATGCATTAGCAGAGTGTGCTATTTGAATTACTGGGAGGTTTCCCTTCTCCTGCTGTACTTATAGAGTGCTGACATCATCAGTGTTTAGAAAGGGGAATGTGCATCCTGTCGTGTGTTCTCCTAGTTGCCAAGAGGGATATTTCTTTCATACAGACATGCACACACACTAGCCCCCTCGACACACACTGAGCATTTGCAGGATTCAAACCTCTACCTAACTATGTTTTGACACTTGAGACGGATGCAGTAGCAGAGTGCGCTATTCGCATTACTGGGAGGCTTTTCTTCTCCTGCTGTACTTATAGGGTGCTGACATCATCTGTGTTTAGAAAGGGGAATGTGCATCCTGTAGTGTGTTCTCCCAGTTGCCAAAAGGGACATTTCCCTCACACAAAATTGCACACACACTAACCCCCCTCATCCAAACACACACACTTGCAGGATTCAAACCACTACCTAACTATATTATGACACTCAAGTCGCATGCATTAGCAGAGTGCACTATTCGCATTACTGGGAGGCTTCCCTTCTCCTGCTGTACTTATAGGGTGCTGACATCATCTGTGTTTAGAAAGGGGAATGCGCATCCTGTAGTGTGTTCTCCCAGTTGCCAAAAGGGACATTTCCCTCACACAAAATTGCACACACACTAACCCCCCCCCTCATCCAAACACACACACGTGCAGGATTCAAACCACTACCTAACTATATTATGACACTCAAGTCGGATGCATTAGCAGAGTGCACTATTCGCATTATGGGGAGGCTTCCCTTCTCCTGCTGTACTTATAGGGTGCTGACATCATCTGTGTTTAGAAAGGGGAATGTGCATCCTGTAGTGTGTTCTCCCAGTTGCCAAAAGGCACATTTCCCTCACACAAAATTGCACACACACTAACCCCCCTCATCCAAACACACACACTTGCAGGATTCAAACCACTACCTAACTATGTTATGACACTCGAGTCGGACGCATTAGCAGAGTGCACTATTCGCATTACTGGGAGGCTTCCCTTCTCCTGCTGTACTTATAGGGTGCTGACATCATCTGTGTTTAGAAAGGGACATTTCCCGCACACAAAATTGCACACACACTAATCCCCCCTCATCCAAACACATGCACTTGCCATTTTCAGGATTCAAACCACTACCTAACTATGTTATGACACTCGAGTCAGACGCATTAGCAGAGTGCGCTATTCGCATTACTGGGAGACTGTCCTTCTCCTGCTGTACTTATAGGGTGCTGACATCATCTGTGTTTAGAAAGGGGAATGTGCATCCTGTAGTGTGTTCTCTCAGTTGCCAAAAGGGACATTTCCCTCACACAAAATTGCACACACACTCACCCCCCTCATCCAAACACACACACTTGCCATTTGCAGGATTCAAACCACTGCCGAACTATGTTATGACACTCGAGTCGGACACATTAGCAAAGTGCGCTATTCACATTACTGGGAGGCTTCCCTTCTCCTGCTGTACTTTTAGGGTGCTGACATCATCAGTGTTTAGAAAGGGGAATGTGCATCCTGTAGTGTGTTGTCCTAGTTGGCAAAAGGGATACTTCTTTCATACAGTCTTGAACACACACTAACCCCCTCCACACACACTGAGCATGTACAGGATTCAAACCCCTACCTAACTATGTTATGACACTTGAGACAGATGCATTAGCGGAGTGCGCTATTCGCATTACTGGGAGGATTCCCTTCTCCTGCTGCACTTATAGGGTGCTGACATCATCAGTGTTTAGAAAGGGGAATGTGCATCCTGTAGTGTATTCTCCTAGTTGGCAAAAGGGATACTTCTTTCAAACAGTCTTGAACAAACACTAACCCCCTCCACACACACTGCGCATGTACAGGATTCAAACCCCTACCTAACTATGTTATGACAGTCGAGACGGACGCATTAGCGGAGCGCGTTATTCACATTACTGGGAGGTTTCACTTCTCCTGCTGTACTTATAGGGTGCTGACATCCTCTGTGTTTAGAAAGGGGAATGTGCATCCTGTAGTGTGTTTTCCCAGTTGCCAGAAGGGACATTTCCCTCTCATAGCCTTTCACGCACACAAACCCCACTCACCCACACACACACACACACTGAGCATTTGCAGGATTCAAACCCCTACCTAACTACATTATGACACTTGAGGGAGATGCATTAGCAGAGCGCACTATCCGATTTACTGGGCATCTGTTCTGCACCTGTAGTATTTATAGGGTGCTGACATCTTTATTTCTACAGAGGTATGTACATGTAGTACTACCTGTTAGGTGGGGGATAGCATATATATGCATTTGCAGCCACCTACGTCAGGGTCAGATATGCACATCGCACTGGCAGGTTATGTTCTATACCATGCTTTGGGATCACAGGACCTGTAACACACAACACAACCAGTCCAGAACACCACACCCACATCCAGGACACACACTTAGCTTCCCTGGGAACAGTGCCAGGATATGCAGGTGTTCACATACACCATTCCAGTTGTTAACATCAGGTACAGGCATATTGTGTGTGAGAACTACTCAGGCCTCTACCACTTTACCCTACAGCCACTACAATTTGTGGGTCCATGTGCTATGGCAGAACCACACACCACAGCCACATGGGGGAATACATATTGCACCTGTCCATCTGCAACGTGGGCACTCACTGTTCCACACCAGAGGTAGACCACCATTGTTGATATCTGACCATACCCACCTTTCTCTGGACATCCATATCCCATCTCCACCCCCAGGCAAGGTTGTCACTGCACACAAACTGTATTTAGCACAAGCAGACTCTACACTTGTGTAGACTGGGGTGGACGACTTCAGAGGACCCATGCTGGGGGACTATACTGGCCACTCAGCATAATCCTTGACAATTGCATTCTATGAGCATGTGTACGGTTTGCATTGGTCATGCTACCCCACATATACCCATGACTACTCCACAAGACACCTGTCAGCTGTACACCAGCCATATATGCGCCGTAAAACAGACAGAGTGACCTAATACATTGCAGAGCTGTAGCCCACAGAGGGAGGACATCTGTGAACAGTTCCGGCATGGCACTTCATTCACACATACTCATTACAACACAGTGTTGACAGTGGAATCATCCAGAGAATGCAGATAGGGCTCCCTTCAGTCTGTTATTGATGGACACCTACTGTCAGAGATCCTCAGCAACCCTTTCACAGCACACACCGACAACATGGCTGTGGCTTAGCACATTCAATCCCTGGGACCTCCACGGTGCCCCTGCTTGACAGAGGCACAGCTCACTAGCCTCACATGTTGCCTTCTGTGACCTACTTTACAGTGGCACAGTAGCCTACTGTCCTGGGGATGCAGATGCCAAGCACACTCTGGCTGAGCTGTCATTCCCTAGGGCAACTAGCCTAGTATTGACCTCTACACCCATATGTTCAATTGTCAGATGCACAATATTTGTTGTGCTGTTCTACTGTTTGCAGGTCTTTATTGCCATAGCATTCCCTGTTCCTATGACCAACTTGTGTATCTGTGGAAGATGTTTGCATATGATGGCGATCCACTATATCACTTATGTCTCTGTAGTCATTTACTGTGTGCACTGGGCAGATTGCTGTTTTGTAGTTGGTTCCTGGACTGACACGTACAAATACCAGATATGTGTGGCCAACTGCTAAACGGAGATATGGCCTAAGTGTGTGAACATGCCCAGTTCAGACTTTCCATGGCATGTTGTCTGACATATGCCTCATTTATCAAAGTGTGCGAGCATGCCCAGTGTGAGCTTTCCATATGTTGCACTCTGAAGTCCACCACATATTTGGGTGTGTGTGAACTTCAACAATATCTCACATTTATGTTTGTGTGTTGGGTGTCATGTTGTGTACTAACTGGCCAACTGCTTCATGTCTGCCACAACAGGGATTATACTGTGCCTGCAGGGATTGCATGGGATACTTTGCTGACAGTTCTCAACATACTTTCATAATGACATAACACTGTAGTACCGTATAGTGTACTGGTTCAGTACTTTCCCTGTGGTGAACATTATCCTGGGCTTTAGTCCTATGACTGCTTGACATCTTCATAGTGAGCACAACAGACTGTGTAGGGGCCAGTTGTGCACATATGACCATGTTGCATTATGTTCAGATATGGACTACCTACACCAGGCTCGTCTAACATTGCTAGTGTATTCCACAACATGGGTGGACATTAGCAAACACTAGCAATGTTCCCTAGGTCATTTCTGATGCTAGTCACAGGGTGTGTTTGTCCTTCGACACACATTGTAACTGGAGTTTGCCATAACATATGTCATGGTTAGTATACTGTACCTCCGTCTACCTCTGACATAACAGTGATACCCAGGGTTAGCCTACCATCTCCCATCCACTCATCAGGATTCCTCTTGAGGGGTGTCGATATGTGACTCTCTGGCTGACCTGTACCAGGAGTTTACTGAAGAGTGGGGGTGCCTTCTGTGTTATGGATCATTCTGTACAGCTTGTCCTATGTATGTCAGTGCTGGGGTTCAGGTCTCTCAAGTGCATAGCTCACTGCCATTCAGATTGTACAAGGTGCAACATGTTCATTCATTCCAGGTTGTTCATGGCTTCATACATCAGGCACAGCTTGCCTGTAGTTGGGAAGTATGGCAGTGTGTGGGGCTGCAGTTTGTTTACTCAGGCAACACATGGCATCTGTTCATGCTCTTTGATACTCCTGGTGGGGTACTGTTGTGGACTTTACAGTTGATGCAGGTGTCTGTTGCGGTATATCCCACAGGGGCTATTATAGTCACTTGTGACGCTGATGGAGGATGACTGCAGAGCCACAGTGAGTTCCCCTTATCTACATCTGCCAACCTTCATGTTTGGGAGGGTATATAGTATATGTTTCTGCGAACACTACAGCCACATGTTTGTCCAGTGCAGGATATCTATCACCTTTTGTACCCAGGTCTCACATTACATGTTAGGTACCTCATGGGTTAACACCTGTGTCGTAATTTGTGGGCACTTACTGTATATCCACGGTGGTTGTCTATACACAGTTCTGAAATTAGCTTGCTGACATGGCTATGGCTACAGTTGTCTGTTTGTAGGTGGCCCTTTTGTGGGTTGCTTGTGTCAACTGGGGGTCGGATATAGTGGGCTGTTTGTACTCCTCTGCATACATGTTCAGTCACAGTCCTTCCATGTTGGCCTATACCTATGGGACATATATACAGAACGGGGGTGGGGGGGCCAAGACCCGGCCTTGTGGGATGCCACTCATATCTGCTTTGTAGTCTGACATGGATGCAGCATGTCTGAACATGTCAGTTCTGTCCTTGGTCTGGTTTGCAACCCCTCTACTGACATAGGGGTATATATTTAAGCTGGTGAACATATCCATACTGAACTCGTACGGTATTGTCTAGAAGCATGTGCACGGTCCAGCTACACTGTGTGGACCACATTGCCCTCATCAATGACCTTAATGACTGCTTCAAATGGGTCAGACATGTTTAGGGGCAGGTTCTGCAGTTATGACAGCCACACTGTGTAGGGTCCAGTATCAGTAGGTCCACAATAGCCTTCTGTCTGCGGTACATACTGATCCTTTCCATAGCTGTGGAGAACAAGCTTGTCAGGATCCTGGGGTGGTAGTTTGGAGTATCCATTCAGGCAACACCTTTGTTGTGATGGACCACTGTTGTTGTACACTGCTCTTTGGGTACATATCCTGTGGTAAGGCTGACATTGGGCAGTAGTGTGATTTGGCATTCCATTATTCTTGGAGTCCATGTTGGCCTCAGCACAGGACACCATCAAATACCTATGCTGTTGTGTGTTCTGCTTTACAGATGATGGCTGTTACCTCAGCATCTGCAATGTCAGGGGACCATCAGTCTGCTGGGATAGGTATTTTGCACTCTGGGGGGGGGGTGTTTGCAATGCACCTGACAGGTTGTATGTTAGCAATATGTGTGTGTGTTTGGTATGTTGTTTGTAATATCTGTGTGATTCGGAGCATATCTTTGGATGCCCAACATGGTTCCTACCATCAGTTGGGTAAGCCTTGTGATTATCCTTAGTGTCCTGTACGTTTTGTATCTTCATAGGTTCATGGGTTCATACTAGGCTATACACCCTAGGCTATTAGTAAGCCTAGCCAGAGTGTGTGTGTCTTTCGCCACCCCTTGCTATGTTCTATTTTGGCCATTTATGAAGTTCTTCACTGTGCCTCTGTCTGGTCGTGACACAGTGAGGACCCCCAGTATACATGTACGGTCATCCATCCACTTGGCAATATTCCTGTTGAGGGGTGTCAGTGAGGGGCTCTGCCTACCATGGATTGGGATCCTGTTTCTGGGTGTGGGGAGCCTCTGGGTTATGTATCTGTCCCTCCAGCACATCTTATTTCATTATGTGTTGAGGCTGACATCTGTGACTCTCACAGCTCCAGTGGCTTTGATTTCCTGTGGTGGAGCATGTCCATTACTCCTGTGTTGGACATGGCCTTGTACAACAGACATACAATGCCTCTGTGTAGGCAGTCTGTGACTGCAGTCAGCTGGGGTGTCTACAGCCAGGCAGCATATGACATATATTTCACACCCTTTATCCTGTTGGTGGGGTAACTATGAGGTCTTCCGAACCGCTGCAGGTGTCACGTATGGTACATCCCATATGAGTCATTGTACTAGATTATGGGTCTGATAAGGGAACAGTACAGCGGCACAGTGACCTCTGTTGATGTAGATGTGAATCCTTTCATGATATGGTGTCCAGTATCGACAATCTTCATAGCCACATTGGCATTGTGAGTGTCACATGACATATTACTGTCGACCTGTGTCCCTAGGTCCCTGATTACTCCTTGAATACATAATGGTTTGACACCTATGTGGTAGTTTGTGTGTACCTTGTCTGGTATTTGGAGGGACATTCAGACTGTCCAGTGTCTTCAGGATGTCTGGGTGGAGTTCTTGTGTGTGAGAGTGTGGTCTGTCGCATGCTACAGACTGTACATCAGTTTTGACTACAGCTAGGTGCACATGGGTGGTCTCCACTGCTTTGTGCATTGTCAGTTACCTGGCCATATGGGTGTCTGTGCTGCATATGGATACTCCCCCTCCTTTGATGTTTTGGTGCAGGTGTTGGGCCCATAACACATGATATGTGGTATAACCTAGTAGTGCTGGTGTGCTATCACTAGGCTTGCAGCAGTCTTCTGTCACTGCACAGACATCAATGTTCTCCATAATGGGAAGTGCCTCAAGGGCATGCATATTGCAGTTTACACATCTGGCATTGGTCAGCATTACCCTTATGTTTCCTACCACTTATGTTTTCTAGGGTAGTGGGTAGTCTTTTTTGCCTTGCCTACATACGGCTCTATGGAGGTGGCAAAGGCCTTATCCAGTATCCAGACGCACACGGGTAACAGGTGCAAGCCATCCCTGGAACAGCAGCATGGCTTGTCATGCTTGACATCTCAAGCAGACAGACATTAGACCCTCTTGGACTGACAGCTGTAACTGTGCAAGCTGTTAAACATGAGCATTCTGTGTTTGTACTGTGGCATCATTCTTGGTGAGGGTTGGATGCTGCACACAGCCAGTGTCATACCGGCCTGAGGTACATACTCAGAGGGACCATCCATGTCTCTTTTCATGTTGACCAGGGAGGTACATCTCAGGTAATTCACAATAGCATGGACATTGAGTGCATCATATTTCTGCTTGCTTTGGGTTGACCTGTGTACTTGTGTTATGTGGCATTTTGTGGCAGCCTACAGGCAGCTTACTCTACCCTTTCCCTTGTTCAGTCTGGTGAGTGGGACAGCAGTGTGTCTGCCTATACAGACACCTATTACGACTGTATCAGGCATGTTGTTTCTCCTTCTGGCCTGTGACTGTTTGGCACAACAGTTTGTGTACTATTCATTGCATGTGCTATGTTTGAAGGTTGTGGTTGCTTGTGATCTGCTTTGGAGGCTTCTGTTGGTGTGGTGTGTTTGTAATTAAGGCCTCCGGGAATATTTGTCTGTGTTTATGTGTTTGGTTTACAGTTGTGGTAGGTCTATGTGGGACTGGGTTTGTGGTGTATGTGGTTACCTCCTCCTCCTGACTAGTTTTGACAGTACTGAGTTGGTGGAGCTCAACCTCTGGTTTGGATACATGGTTGCATCTATCACATATATTTGTATTTATTGGGGGGTGTTGTGGTTGTCTGTGTACTTGGGACTGGTGTCACATTGCCTCTGGATTCACAGATTCTACTTGTTGTGGCTGGACTTAGTGGATTGTATGTGTGGACATATGTTATTGCCATACTACTGGTCAGTGATTACTTCCCTTTTTATGTTTGCTGTATCATGTGGTACCTTCCTCATTCTCTTGCATGGTTTGGTAATGGCTGGAGTCCAGCATGCCAGATGCCTGCGTGTATGGCATTGTGTGTTGTTGTTATTTTTGATTGCATACTCCAAGCATTCCTGGCTGTGTTCATGGAATGCCTGTATAACATGTTCTGTGGTATGTCCCATATTCTGCACTTGCACAGGGCCTTTCGTGGATTCAACATCGGTTTTGAGGGCTGCAACCTATGCTTTACACATGTTTTTCACTGTGGTATTCTGACTGGGGTCAGGATGTGTATATCCAGTATGATTACTCTATGGTCTGGTCTTACCAGTGAGGGATACACTTCTCATCTTGCCATCCAGTACCCATGTTGCTGATTATCACATCCAGTATGCTTACCCCTCTTGTGGGAGTGGTACATTGTTCCTGGGCATTTTGGTTTATGGATTCTGGGAAATTTTCTCCTACTGTGTTGGTGCTAGTATAATGCTCCCGGTGTATGTCTGGGTATTTTCAGTCAAGCAATATAATGTGGTTTGGGGGGCTTGATATATTTATGTATTCCGACATAGGCCAGGTGCAGTTCCTGGTATTAGGACAGTAGTCTGCAGCAGGCTATATACTGGGAGGCGGTTTTAGCCATTGGTATTTGACCATGGCTAATCCATGCTGCTTCTTGTTGTGGTACCAACATGGGGGTGTGGTTATCCTTGACATTTCTTGCTGGTCACCCTCCTTTTGTAGCTTGTTCCATGTTTTGCGGCTGAACAGCACAGTATGAGGTGTGACCTGGTAGTGTTAGGGTGCTGATGTGAGCCTTGACCCAGTTCTCTATTACAGGACTGGTATCTACATTCTCCATACTGTGTGCATTTACACTGCACACATCTTGCTGTTTAGACATCTATCATTGGGTAGCATTACATCTAGGTTCCTATCCCTTGTAGAACCTATGAAGGTGGGTTTGTGTTTTGAGACTTACCTATTCAGTTCATACTGTGGGTACTAACAGCCTTTGTCAGTATCCATGGGGCATGGCATGATAGGTGCACGCCACTCCTAGCAGGTGGTGCATCATGTCATGCTCTGCATGTCTTCCCAGCCTGAAACACATTGGCTCCCCTTTGACTAACTGCATTACTTCAGCCAGTTATTGCACTTGATCATCCCATCGTCATTTTGTGGCTTCATGCTTGGTGAGGGTGGATGTTAGTCAGGGTGCTCATGTGTGCATATAGTACATGGTGTTACATTACTTAACACATGGCATTCATGCCTCAGGTGGTGCTGCAGGGCTGCCTCTGTCGGATGCGCATATTACACTTCCCTGTACATGTTTGTGAGCAGGTCATGTCATTTTAGGCATCCATGTTATTATTTGAGTGAGTCAGAGGGGTATCATTCCCAGGGTTCCTACTGAGCCAGTGTATGTGCTATGCGTTGCCTCTTTGCCAAGGCCAGGGCATACTGGGCATGCCTCCTTCTGCCTACTGGGGCAGGCTCAGGTTGTTCCTCCTCCGAGTCACGCTCTGCCTGTGATGGCCTTGGCAATGGTGGGGGGCTGTTTGGCCAGGCCCTATGCTGGTCCTGCTGCAGCTGTTTTCGCAAGATCATATTATGTAGCATAGCACATACCATGACAATTTGGGTACATGTAGTTGGTGTGTACTGCAAGGCACCACCAGATGTGTCCAGACACCGGAACCGTGACTTGAGCAGCCCAAACACACGCTCTATTACATTACGTGTTTGTGCATGTGCCTCATTATGGCGTTCCTGTTCAGGTGTGTGTGCGTTTCTGATGGGTGTCATCAGCCACGGCTCCAGTGCATAACCTGCATCCCCCACTAGGTGTCCGTATGGGATGTCCCCACTGGCAAATGTCTGGTACAGCTGCGTCAAATGCCAGATGTGGGAATCGTGGTAACTCCCAGGGCAGCCAGCACACACATTCATTATTATGCCCTGGGCATCACACATGACCTGGCAGTTGATGGAGGGGAAGCCCTTGCGGTTAATGTAGGCCCTACCCCGCTCACCGGCTGGTGCTTTGATGCGTATGTGCTTGCAGTCTATTGCACCCACTACCTCAGGGTATTCCGCTATTTGCTGGAAGAGACGCATATTGCTGGCCAATACCTCACAGGCATTGGGGAAATATACATGATCACTGACATGTGCTGACATGGCATCCAGGAACTGGTGCAGTACCCTGGAGGCTGATGCCTGTGATATCCCCATCATATCGCCAGTTGGTCTCTGGAACGTACCTGTTGCTAGTATTCTTAGGCCAACACATACCTTGGTTTCCACTGGGATGGGTTCCCCTCTGTTGGTTCTGTGTGTGAGGCGTGGCCTGCACAGCTCAACTATTTGCTGCAGGAGCTGTCTGTCCACTCTATAGCACTCTACTATCTCCAGATCATGTAACCTGTGGTAGGTGACCCTGGGCCTGTACACTCTTCTCCGTCTCCTCACTGTGGGTTGTCTGGCACCATCTGCATTGTCACCACCCTCAGCAAGTCACCTATGTCTCATTATGACAGCTATGGCAGCCCCTAACATTTCTGCTCTGAGTTCAGCTTTTTCAGTTTTCACTTCTATTAGCTTACTCCTGTCTTGCAGTGTCTCTTAAGAGAAACATCCTGCACTACTGTTTGCAGAGTTTTAAGTGTTGGGCTGAGCTACTATTCTGCCTGTGTAATTGCCTAATTCTAATTGTTTTCACCTGCTAGTTTCAGCAGTTATCCCTGCTAGCTTCCTATTAATTCTGTTGCTTCCTTTTTTCTCTCTGTTTCCTCAGGGGGGAGCAACGTGCATACCATCAGAAACACGCTCACAGTGGCTTACACGCGCGCACACATGCTTACACGGTTCCGAATCTATATATTCGGGTTAAGACGCGTGTACACCCGCGCAAACACTGTTACACGTCTGCCAACAGCCTCCAACATACTCAGTTTGCCCTACACGTGCACACACCCGCGCAAACAGTGTTAAACATCTCCCAACACGCTCCCACATGCTCAGTCTGCCTTACACGTGCACACACTGCCCTACTCGCGCTTCATGGTGCGCACACGTGTGCGTGCATGCCCAGCAAGAAACTTTGGTATAAGTAACAGTGTACACCTTCCATTTCTTGACTTTCCATGACTTATCTAGTGGCACACCTCTTTCCATGATCTGTGTCTGTCATCTGTCATGTTACACTGACCTCCAATGAACTGCATTTCCTTCTACCATTCCCCCCTGTGATGTCACCTATCTCCTACTCTATTCCTCCCCCTTATGTATGTCTTACACTACTACTGTGCTCATTTGCTATGTGACTGTGAGATTCAGTATCCTAACCCTCATTTACATGAGATTACTTACTAATGCTTAGTTACATGTCTTAGACTCAGCTTCCCCCCTTAGCAACCACTACACGGTGGCCATGTTGTTTTTGGTCTGCTGGTCCCTGCATTGTCATTCCATGTATTGCATGAAACCCACATTTGTGGGTTTATACCCTTCTTTTTTATGATTTTATACAGCGCAGCCTGTTTGCGCGGGGCTGCGCTGGGTTTAAACATCGGCGATCACCGAAAAAAAGAATTTATATTGTTAATATTTTGGCATCGGGTTATATTGCCAATGGCCACATATTTGGCCATTGGCATGCTGCCTGAGTCATATGCACCCTTTTTTGGAGCTGACATGGCTCCGTTGTGGAATTTGCAGAAACGTACTCAGTTGTCAACTGAGTACATTTCTGCAGCTAAAACGTCTCTTACACGGACTGGTTTCTGCTTCGTAGATTGCTAATATACCTCATTTGCATACCTTTCAGCTGCAAGTGAGGTATTTAGCATGTCCACGCCCAGTCCGTGTAAGAGACATTTTAGCTGGTCTCTTACACGGAGTTTAGGGCTGTTCCTTTGATCGCGAGGCTTGCATGGAGTGTTGCAAGTCTCTTACACTCCGTGCAAGCCTTCGTGAATCCTGCCCCCTGTCTTTTTCATAACACATCACATAATAGCAACAGGATATTACTGTAATTATCAAAACTTCTTTTAACCAAAACTTTCACACATCTCAACCTCTGAGCATTATAAATGATAGCACTCATCTTTAAAAATCATAGCAGAGGTCAGAAAGATGATTGCTTTCTTATTTTTTATGATAGAAGATATTTTTATGCTAGACCCTGTATAGTTAGTAATAGTGAATCTTTGTATAGGCTTATTAGTATTGTTTACAGCATGTGCACATAAACAGGTCTGTCCTAATGAGGCACGTCATAAGTCTTAAAGGACCAAGGTTAAATTGGCCGGCAAAATGATAGCCCTTTTTCCTAAAGAAGTCCAGTTGTGAGACCTGAAAGCATCAGCCTTTAAAGACTGCATGTTAAGACTGCCTAACAAATTATAGTTTACAACTTGTGCTGGTTTCTTCCTTTGCCTTAACCTTCTGACTATGATGATGTCTGTTGTTATCAGTATTTCATCCTCTTGTGCTTCTCTTTTTATTGTGAATTATTTTCCCATTAAGTGTCAACACTTGAGCTGCTATATTCTCTGCAAAATGAACACTGACTGTTCATTAGCAGGAAGCATGTTTTGATTTATGGCAAGCCATAACCTATTCTTCTAAAGTTTCATTGTCACACAGTCTTACATAGTGATACACACACACACACACACACACACACACACACACACACACACACACACATGGATGCACATAGCCAGACATACACAAACAGGCACACAGCCTTATGCATACACGCATATGCATATACACACAGACACGCACACATGCACACAATGTGCCTGCCTCTGAGGTATAACTGTTATGCAAAATATTCAAGCTACATGCTTTGTTTCCACACTGCCATTTTTCTGGTGTCTTTTTTATCCAATGAGATAGAAATAATATATAACACCTTTGAGACGCAAATGGATATTAAAGCACTGTGTCAAACATCACCAGCTTTATAACTCTCAATGAAGAACTTCTGTTAGCATGAAAGCTTGAGTAATCACAAAGTCTATGCTTGTCCAATGAAAGGTATATCACCTTCTGTCTAGCGACACCTTTGTTTTTTACATAGTAGACAAGTTGATTCATGTAAACACCTTTAGTGAATACATTCCTAATTTTAGATAATTGCTTACTCACATATGACTATATGACTTGAATACACCAAACATCTCCAGAAAGATTTGTACAGAAAACGTTCAAGAAGAATATCTTACAATAAGTACTACACCTTGTCTGTTTGAATAAATCATGAATTCCTCATCTATTTAACTGCAACATTTCCTTCAAAACAGCAGCAAAGGAAATAATATTTTTAGGCTAATTTTATTTTCCAACTGGAAAAAAAAAATCAGAAATTCAGTTATATATCCTACTAGACTAAACTCTAGTCTCAAACTGGAATAAAATATATAGTTCCTCATACGATAGTCAGTCAGTGTTGTCATCACAAAAGCCATCAAGCGCAGATAAAACAATGCAGCAATGCATTTCAATGCAAATAATAACCATAACGAAACTCAAGATGTTTGGTACATATACTGCTAGCCATAAATAAGTCAAAATGTGCATTTGGTTCATAGTACTGCAAGCAGTAGTGCTAAGTTTTGGCTGCCCTTGTTTCCCAGAAGATGTTTACGTTGCCCTGACTTTTCAAAGACCTGCTGCATTATCAGCACACCACCTGCTAAGCAAATGCTTGTTTGACTTTAGATGTACTTCTGACAGCATGTCGTTATGAGTTTAAAGATGTTCTGGCTCAACTCAATGTACCTTGGTTTGAAACACAGAACCCTGTGTTATAACATCACATGTCTAAACCTAATGTATAGTCTGACATGTTTTAACTATGAAAATCAACATGTTTTATGGAGTTTAAATAAAGCATGTTATTCAGGCTATCAAGCTGTTCCTTTTACAGTACAGTGTATTCGTTTTTAATTTCTTCATAAACATTTTTTTTAACTATTATCCAAAATTTGGCTCTGGCATAAAAGTAACACAATGGAAGTTCTAGAATATTCATTCCTTTGAAACCACTTTGTTATTTCATTGCTGCTTCATTGCTATAGTATTCATTCTAATTTAAGATGAACTTGTAGCGGTCCATAATCCTGTAAAAAACTGTAGCTACTTGTAATCAGTTTGCATGATATTTACCTCTAACGATTCACCAAACATGGCTAAGGACGCAACAAGTTCAAATCCAGCTTTATTTTGGTGCTTGGACCTAGGAACATTACAAGTAAAAAAAAGTTCCCTATTAGAAGACCGAAGATGCATTCTTTCGAATGCATCTTGATCAAACTCAAAAGCCTTAAACGGCAAAATATTGAAGCGTCTTTTAAGCAAATTCTTTCCCTGGGAAAGAATTCACCTGGCCACATCGTTACTTTGCTGTTTTCGACACTATATTGCTATCTCGGAGTTGGTATATTTAAGTAGGGGGGTGTGGGGGTGAAGCCCCCCACTTAATGTAATATTTAAAGTATTTTATTTTATTTTTTTATTGTTGGAACAGCGATTTTTTTTTCCTACGGAAAAAAAATCGCTGTTCTGACAGTTCGAAATTGTAAGCTTTCTCTTACATAGGGTTGATTAATCACCATTCACTTTTTTAAGCATTCGGTGATCTAATACAGACCTGTAAAAATAGGGTCTATATTATATTCTCAAAAGCCCACAATGTCAAATCTGACATTGTCGATATGAGAATAGTGAACATTGAGAATCTCAAACGTGTAAATTGAAATTTCTGTAAGGGGAGATTTCCATTTACTACAATGTAGTGCGGTCTCAGAATTGGTATATTTAACTAGCGGGGGATGTGGGGGTTGGAGGTGGGCTTGCCCCCCTGCTTAAACCCATTAGGGTACTTTTTTCTTTTTTTTTTTGGTCTTTTTATAATGTCAACGTTTGAAGACATCGACCATATGGTGTCGACCATATGTTGTTATGGTGTTCGATATTTTCAACCGTCGATCTTATAATATAGACCCATAAAAAATAATAATAAATAAGAGGCAATGAGTAATATAATAGATATGGCAGTAATAATACAATAAAAGGTCATAGCATTCCAGAACATGCATGCTGATTCAACACCCCAATCGGTGCGGCTACTGCAAATAAAGAATATCTCAACAGAAAGAAGTCCAGCTGCTTAAATATTATTGAGTGGCCAAACTTTATGCTATTAAGATATGTTATCTTCAAATATTTCAAGAGGGACAGAGCAAAATGTGAGAAAACAATCAGGAAGTTTTGGTGTAAAATATGGCTCTAGGTGTTATTCGGTCATATTGCAATACTCTGGATAGTTAAATGGTACAATAGTAGTAATACGAGTAACTGTAATCTTTTTAACCTTAAATCTCAGCTGTCTATACTTTTGCAGAATGTGCCTACTTTCCTTGTATGTTTGATGAGTCCTTGGAGTGACAGTAATGCTTTTGATTTCAATAAATTAATAAATAAATAAATAAATAATAGTTTAAAAAAAGACATAGAGGCAAACAGATATCACTACAGGAGGGATAGATTCCTGTCCCAGAGATTTCCCATACTCTGGAACAGGCTACCATCTATGTCAAGCAAAGTTCTTCATTAGCAGTCTTCAAGAAAAATCTTGATGAGTGGATGGGAAATAGGAAATACACAGATCACTTCTGTGTTTCTGCTCGACAGTGGCACAGGAAAATAACTTTCCTGGGTGGCACAAGGCAAGGAACCTTGTTGTCTAGGCTTACATAGGCCCTTTGGTCAATAGCCTAGTACCTACCTATGAACCTATGAACCTATGCCCTCTTCCATGGCAGCTCCCTAACACTGTAACGATGTATATACCATACACATGGGCAGTACATCAATAAACTATGAAGAAGGCTGAAGAACACTAAAGTACCATCACAAAAAGACATTATAAGTAATTTCCTTCTTAAGTGATGTCACTGTATAATAGCAATAATCCACTCCTGAGTGTGGATATCGCAGGTTTACTCAGCTGAACTTCGACTTCTTGATCAAAACACACTAACCATGGGTACGTCCTGCAATGCTCACATCACATCAAAGCTCAAACATGGGTGGCGCAGTGGTGCAGTGGTTAACATTGTTGCCTCACAGCAAGAGGTTCTCCCGTTCGATTCTCGGCTGGGGTGCCTTCTGTGTGGAGTTTGCATGTTCTCCCTGTGTTTGCGTGGGTTTCCTCCCACATTCCAAAGACATGCATCTGGAGCATTTCTCCCCAGGCCTCCACTGAAAACAGGCTCTGTGGAACCTAGTCAGACTTTCCCGGTCAACAAATGATAAATAAAATAAAATAAATATAGTCATAGGTTATTGCTAGATTAAACACAGGAAAATACACATCATACTGAATGAAAAAAATGTCACATACCTAAAAATAATGTACATTCTAATGTGCCTTAGTTCTGCCATCCAAGACGGTAATTGTTTTATGCAATTTAACATTTAAAGAGTTTGTGGCACAAACTCAGTTACAAAATGCGTATACCTCTACCTCCTTCACTAAGTACTTTAAGACAAAATATTTGTAAATCCAGGACTTAGTTCTATGGTAGTCAGAAGGAGCTCCTTATTTCATTTGTAAACAATCCTGCCTAGATATATGGCTTGCATTATATTGCTGCAGTACTAAAATATTTTATTTATTTAGATATTAATTTTTTATCTTGTGTCAATGTTACTGCTTCATAAAGTGTATACTTATAGATTCAACCTTAGAAAGTTTGCATCCTTATAACATGTACTTAAGAAAAATAACTCAAGCAGCTGTCATACTTTGTCCAACAAAACTACTTGCATTGTTGTGAAAATGACTAAGGCAGATGTAAGTAGGTTTTCTGGAATTCAATGCAGTTCTACAATGTCTTAGAATACTAATGTGCCGGACATCTCCTATTAAACAGTAATTTATTCTGAAATAAGGTAGTAATTCCAGGTTTTGTGAGTCTCTAAACACAAGATCTAATTGACTCTGAACATACAGAGCTAATTAATGCCTGGGAATATAAGTGCTGCCTAACCTCTAGTTTGCACATGTCAGTACTAAGGCATTGTAATTTTAGATAAAGAAGGTTCATCTGCACAACAAGGCAATGATTTATGTGGGACTTGTGACGTCATTACAGGCAGTGTGACCAATTACATTCGGAAATTATGTTCAAAGCATTCAAGCTGCTTCAACAAAAATTCGATAAGACGTGCAGCCCTAACCTCTATGCCCTTCAACCTTACTTTATAAAGTATTCTTCTGATGTTATAGACAAGATACTCACTCATATCAACAACCTTTTCTTTCTGAAGTATTATTGTATCAAAAAATTGTCAGCATACTCTTAATATCCAACTTCCTAAGGCAATCACACCATCAGGTCCACACAGCATTAGACCCACTTTAATCCTTTGCACTTTAACAAAAGTATCTGGGAAACTGGTCTTATAAGAAAATCATTGGTTAGGGGCATAATATATTTACCACAGTCTATACAGCAACTCAGAAAAAAATTCTATCCTGAAACAGGGTAGCATCTGAACCTGGATATTCATAGACTTGAAATGCATCAATTACGACTTACTGACCTAAAGCTTCAAAACGTGTCCTTCAGTTGGAATCTTCTCAGCTTTCTATTTGACTATCTGATAAGCAGGACTTTCTGTGTTTTAAAGCACAATCAAATCTTATTCAGAGACACATTGTCCTCAGGATGGTGGCACATTGTCCTCAGGATGGTGGCACATTGTCCTTAGGATGGTGGCACATTGTCCTCAGGATGGTGGCACATTGTCCTTAGAATGGTGGCACATTGTCCTCGGGATGGTGGCACACTGTCCTCAGGATGGTGGCACATTGTCCTCAGGATGGTGGCACATTGTCCTTAGGATGGTGGCACATTGTCCTCAGGATGGTGGCACATTGTCCTTAGGATGGTGGCACATTGTCCTCAGGATGGTGGCACATTGTCCTCAGGATGGCATCTTCATTCATCGATCTTCTCCTTGCACTATTGACTTTCAATGAAACCTGCAAAATGATTTTGAAAGAATCTATACTTTCTTCTCCAGTAACAGTTTTCTAAATCCCAGCAAATTGGTAATCATGTTATTTGGCACCAGGGGCAGTTCGTACTATAGGACTGCAGCCCCCCCCCCCCCAGCTGAGGAAACAAATCAAAATAAAAAAAATGGAAAGAAAATAAAAAATGGAAAGAAAAATAAAGAGTCCCTGGAAAGACTCGCACATGCGTGATTTAGATTGGGAACTTTCCCGGAACTTGCTCATGTGAGCTTCACAGATTGGGAACTCCAGACTGCTTTATCAGCAGTCTGGATAGGAGGAAAGGCCATCTTTGCCCTGCATCCCAGAAGTCTATGCAGTGATGACCACACAGAATGGAAGGTGCCCAGACTGCAACATCCACAGGCTGGAGCCCGGTCTCGCAGGGGGAGTGGATGCTCTCACGGGGAAACTTTTACTGGAGCCTGCGCAGGACAGTAGATGGACTCATGGGGACTGGAAGAGACAGGAAACTGAAACTAAATGTGTGTGTGGACTGAAGTCCTTCTCTCTTGACACAGGTAGGGAACTGAAATGAAAGGTGTGTGTGGACTGGAGCCCTTCTCTCTCTCAACACAGGTAGGGAACTGAAATGAGAGGGGTGTGCGGGTGTGTGGGTGTGTGAAATGCCCCAAGTGCTATATGGTGGTGGGTAGAGAACAGGCTTGAACCCTGTACCCAGGTGGCAAGAGCCTGAATTCCCTATTCGCCACCATTTGTAAAAAATAAAATTGCAGATTTTTCCCTCATACTTGTTTTGTTCCTCATAAAATCTGTGGTTTCTGTATGTGTCCTTGCAAAGTCAATAGTGCACTGGTGCAGTCAGTAGTGCAGTGGTAGCATTGTTGCCTGACAGCTACAGGTTCTCTGGTTTGATTCTTGGCTGGGGTGCCTTTTGTGTGGAGTCTGCATGTCCTCCTTGTGTTTTTGTGGGTTTCCTCTGGTGTTCTCCCATCTTACAGAGACATGTGTCTCCCTAGAGTGTTTCTCCCTGGGCCTCTGCTGAAAATTGGCTTTTGTTCCTAGTCAGACTTTCCTGGTTAACAAATGTTAAATAAAAATAACAAGCATTTGAATTTCCAACTTCATATTCTTCAGAAAGTACATGGTAACACAAAAGCTTGTATTCTAGCAATTTTCTAAGTTTATAAGATGGATATTTGAAATCTGTCCCTATTTTTTGGACTGTATTTCCCCCATTATTGGCTTCGTCCAGGTTTTTTGTGCTAAGGTTGAGCGCTATGGTAAGAACTGAATTCACTGAATATTTTTGGGGCTGTATTCCCCCATTACTGGCTTTGTCTGGGTGTTTTTTGCTAAGAGGTTGAGAGCTATGGCGAGAACTGAATTCACTGAATATGTTTGGGGGCTGTATTCCCCCATTACTGGGTTTGTCCAGGTGTTTTTTGCTAAGAGGTTGATAGCTATGGTGAGAACTGAATTCACTAAAAGGTAGCCATTTAAGTTTGTCTTCCTCTCTTTCACAAAACAGCTAATTTGGCATAGTGGTATGCTGCTCTGACTGTTTTGCGCAGGGTCCTGGGTTCAAGACTTGGCAGTGAAATGTATGGTGGTAACACAGCATTTTATTCTAGCAACATTTTTGGTCCATTTTTCATAAAATTGTGTTTTTTTTTGGCAAATTAATGGCAAATCATTAAAGACTGAAGTTAGAAAATAATGACAGACATTTCAATTTCAGATTTCATACCCTTCAGAAAATTCATACTAATACAAGACCTACTATTCTATTATCTTTCTAAGTTTATAAGAGCAATATTTAAAAATTGTCCTTATTTTTGGGCCTTTGTCCCACTTCTATGTATGGCTTTCTCCAGATTTCTTGCTCTGAGGTTGAGAGATATGACAAATGTGTCAGCGCCATCACAGTCAGCCAGAGACATTTCAAATTGTCATTTGTGACATACTTGTATCCCACTCACCCATGCAGTGACTCTGGATGTGTCCAAGCAAGGCAAGGAACAGTTATGCAGTGTAAATGTGCAGAGTATCCCCCCATCCAAGGTAGGCACAAGTACTACAGTGGCTTTTCATCTGTCCTTGATTTTGCAAGAATGTTCTGGTTTCTGTCATATTTTTATACTGTTGATTTATGCTTATTATTATTCAGAAAGTGCCTGTTTGTGTTTGAGTAGCAATGCTTCAATGACCATCAGGTAAGCTTGTCTGAGATTGTAAGATGCAAGTAAGTTTTAATAAGCATATTGTTAAAGAATTGCCAACACTGAAAGCCTTTCTGTTCTTGCCATGCAGAGAATACTTACATAACTAGATAATGTATAAGCCTTGGGTATTGAAATGCATATGACTGTATTTGTAATAAAGGACAGGATTGCATTATTTTAAGAAGCTCATTACATTTGTTGGTGACTTGCAGTCATCGTTGCAGGCTTTACCTGTAAACTAAACAGAATGCCAATCTATCATGTGTGGTCCATAACCTGTGCAGTAATCCTTTAAGCAATGTATGTTGAGCTTGTTTCTTGTTTGCTTTTCATTTTTACTTTGATCATGTTTTCCCCATGAAACAAGTAGATAGTTGTTGTCAGGCAGCAGGTCTTTTCTGGACTAGAAACATTTTTACAAATGGGGGTATCACAGAGATTGCTACTTTCAGCATGCTTTAATAAAGCTGAATATAAATTATAATTAGAACTGCAGTGCAAGGAGAAATGGTTTGAGTTGAATGCTGCTTGTTTTTCTTATACTTGATATTGACTGGTATTCCAGTAATATATTTAAAAAGTAATTTATTTTTTCATGCCTCACAACCTTTTTGTTTCCATCTAGATATTAAGTAAGCTGTCATGCAGCCAATGCATTGAAATATTTTTTTCTTCTACACTTCATTTTGTCTTGATTGGACTCTCATAATGATGGTTTGGTACCCAGGGCAGCGTATTTAATTAAAGTTACAGTTTTTGTGGTTTTGAGCATAGCTCCGCCCCTTTCTAGTTGGCCACACCCATTCCCATTGACCCCACCAACTCAGCTGACTCCTGCAGACCCCCTTTGATTTAAAGTCACCAGCCACCACTGTTTGGCACACCATACATATTGCATTCCTCACCAGATATCAACATTTCTAATTCTAATAACAAAAAGATTCCAGACTTCCACACCTTTTGCTCCTCATTAAATTTCTTGCTCCACACACAATACTGTTTTCATTCACCTTAGTGACTGCCACTGTGTCTCAAACTGTCTTACCCAAAAATGCATTAGCCAAAAGAGGGCTCCTTCCTAGACTTGATTATGGACTCCCCAATTGCCTTAGACTCGGCAAATAACACTAAGATATTACAGACCAATTGAAAAATATTTTTTGCTTTATTTCTCTCAGCTCCAACCAAAATCCTCATCACGTTTCCTTAGAAGGCTGTGTTTCAGTCAGTGTTAGAGCAATCTTTTTCTCATCTCACTATTTAGCTTTTCAGTGGCAGCTACTACTTCTGTCTCTCTATAACAAGTGACAATAGCTGAAATCAGTTGAGTATGAGCTTAAAAAAAATTCAGTCGATTCTACGACTCTAGTCAGACCACTATTTCAACAAAAAAAATTGATTAGAAATCATTCCTGCAATTTAGAACCAATGATTTAAGGTGGGAAATACATATTTCATATTTTAGAACTAAACATAATAAGCACCTTCATATTATTAATGCCTATAATTGTTACACAGATGCTGAATACAAAAAAAACAAAACAAAAACAAAAAACAGAAGGCTCACCATGCTGAATATGAACCTATGAACAGAAGATTCAGCAGTAATTTACTTCTATCAGACTAGTGTGCTATAGTTCTCCATTGTCCATTACGGCTCCTTTTTTACTTTTTCACAGCTTCTTTAGTCTAGCTCTGATAGCTATCATATGCAGTAGTTTTCTGTTATTGTCTGCCCCACCTTTCATTCAACTAAGTAGAGATTCTTGAATGTATTGCAGTTTAGGACATCATCTGTGTATAAAGTCAGCAGAATTTTACTTGGTTTTGTAATGTTGCCATTGATTATGTTATCAAAGACGTACTGTTACTATGATGCCTTGACTCTTTCATCAGTCTTGTACAAACCTGCTTTTATAAATGTTACGCTTGTCATTTGTCTGCTTACTCCTTGGTCATACCTTATACAAGGCCAGGGTCAAAGGGTTATTTAACTAACACACTTAGCCTGCTAAGAAATTAAATTAAGTGGCCATCTCAGCATAACTGCCATATAAACTTTCTGCTCAATTTTCACTGCAACAGTTACCCAAGATTTCAAGAGATTAATCATATAACATATGAGCACCTCTTCCTATATTCTCAACTTATTTTATGTCTTATAGACCACTGTGTTAATTATTTTTTGCAGAACATTTATCATGATTTATAAGCCATACTTACACTGTTACTTAATAAAGGCAAAGAGTGCTTATTTATGTTCACTAATTAGGGCCTTATTTTTAAAGAGACTTTAACAAAAATAATCAATATACTTGTCCTGGTATTAGTAATTTTAGTAGATCCTGATCAAATAAAGTACACTGCATAACTGTACATAGTCATTGCATATGGGATGAATTCAGAAAGGGTTGCTATCAGCAGTATGTTCTAACATGGGCAGTGACTGCTGACAATGGCCATTTCGTTAGAAAGGGCTGCTGTCAGTGTTATGTTCTAACATGGGCTGTGACCAGCCTGTGGCAGTGATTCTACATGGTCTGTAGGATGACCACTCTGAGTTATCCTTGGCCCAACCTCTGCGGTAATGAAACTCTCCAGGAGTGGGTTGGGTCAGGAATCAGCTTATGTTAATTAGCCATGTACTGCACTACAGAGAAATCCTAGCTGTAAGGTGTTTAGACAACAAGTAATTCTATGCGTAGGCCTCACGTGTGAGTGATCACAGCTGGCTGAGTTAACTAACTCAGTCAGAAGTTTGTGTTCATTCAGTGATTTGTGTTCACCCATTACTTTTGATAATTAAGATCACATTACTGACTGAGAGTTTAGCAGGCACATAGTTGTGTGATGCGTGAGCATGTGTGTATGTGTTTAGTGGAAGAAATGAGTGTATACAGATCAATGAGTGGTCTCAAGTGAGTGTGTGTGTGTGTGTGTGTGTGTGTGTGTGTGTGTGTGTGTGTGTGTGTGTGTGTGTGTGTGTGTGTGTGTGTAGTCATGTATGTGTGGGGGTGGGGGGCAATGACCGAGCAGGTTACCTGAGCTAATGCAATGCATGGGCTGCAAGACTACCACGGGAATGTACAAGAACTCCATGTGATTCAGAGACATGCAAATTTGCCTGTAATGAGGTATTTCCTCACTGCTGCTAATGTGTCTCTGAAATGCATTTTCTGTGATTGTGGGAACAGTCAGATTTGCCTACAGCTCTTAGCTCCCATGGTGGGAATCTTTTTGAATCCCACAGAATGATTTTTGTCTTTTTATTTAACACTGTTTACCCTTAAAATATCCCTGTCCGTATGTCATGTGTAGTTCTGCAGTCTATCCAAGCACCTTTTCATGGAATAGTAAGCATGCCTGAAACTGTTTTCTTTTTTGCCCTCAAATTTTCCTCCTTTTCGGGTTCTAGTTCTCCCATGTCAGCTGCTTCCTCTGATAAGAATCGCTTCTCTTTGTTACTTGCCTGGCGGTTGGTATGTCTTGTCCAACAGCTCCTCTTGTTTTCTCTATTGTTTCATCTAGACTATCAAGCAACAATAATGCCCCCCCGCAAAAAAACTTCAGTATAGCTAATAATGACAGTTTATCTTTCAGCCTTGAGCATTCACATTCCTGCATCATCCCAGAAAATGGAAGTGATTTTTCAGTGCCACCTCAAAGCAGTCAGGTTCCATACATACAAGCAGGTTTCTGCTCAGCTATCACAGCATGAACAGAACGTATTATTTTCCAGAATAAATTAATAATTCAATCAAAATTAGCTTTGGCTTTTTAAACCTAACGTCTGACTCAGGCAATGGCAAACAACTCACCTATATAATAATCAAAGAATCTCACAAATCCAGCTGCCATCTTGCTTTCAATGTAGTTCGATACATTCTCTTTCTCTACCACTTTTAAGACTCCATACAGCCTTTAGTTCCTCTTTCTTGCCTTGCGTTCTTTGTCTATTAATCGATGTTGCATTTTTTGCAACATTTTCACTGCCTTACTTTATCGCAGATCTCAGTCATTAGTCATTAGTAATTTGGCATGGCCTACTATGTGCAACAGGTAATATAAACACACCATTACAGCAGGCGCAGCCAGTCACAATCTCTTCTTTTAAACTTTAGCAAACAGTTCAAATTTGGCAACAATTTATGTAACCTTCATGCTACAGCAATTTTTGGAATCTTTCCTAAATGAGTCTGACAGCTCATGGCTGTCCTGCTCTAACTCATGAGCTCTTTTTCATAATATCTGAAATCCAGCATGGAAACCATTTTTTCATTATCAACTTAGAAAACACACTTATTCATTGGCTCCATTGAAAGGGCCTAGAATAAATAATCCTGGGCTTAAACAGTTCTAATACTTTTGAAAATGCAGCAGCTAGTGGAAACATTTGACTTCAAGCAATGCAAATGGACTGTGTCTGGGGTCATATTTTGATTGTCTATTCTTCAGTTTGCGTTTGAAATTTGGTATCCCACAGTGCCATTGGAGTGGGTGAGGTTACATAATTATGTATGTAAATGTTATGTTAATCAGCATACAGATTTGTACCTATTTTTCATGGGCCTTTGTCCAGATTTTTGATATTTCCAGGTTGAGAGGTATAACTGTAACTATTGTTACTACTTTGATTTCTCAAAGTAACAGATGAAGCGATGTAAGCAATCAGAAACACACAAAAGGAAGCTAGTGCTGTAAAAACAGACCAATACCAAAAAAAAAAAAACAGAACAAATGCCCATCATAACTCCTGCACCCTTGTTTATTCAAAGTCAGTGAACAAGTGGTCAAAACATATAAACGCCCAAAAATCCAAGTACGTTTTCGTCAGTACAGACTTCCTCAAATGTATAACTGAAAGACCCATAACAGTCAGTTTAAATACCTTTGCAAACCACCAGTCACATAACCATCAATTAATTAATAAAAAATTAAAGAAACATGTATAGTTAATATAACCTGAACAAACCCTAAGACTTATAAATGCATAAATACATTAAAAATTTTTAAAATGACAATGTGAGTGAAATGCTTGTACAAATTCACACTAAACATATGATAAAATTATAAATATATAAATATATTATATAGAAATAAAAATAATAAAAAATACATTAAAATCAAGGCAATCTGTTTTAAAATCAACAGCACCATATAGAGGTCATCAAGTAGTTCTGCATATAAAATTTAATAATGGAAATTCCCTTCTTATATTAAAGCCTAGCAGCTCCTAGTTTTAACACTGGGGCTAGGTAAATAACATCATTTAGACCAGGGAATTTATTTGCCTCTACTAAAATCAGCCAATACACTCTCTCAATCCCTTAGATATCTCTTCATCTACAAATAAAGTAAACGTGGCCCCAATACAAGAGAGAGAGCATATTTATAGAGGACACTCCCAGTGTTCTTAATACAGATGTC
Source organism: Protopterus annectens (assembly GCF_019279795.1). Classification (NCBI taxonomy): domain Eukaryota; kingdom Metazoa; phylum Chordata; order Ceratodontiformes; family Protopteridae; genus Protopterus; species Protopterus annectens. The sequence goes on from NC_056745.1 coordinate 1,505,387,768, forward strand.
ATTCATATGCTCAAACATTCTTTTTTTTTAATTTTCTCTCAGTTTTCCGTATGTAGAATGCCGTGGATTTACTACACAGGGCTATGTAGACCAGACCAAAGGAGTTACAGGAGCTATGCACATTACTAGTAAAATAAAAATCCCTCGCCAATAAAAATAATGTTTCTCTATTAGTGATATACCTACACTGGGGACAGGAACCACACTTAAAAGTTCCAGTTGCTCTAGTAGTAACTTTAGATTTATCCATCTGTTCTAAATGGACTTTAACATTAGGACCCCTACTATATATGATTTTAATGGAGGTATCAAAAATGGAACCCAGATCTAAAAGTTGAGAGAACTTATGCCATTCTCTTACCAAAATGTCTCTAATTACTTTAGAATCTCCACTGAACTCAGTAATAAAAGCTTTGACAAAAGATAGGTCAGCACTAGTTTTTCAACCCTGCCCATGAGTGTCCATTTCTGAACCCACAGTCATAGCACCCACACCTAGGATGGGTTTAAACCTACCCTTCCTGCCTTCGAGAACTTAGTTATTTACTTTCTCGATCATCTCAGTTGGGTAGCCCCTATCCAAAAACATGTTAGTTAAAACTCGACATTCCTCAACAAAATCCTCATCAACCGAACTCATTCTATAAATACGGATAAACTGTCCTTAAAGTGTGCCAAACTTTTGATGGTACAGATGTAAACTGGTATAATGGAGGAGAGAGCTGGAATAAGTAGGTTTCAAAAATATTCTGAAGTTAAATCCTGATTCATGTTTCTTTACAGTAACATCCAAGTAGTTCACTGCATGTGTGTCCTGCTGATGTGTAAAACATAAGAAGGAGGTGGTTCCAGAAATATACTCTAAAAATTCATTCAATTTATCTACTGTGTCAACCCAAAAAAATTACAATATCATCCAAAAAATGCGTGTAAAGGATCCAGCAGTCTTTGTAAGGTGAGTTTGAGCTTTATAAATACTCCCAATACATAAGACTCATATTTGCATACAATGGAGCACAGTGGGCTCCCATGGCAACACCAGATATTTGGTGAAAAAATTCACTTTCAAAAAAATATGAAGTTGTTCTTCAACTCTAGTTCCATTAAAGTCAAATAAATATGTACTTCATTATCTGTTAAATGACCAAACAATCGCAAAGCCTCCTCAAACCAGTGTAGACCTAATGAGTGTGGAGTACAACTAAAAATGTCAATAATAGCTACAGTCACAAACCTTAAATGCTTACAAAATTGTTGCTGTTTTATACAATGTAAAAAGTCCCAAGAGTCCTTGAGTACATTGTGATCCCCTAGAGGTATAGTTTACAACTTCACATCTAAAAGCTTGGCTAGAGGGGCCATGGCTGATCCCTCAGCTGCAAAAATAGGACATACACGTGGTTAGAAATGCTCTTGTGGACCTTGGCAATCCCAAAAATTGCTGCCACCCTTGGTTTATTGTTGTGCAAAAAGGTAAATGCCTGTTGGTCAATGAAACCTTCCAATAACAAATCATTCAAAATAATGTATATATTCCTATAGGCTACATTAATTTCACTGAGTGAGACCCTAGAGTATCTTTCAATGTCACCAAGTAGACCAATCATCCTGGCCTCATAGTCATTTTTATTCATCCAGACCGTGCCTCCACCTTTGCCAGGTTTCATGATCCTAACATTTTATTTCTCTTAAGGTCTTCCATAACCATTCTTTCATGAGGTGTTAAAATGGAAGGAAATTTGTTACCTGAAACCTCTTTTCTTAGTTCACTCTCCACTACAATTTCAAAATTCTTCAACTGCGGGTGGAGGGGAGGGTTGTATAGACTTTTCTTCTTAAGGTCATGACCTGTTGTGTAATTGAAATTACACCCTAACAACAATTCTAAATTCTTTTTCCTCGGGAACAACTTCAAATCAGTGATGAGATCACTAATATTACATTTCTTTCCGGGAATAAAATTGATGTAAGCAATCACCCTGCATAACCTGGTCACTTATAGAAATGGGCACTAATTTTGTCTTGATTACATTCATGTAAAGTTCAGAGTTATTTATCCAATTTGCATATACTTAAATGAATATTGTAATGACTTCAGATGTGTCAGGTGTTGAACTGAGTAAAGCTGATTAATCAGCAAGTTATATGAACTTGGTGCCATCGCAATATTTTACTATATTATTAGTGTGTACATGAGAGACAAAAAGGCTTATAGCACACAGAATGTAGGAATAGCCAAGATGGCAGCTAGATGAGATGACGACGGAGTCGATGTTACACGTAGTGTTCACTGTGCCTTCATGATACCTGTAAAAACACCTAGCAGCAAAATATGCTAACCAAGTAGTTAGAGCAAAGGATGTGAGCCCAGTACTTGGCAATCTGAGTTAGAGAAGGTAATCATTAATGCAATCAATACACAAAGATCATTCTGGAAATAATAAACAAGTAAACGGACTATGACTGACTGCAGTATATAAGAAGGGAGTAATTTCCCGCAGTCTGCATATGTGTCCCACATTTTGTAGGAATCCATGATGCTTAATTGTCATAAGATTATCACAGTTCAGGTGCATAGCTGCTGTAAATGGATGGATTTTTGCTAAATCATTATTTCTTATAAAAGAGGGTTAATGGACAGAAATTACTTACATCAGGAAATGCTCCACCATTATGAGGAACAATTCTTATGGCTTGCATCTGAGCATGTGCTGCACACCTGTCTGTAATGAAGTGATTTAATACTCAGTGCAGATTTATTCCTTTTTAAGATTTAAGCAGAAGGCAAGCCTCTCATGCTGTGACAGATTTAAGTTTATCCAGCATGACCCATATAACTGAAAGTGATGTGGTGTTAAAGCAAGGTAATTGTATGTGACATTGTAAATAGTCATATGACACATTAAACAGGAGCTGGAGGGTTAAGATTAGATATAATACAAAAAGACCACAGGCTGAATAATTTTAGTATTTCTTGTAGTTAAAGGATAGTGCAGGTTTACAGGTGTGGCAGTTTTCATGGATGGATAACTTGATATTGCTTGTTCAATTTTTCTTTTTTTTTTTTTTTTTGTGAAATAAGTACTACTGCTTGTTACACTGTAATTGGACACTTACAAGTAGTGTTAGTAATTATTTTCATGATGACTCATTGGGAGATGGTGATTATATATTGTATTGTGTCACTTTGAATGTTATTATCAGATACTACTTAAATGTTAATCTTTAGCAGCTAGAAAGTGCCACATGTTAATATATGAACAGAGATAATAAAGCCTTATTAAAATTTCTTATTCGTAGATGGGATCAGTGCATGCTGAGTGGTGGTAGGTGATATTCCGACATGCGGTTTCTGAATGCCAGAATTGCATTTGCAGTCAGGGCTAAAGTGCTAAAGCTTACATGCTCCATGTGAGTATAGCAAGTCACTTGCACATTTATATCTATTATTCTGAAAGAAGAGCTTTTCCTTGCTATTGGGCTTCGCATCTACTCATTGGAAATTAGAAGATCTTTGTTTGTTTTGTTTAATTTTGTTGTTCAACTTGGAGAAGTAAAACTTCATTCTTTTCCTTAAGGAAGACAGCCGCATTGGGCAGCACAACAGCTACCTATGGTTCTAGTAGTGACCTATATACCTTTGTTTTATTTGCTGGGGAACAATAATCATCCTATTGCATTAACAAATCAATTTATGTACACATTTGTGTTACTTCTTTAGGGAAGGGGAAGAAAATCATTGTACTGCATGATGTGTCTCTGTTGTGTTTATTGTTATGAAGTAAAAAATATCATATATGTCTTTGTTATGTGTATTATATGTTGAGAGGGCTTATTTTCGGCATGAACAAAAGAGATGTGGGTGTGTTTGGGAATTATCTCATTACATTTATTAAATGTAACGTGAGGCTGAGAATAGACCTATCACTCACGACTGATACAATAGTATGGTACAGTGTGGTCATATTCTCTAGGTATTATCTCATTATATTTATTAAATGTAACATGAGGCTGAGAATAGACCTATCACTCACGACTGATACAATAGTATGGTACGGTGTGGTCATATCCGCTATGTATTATCTCATTACATTTATTAAATGTAACGTGAGGCTGAGAATAGACCTATCACTCACGACTGATACAATAGTATGGTACAGTGTGGTCATATTCTCTATGTATTGTCTCACTACATTTATTAAATGTAAAGTGAGGCTGAGAATAGACCTAGTATGGTATGGTGTGGTCATATTCTCAATGTATTATCTCATTACATTTATTAAATGTAACGTGAGGCTGAGAATAGACCTATCACTCACGACTGATACAATAGTATGGTACAGTGTGGTCATATTCTCTATGTATTATCTCATTACATTTATTAAATGTAACATGAGGCTGAGAATAGACCTATCACTCACGACTGATACAATAGTATGGTACAGTGTGGTCATATTCTCTATGTATTATCTCATTACATTTATTAAATGTAACGGGAGGCTGAGAATAGACCTATCACTCATGACTGATACAATAGTATGCTATGGTGTGGTTATATTCTGTATGTATTATCTCATTACATTTATTAAATGTAACGTGAGGCTGAGAATAGACCTAGTATGGCACGGTGTGGTCATATTCTCAATGTATTATCTCATTACATTTAATAAATGTAATGTGATGCTGAGAATAGACCTAGTATGGTATGGTGTGGTCATATTCTCAATGTATTATCTCATTACATTTATTAAATGTGACATGAGGCTGAGAATAGATCTATCACTCACGACTGATACAACAGTATGGTACGGTGTGGTCATATCCGCTATGTATTATCTCATTACATTTATTAAATGTAACATGAGGCTGAGAATAGACCTATCACTCACGACTGATACAACAGTATGGTACAGTGTGGTCATATCCACTATGTATTATCTCATTACATTTATTAAATGTAACGTGAGGCTGAGAATAGACCTATCACTCACGACTGATACAACAGTATAGTACGGTGTGGTCATATTCTCTATGTTTTATCTCATTACATTTATTAAATGTAATGTGAGGCTGAGAATAGACCCATCACTCACGACGGATACAACAGTATGGTACGGTGTGGTCATATCCGCTATGTATTATCTCATTACATTTATTAAATGTAACGTGAGGCTGAGAATAGACCTATCACTCACGACTGATACAACAGTATGGCACAGTGTGGTCATATCCACTATCTATTATCTCATTACATTTATTAAATGTAATGTGAGGCTGAGAATAGACATATCACTCATGACTGATACAACAGTATGGTACGGTGTGGTCATATCCGCTATGTATTATCTCATTACATTTATTAAATGTAACATGAGGCTGAGAATAGACCTATCACTCACAACTGATACAACACTATAGTACGGTGTGGTCATATTCTGCATGTATTATCTCATTACATTTATTAAATGTAACTTGAGGCTGAGAATAGACCAATCACTGACAAATGATACAACAGTATGGTACGGTGTGGTCATATTCGCTATGTATTATCCCATTACATTTATTAAATGTAACATGAGGCTGAGAGTAGACTTATCACTCACGACTGATACAACGGTATGGTACAGTGTGGTCATATCCGCTATGTATTATCTCATTACATTTATTAAATGTAATGCGAGGCTGAGAATAGACCTATCACTCATGACTGATACAACAGTATGGTACGGTGTGGTCATATTCTGTATGTATTATCTCATTACATTTATTAAATGCAATGTGAGGCTGAGAATAGACCTAGTATGGTACGGTGTGGTCATATTCTTTGTGTATTATCTCATTACATTTATTAAATGTAACGTGAGGCTGAGAATAGACCTATCACTCATGACTGATAAAACAGTATGGTATGGTGTGGTCATATTCTGTATGTATTATCTCATTACATTTATTAAATGTAACGTGAGGCTGAGAATAGACCTATCACTCACAACTGATACAACAGTATGGTACGGTGTCATCATATTCTCTATGTATTATCTCATTACATTTATTAAATGTAACATGAGGCTGAGAATAGACCTATCACTCACGACTGATACAACAGTATGGTATGGTGTGGTCATATTCTCTATGTGTTTGCATATTGTAATATTTCTGAAATGTACAGCACTGCAAAATATCAAGCATGTTCAAAATACCTACAATAATATGTTTGGCACATGTGCATTTGTGTTGCACTTCACCTCATTCCACAAATTTTGTCCATAATTCATATCTTCTTATCAAATGCTGCTTCCATGTTTAGCAAGTGGTATTCATTAATGATGGTTACTAGTGCAGCCACATTCTTGGACAGATACCGCACATAACGTGCCATTTTCCTTGCAGCTTTGCATCCCACTGTGGTCCACATCTGTCTAATAAATCAGTTCTTATAATTTCTACTTTGTCAAAAATATCCTGCAGCTTTTCCTTCTGTTCATGTCAATTTAATAGCCATGACCTACTTTTCTGATTGATTTACTTTTTGTGATTAACTAAAACACGTAGAAGTATTTCAGGTGAAAGCATTTTCACTCTAGATTCTGTGAACTGTTTTAACAAGTCATTATATATTTTTATATTCCAGCCTTAAACATTGATGCATCTGACTAGATTTGTTATACAAGTGGAGTAATAACTCATAAAGAACAAAAGTCTATCAAGTTCACAAACTATTTCAGTCAACTACAACTTCTTACTTGCTAGTAACTCACAACCAACCCGTTACTGCCATTTGCTCAAAAAAGCAAGCACTCAACTCCCACTAGCCTGACCCTATACTACTGTAAAGCCTACCAGAATCCTAGCTTTAATGCTAAAACTCCCACCCAGTTCCCAACCTGAGATCTTGCAGCTTTACCCTAAACCTTAAACTTTTCTATTTCCAAACTCCATAGACAAAGTCCCATCATAGATCCTTGTAAGTTATAGGTCCTCCTCTATGACCCCGGAAACCCATCACACATATGTAAACTTAGGAAACACTCAACATTCAACCCAATACCATATTCATGGCTGCCTTTAAGCACCCCACAATAAACTGTGAATCCTACATAACCTCAAACTTGCAGGCCCAGAGACTCCTGGTCTTTGTAAGCACAAACACTTTGGACCAGATAGTCCATATGCCCACTAATGACACTAACATACTGGACAATGTCCTGAACAGCATGGATAGATACTGCCCCAGCCCAGTGCAATATCCTCTTTGGTAAGGTTGAACCATAAAGCTAACCCTGGAACACTGAGGAACTATTGTAAGGCAAACATCTTACTATTACTATTAAGTGATAAACTGGCAACATTTCAAGCTCCCCCAAAAGCTGGGAACACTGCATTCTATGTGGAAATATTCATAGAAACCCTGTACAATCATGTTAACAGATGCATAAAGACAACTTTACCTACCATGAAAGAGCACAGAACAAATTCAAGGCACAACCCACCCTGTTGGAATTCCAACATCAGTAGGCTCTACAAAAGAAAGTCATGGCAAAAATTCAGTCGGTTTGTGTGTCATACTGTTTAGTGGCCAAGGTTTGTGAGCAATATGTCTCTAAGCCCACTAACATTTTGAGTTTGGGTTTTTAGCCCACTTTCAATGAATGGTTAAACAAAAGGATTGAGTCTTAGAGAATCTCCATTTGTAAGTGGGTCATAGTTAACTAAGTTGGCTAACTTTGAAAAAAATCTGATTAAGTTCCAGAAACTGCAGCTAGAAAATGTTTTATTTTCTAAATGTGTTCATAACAAGCAACTACTCAAGGTTTTGAGGTCCTGGAAATTTCCAATGGGACTGATCAAAGGCTCTGAGTTACATTATGAACTTTTGGCCGCATTCCAACAGGGATGTGATTAATGGACAGTTTGATTAAACACAATGAACATGGGCTGGATTAGCCTGTTTCTGAGGTCATGTCCCTTCACAAAACCATTATTGAAGATCATATTTTTGAGAATTTCCATCACAAATATGACAGTATTTTAAAATACATGGATAACGTAATCATGGAAATAAAGGACAGGAAGCAGAAAAAGCTAGTGAGAGATCATCTTGATTATTTCAATAGGAGAGCATATCTGAAATTACCCTTGCCCCATTTTCATTACAATATAAGTTTTCATACACATGCTGAGGGGCTTGTGGACTATCAAGAGATTTATTTTAACAGTAATGGACATTCTACCAGTAATGAATATTAGACAGCCCCTTTGGAGTAGCGCTGTTTGACATGTTTAGAATGTATCAACAGGTGACTTTCAAGTTTATGTATGAGACAACAGGCAATGTTTCACCTAGACCTGACTTAAAATTCCATAGATTTTTTTATTAAAATATCCACTTAGTGAATCAATAATTGTATGAATAACTTCATCAAATCTGAATAATAGATGAACGCACTAACTGGATCACCACGTTTTCATCAAGAATAAAGGACTTCATCAGATGTGCAGAATTAAGCGAATGTATGTATGTGTGTGTATATATATATATATATATATATATATATATATATATATATACACACACACATGCACACACAGCCACACACACACACACACACACACACACACACACACACACACACACAGACACACACCTTTAATCAAATAAAATTGATTGATTGATTTAATGATTAAACAATTAAACAACAACTCTATCAAAAAATCTACTTTATCGTTAATCAAAAGTGTTCTAAGAATAAAATAAGTTACAGGTAACGGTAATCTAAACCTGAAAGCTACTAAACAAAGTAGGTGCAAGAAAATCATCACATCTTGCATAAATATTAAACAATGAATTAATATATAAATATCTTAAATATAAATAATGTAAAAATATAAAAACATTTAATATTTAAATGCATAAATATGAAGAAACTACATAAGCACTACATAAATAGTAGGTTCATTGATCTTATGGCCTGTACTTGACCTCAGTCGTTGTTGAAATTTTTACTATTACCTTTATCTACAATTTATAATTCTCACGTTATTTAGAATTTTACTCTGTACTATTTTTTTTTTGTTATTGTATCAACTCTCATTTGTATTTTTATTGTATCAGCTCTCATTTTTTGAAATGTTCATTTGCAATATATGTTTTTAAACTATTTTTAAACCTAGAGCTTTTTTAACCTGGCCTCCACTAAAATGGGATTTCACTGGCCCAGTGGACCTTCCTGGTAATCAAATGTCAATAAATAAATAAAAAAAAAAAAATAAGATATATATATATATATATATATATATATATATATATATATATATATATATATATATATATATATATATATATATATATATATATATATATATATATAAATATATATATATATATATATATATATATATATATATATATATATATATATATATATTTAAAAAATGTGGTGTGAAAAACATTGTGGCAGAGAACACTGGTTATAACCTTTCTCCCTAAGCTTCAATACTGATACTATGGACATCTGTTCATTCAGACCAGGATAATTATTGGCCTGCAATATAAGTTGCCAGTGTATGTCTCGGTTTTCTATCCTGGTCTACCAGGGTCTTCTTCTAAGCTCTTTAAAAATTTATTCTAATACAAAAAAGTGAAGAAAGCATGAGAGCAAACAGTAGTGTGCTTATAAAGTGGATTCATTTCATTGTTCCGATAAATAACATAGGAATGTTCACATATCCTTTTTCTTGGTTTACACTTTTTTTCTCCTCATAGAATGCTTCACAGTATTTACATTGGGCAACATAAACAACCTCAAAGCTGTCATACTTAGAAAATGATTTAGCTTGGATAAATTTATCCCTTGCCTTAACATATATGAACATTGGATACATGTCAACACTGGGCCCATGCCCCACATTTTTAAATACCAGCCTCCTTCCTGGTTAACGCCCCACATTTTTAAATACCAGCCTCCTTCCTGGTTAACATTGTATTACCTTTATTAGTTTGTTCTAAAGTTTCTTTGAGGTTGATTCCTTTTCTAAACACATATCTAATAGGGTTTCTGAAAATCCCCTCAGGATCAGAAATTCATCAAAGTGAGTCCAGTTCTTTGGGATCACTCCCTTAATTAAATTCACGTCACTATTATATTCTAAAATCAGGACTCCTTTGTATTTATTATAAATACCATCTATATCATTTCCATATTTTAGGGTTGATGAATTATTATATCATGTTGGTTTCAGGTTGATATAATAAGAGGCAAAATTTGTCCTTTTACCTTCTTTAAACTCTTTTACCACCTCTTATATCAACCCCAGTGGGTATTTCCTATCTAGAAACAAACCCTTGAGAAAAATGCATTCTTTGTCAAAATTGTGCTCATCAGAGGTCATCCAAGATGCCCTGATGAACTGTCCTTTAACTATATTTTGTTTTTGTCTATAAGGGTGGGCACTGGTGTAAAACAAGTAAGAGTTAGAAAAGGTGTCATTACAAAAGATGGCAGATCTAAAGTCCCATTATTTTTCGTCCTTACCGATACAAATATCCAAAAGGTGTAATGTCTCTTTAGAAACCTTATAGGTAAAATGTAAAAAATTGGTGATGGAAATTATATACTCTATAAATTCCATCAGTTTCTCCTCTGTCCCCGTCAAAACAATATAAATGTCATCCAGGTACCACCTATAATATATCCAATTTATTGCATATTGTAAATTAAAAATGAATTTATGTTCCCACATGTGTAAAACAATATTTGCATATGTGGGGGCTCAACTTGCCCCCATAGCAACCCTTCTCAGCTATTTATAAAACTCCCCTTCAAAGAACAGGTAATTAATTCTCAAAACCAAGTCTATTAGCTCCAAACAAACTCGAAAAACATTCTGTCATAACCCATCTGTTGCTACTAATGCTTCTTCCAACCAGGCAAGTCCTATATCATGAGGTATAACCGTGAATAGATCCACAATATCTATAGTAACAAAAATAATGTCATTAGAATAGAAATCAGAATTGATTGTCTTAAGGAAATTCTATGAATCTTTCAGAATCATCTCTTGTTCCAACCAAATTTTCTTTAGCTTTAAGTCTAAGTAATGAGCTAAGGAAAGGGGTTTAGAACCTTGAGCTGCAACAATTGGTCAGGGGGGAGGGGTTGTGAGTATTCTTATGAATTTAGGGATACCAAAGATGGAAGGGATAGTGTGTTTATCTATTTTGAGAAAATTATACGTCTGCAGATCAACCATACCTTCCAACAGTAAATCTTTAAGGAACAAGTCTATCTATAGTAAGCTAAATTAATCTCATTTTTGGAAACCCTACTGTATTTGTCCACATCCTGAAGAATATCCATCATCTTTCCAATATATACCATGGTATCACTAATAACAATTCCCCACTTTTGTCGAGTCTCATGAGCCTGATATTCTGATTGGACCTAAGCTCAGATAATAAACACTTCTCCTGGGCAGGCAAATTAGGATAGGTTTTGGATTTACCTAATGTCTCCCTTAAATCCTTTTGAAGCACTTTTTTTTATTTCAAAGCAGGGGGTGAAGTGGGGGTTGAAAATACTTTTTTCCCTTAAAATGTAATCTACAATATGATTGCCTGTTCTATCAGCAAACAATAATTCTAAATTCTTTCTCCTAAGAAAGAAATTAACATCTATAAGCACCTGACTAATATCATATCCCCTGTTTGGTATAAAGGTCAGCCCCTTAATAAATAAGTTAAAAATGTGTAATCCACTTCAACACTACTATAATTAAAAATGCTGAAATTGTTAAAAGATAATTTACAACCATATTTGGTAATAGAGTCTGTTTGCAGATCCACTCTGTTAGAGTACTTAACCTGTGTCGGAATTACTACCTATCCCACAATAAACTAGTTCCTCTTATTCCTGTTGTACCTGGGGTTTATGCGGGCCCTCCCCTCTTGATGGTTGTAATAAATTACATTTCTGTTTCTCAACTTCTTGCATCTCCTTTAAGGAGTGTACTCTTAAGGGTCTAGTAAATTACCAATGTTTTGATTCACATGTGTTTCAGTGTGTTTTATTTGATTAAAGGCTAGGAGGGTATATATATATATATATATATATATATATATATTTATACATATATTTGCTTAATTCTGTATATCTGAAGTCCTTTATTCTGGATGAAAACACAAGGATCCAGTTAATGAATTCATCTATTGCACCTGTTCAGATTTGCTGGTTATTCATACTATTATTTTTTCACTATGTGCATATTTTAATAATAATCTATTGAATTTTAAGCCTGGTTGTGGTGAAGTGTTGCTTGTTGCCTCATACAGTACCTATAATTGATTAGTTTTTGTTTGCCTGGGTTCGAAATTTTGGGTATTGGTTCTCTCTTTTCAATGTGGACATTCAATTTTATAATTATAATGACTTTTTTGATTTGAGAGGAACATGCCAATATACTAGCCAAAGGTTTTACATTTGTACCAACTGTATGAGTATCAGTTATGGATGGTATTGTGGATTTAAAACATTTTGTTAGGAAGTTGCATTTTAACCTCATCTTACAATCTAGTAAACATCCTGAGGTTGAGAGTGGTTTAAGTAGGTATAGCACCTTCATCTTTAGGATACACTCTGGTTTAAGTAGGTGTAGAACCTTCAACTCTTAGATACTACCTGGTTTAAGTAGGTATAGAACCTTCGACTCTTGGACACACCCTGGTTTAAGTAGGTATAGAACCTTCAACTCTTGGATATATCCTGGTTTAAATAGGTATAGAACCTTCAACTCTTGGATACAGCCTGGTTTAATTAGGTATAAAACCTACAACTCTTGGATACAATCTTTGTTATAGGTTTTGTACGGGTTTCTGGGTTGGACATTAGGCATCTTTTGTCTTAGTTCAGTGAGTATGTATGTTTACTCTGTCCCAGGAAGAAAAGGTTTTAGTTTGTGATTTATGTTCAAGAAGAAAATACAAGACTTATGAAACCGGACAAGAGGGGAGGTCATGTTATTATGAATTTGAGTGTTTATATTACAAAGACGAACAAGTTGTTATATGACGATGCATACAAGGAAATTTCTAAAAATGAATTGATGATAGCACATTGTAAAATTTTTATGCAGCTCCAAGATATGTTCCTTCAAGGGCAGATAGATGAGAGTGCTCATAAATGTCTAGTGATTGCAAGTTGCTAGTCCCTGCTATTATCAAAATACCAAAGATTCACAAAGATTTGACCATTCCTTCTGTAAGGCCAATTGTTGATGCAGGGGAATCAATTACCCAAAAAATAGCCAAATTTCAATTTGTTAAAATGAAAGATTTAGTTAAATTGTACTTCACATGGTTGGACAC
>NC_056745.1:1505403627-1505596127 GCF_019279795.1 Protopterus annectens
GCAGCGTCATCCTTCATCTTATCTCCTAATTAGTAAGCAAAGTCAAAAGTACCATTTGGTCTTCGATGTCCAGCAGTTCAATATATAGAATCAGCACAGCTACACTCAACTTGAAACATACCACAGATGATCAAATTACACATTTTCCATCCTGAAAAGAAAGTAACCAATAAGCAGCCAGTAAACATGATTTACCACTGCTTGTAAAGTTCACCGTGCCACATACAGTATGACTGAGACTCTGGCTACATACAAAAATGTAAGATAACTGCAAATAAATTCCAAATCTCAGGTATCCTATAACTGCCATCTATAAGCAAATTCTCCTAACCTTTGCTATATAAACTCCTTATGATAATTATAGGATACCAAGAATTATTTTAAAGATGGCCTCCATTAAAAATGGCTTCTGTAACACTCCACATGTTCCATTATGAAATGGAAATAAAAAAAAGAAAAAACATCCTTTCATAACCATATACTGTGTGTCATGGTAAATACAAAAATACAGTAATCTTTTCCTGAACTGTTTTCTGGATTACATGACATTTTTCCTAGAGGAGTAACAACTATGGAATCTAATACCTGAAGTGTCTCCAATATTGACAGATGGCCAGGGCACCCTTCTGGCTTGAGGAGAAGTTAAATGTATGCAGGGGCTCACTGATGACACATCATAAAGTTTCCACAATAAAACAAAATCACTGAACAACATCAGGCTAGCATAAAAGCAGACTGTGAAAGATAGCTCATACTAACTGTGAGATATCTGCTTTATTGTTTTCCATGCCAAAATGAACCTGCTTTAGCCAATGTCAGGTGAAATTTAATGACAAAACATGGTACAATAGTGTTCTCCAAAGAAGAAGACAAAATGAAAAAAAAAATGCCATATACGTTAAAGTTTTGCAGCATGTTTTTCGTTATTTATAATTTGTCTTAAATATATAGATTTGCAAGCTGTAGTCATTTCAGGTTAGACATTGAATTTAAAATGTAATAATCTGTTTAATATTGTCTACTCATTTTTATTGCAAAAATGTATAATAATAGTAAATATAACGGAAAACAATCAATATGTCAATCTTTTCCTATTTCACAGTTACAAAAATGTAACAATCTGTAGGGATGAAAAGCACATTGCTTCACAGACTATGAAGTTTCTAGAACAGAGCAGCTTACTAGATGACAATGCAGACAGTGCATAGTGGAAGCAGCGAATGCACACGATACAGGCAAACGTGCTACCAAACATGAAATACTTAATCCTCACTGATAACACAGATAAGCCTTCCTGAGTGCATCTCATGATTTCAAAATAAATCATAAGGAAGCATTACAACACAGAGTAGGTTGAGCATGCTTAAATTTGCTTGCAGCATGTTGAAAAGCAGCACGTATACATTATAATACAGCTTATAATGGGATCGCACATTTCTAGTGTTTTTTTCTTTAGTAATCAGAAAATACTATGCCAGATGGGGGTCTGTATTATAACATTGAATTCTACAAAGATCGAATGTTATAATATCGAACCCTAAACACCGAAATCCGAAAACATCGAACAGTCAGAGGGAAAAAATTTGCTATTCCGAGAAACATGCACACAACACAAACGCACACAAAAAACAGCAATCCACACACATACACTTAAAATCCTACACCTAAACCTAAACTAAACTTTACATACACTACTAGCTATCCACTTACCTTAACCCAACCCTAACCCTAAGGTCCATCACTATCGCACACTCACCTCACCCGTGCCCTAACCCTAACTCACCTAACCTGCCCCCTAACCCTAACCTACACACAACTGCACACTTACCTGACCTGCGCCCTAACCCTAACGTCCACACAACCGCACACTTACCTGACCCACTCCCTAACCATAACTCAACTAACCTGCCCCCATACCCTAACCTACACACAATCACACACTTACCTGAACCCGACCCAAAATGTTCCAACATATCGAACGCTGAAAACAGTGATGCCACAGCAACGGCCCACCGAATTCTTTCCCTGGGAAAGAATTCGGTGTCCTGCACCTTTGCTGTTTTCAGCATTTGACATTACGGGGTCGATATTATAACATTCGATCTTCATAGAATTCAATGTTATAATATAGACCCGCCAGATGGTACACCCTGAAACAAATCTCAAGGCAAAAATATTATTCCTTCTTTTTGAAAAGTGAGCTATCTGTCCCTTAGGACAGGACAGCATTATATCTGATGGCTGTTTCTAAACTGAAGACATAAAAGTCTAGAAGGAGTAAATAAGTTTAATAATTAGTGTTGACAGAGTACAAGGAAATCTAATATCCCATGCAGCTAGTTTAGTCTTTTCCAAAACCCTGAGTGCCAATTTGTAAATAAGCCATTCCAACAGGAATATTTTGAGCATTACCAGAAGTTAGGCAAGATATCAACAGCTACTACGTGACTAGACTCTTTACATTATGTAGACACCCTCAAACCTTCAAACCTATGGACCAGAGCATAAGAGGAAATGTTCTAACAACCTTGAGTTGCTTTTCAGTAACACTACTATGCTGTAAAAACCTCTCAGAATAATTTCCGTTCATCTGAGTCATCCTTTTATGAAATTTGCTCATGACAGGCATTGGCTTTTTTCTAGCCATGGAGTATATTAATTGACAAATGTCTAAAGTCCTTAACATTATAGGAGAAAGGGACTATCCAGTGAAGATGGAAGCTTAGACATTTAGATAATCCTGTGTTTGAACATATCTTTGATTGCACCAGATGTTCCAAAAAACTCAGCTTGGGATATCTCCAGCAGTATGAGCGATCTGGATGAAATTTTTTGAACAAACAGTGAAAAGTGGCAAAGACTTCCCTGGCTTAGATATACTGCATTAAGTGTGAAAACTTGGATATACCCTTCTCTAACCATCCATCACAGATGTAACTGCCACTATTTGTATGCGGGGATGACTCCAGATTTGTACTGATCAGCCAAGAACACACTGTATGAGTGTCTTTATTTTAAAAATGTGAGCAGTTGAAATGAGTCCATAATAATGTACGAGATGGAACAGAGCAGTGGAACCAAGTTAGCACAATGAAGAATAAGCATTGAAAGATGGCAGCTTCAACCTCAGCTCATACAGGAGGTTGTTTGAGCACCGTGACACATGCTGAATCATGACAGAAACCAACAATGCATTAAAATATCCCAGTCCTTCAACCTTAAGAATCAGTTTAAAATGGGTGAGATTTTGTGAAAGACAGATTCTTTGTTCTCAATCCGGTTGATTTCTTTGAGTAGTTCAACACAGCAATGGATGAGGAAAAACTGTTTACACCAAATATCTGGACTTTTCAAAAGTATCTAATACAACCCCCCACTCAGACATAGTTCATAAACTAATCCATCTACATATAAATCCCTGTGTAACTTACTGGACAGTGAACTGTCTCACAATCAGAACCCAAGAAGTTAGGGTGGGTGGACCTACTATAACCAAGAGATCTATCACTAGTGGAGTAGGCCAGGTATTTGTCCTGGGACCACTCCTTTTTGGCATTTATTTCTCAGAGGTCAAGGCAAATGTTGAGGGTTTATGTCTGACAAAGTTTGCTGAGGACTATAGACATGGTGCCATTATAAACTCTACAGGAAATACCAAGATCCTTCATGAAGCCCAGTCACAAATAAAAAGCTGGTTTCAAAACCATGGCCTAAAATAAAATGCCAGAAAGAGCATTATTGTATCCTTTGGCAAGCAAGATGTCACCTGTAACTATCACATTTACAACACTGCCCTGAAAATTGACCTAGTTGTGGGGGACCTGGGAACGTGTGTAGACAATACACTATCTTTCTACCACCATGTGTTGACTATTGATAGGAAATCATTTTTTTATAGCACAACTTATTAGTAAAAGTATGACATCAAAATATCAAAAGGTGATCATTCCTGTATGTATCACACTCAATAAGTCAAAAATTAAACGGAATGTTCCATTCGGCAAGTACCCTTTGAAGCACCTGACTCAACTTAAGTGGCCATAACATTTTCTCACCAAAACAATTAAGGATTAAATCACAAAAGCTACTCTGATTGCATCAAAGCTCTGTCCCTTTTCTCAGTGTCCTAGAGGGTGTGAAGGGGAGATCTCTGCCTCTCATACAGAGCTTCGACTGTCCCTTCCTTGCAGATGTTTTACACATCTATATGTCCAACAATGACAGAAATACGTACTTTAGAGACATCAATTTCTATTGCAACTTAAATAGAACATGCTGGAGGGATAGATATATCTCACAGAAAATACCACTTCCCTGGAATGGCCTTCTCCTCCATGTGAAGATAAACATGTCCCTTACTATATTCAAGTGCACTCTGGTTCCTTGGACGGGAAACCGTAAGGTCACCCCTGGTTTGGCATCTTTGACCCTTATAGACAGGAGAAACATGTCAGCCTGCTTGGTATGACATGGTCGACAGACCACGATGCTTTGCTATAGATGGCCTGCACCTGTCGCCCCTGGGATTCTGGATACTGGCTAAGGCTTTTGCTGCCCCTATAGTGCCTTTTTTAGACAAGGTTCAAATAACAAATTCACCACCATAACAGGAACAGGCAAGCAAAAACTGAGGGTGATGCTACTCAATACTAGAAGTCTAAATCTCAAAATGCACTCACTCGAGGCACTCCTTAAAATGGAGAACATCGATATCTGTGCAGTGACTAAGACCTGGTTCAAGGATCCAGAGAGCACCCCTGCACTACCAGGCTATAACTCATACCACACTTTTCAGCCATGTAACCTGGACCGAAACACCAAAGGCAGAGGTGTGTCCATATTCATTAAGGATATCCACACCTCCAGACTAGTTGTTGAGCATAATGCATCCGAGGTTATCCAAGTGCAACTAACTCTGGGCAAAACTGTAATCTAAATTGTAGCTTGCTACAGATCCCCCACCATGCCCCAGGATTCCCACTCCTCTTTTCATGATGTACTGGAAAATATTAGGGTTCAACCAAACACCCTAATAATGGGTGACTTCAAATACCCCACCATTAACTGGGACAACTACTTGTGTACCAACTCCCTAGCTCATTGCTTTCTGGAATTCATAAACTCCAATGCCCTGGATCAACCTATCCACACCCCCTGCAGGGGCAACAATATCCTGGGCCTAGTCATTACCAACACGAGTGACCGGTGTTCCACACCTGACATCAACTCCTCGTTGGTCTGATCCAACCATAAACTAATCACCCTTCATATCCACATCCCACCCCCACCCTCCATTAAGGAAACCACAGTAAAAAATTTCTCCAAAGCCAACTTCATGCTTCTTAAGACAGAAGTGGTGAACTTCATGACACCCATGCAGATGGACAATACAGTTATAACTGCTGAATCTTACACAAATGCACTCTATAAGCACTTACACGAGTGCATGGATCGTGCTATCCCAAACAGAACCAAGACGCTATCCTCCAAAAAAGGAAGCCAATCTGGTGGTTCCCTGCCATAAACAAACTCTGCAACAGAAGGAAGAAACTGTTACAAAAGAGAGTAATATCCCATGAGTGGAGGAGCTCCCTGGTCAGCTTCAGTAAGAAGCTGAGATCCCTTATAAAATCCTCCAAAGCTAGCTACGAAAACGAAATCACCACTGATTCTAAGGACAACCACAAAGCATTCTATAGCTATGTCAAGAATCTCGATGGCAACACCCAGATCTGCTCTGAGTTACAGCACAAGGGCAAGAAAATTACAGAACCAACTAATATTGCCAACATCCTGGCAGATAGGTTCAGTGCTAACTTTACCCCCCTCTCACCCCCTAAAGGGACAATATCTATACAGGAAGAATGCAGAGTCCCTGTAATCACAACTACGCAGGTAAAAGCTGCACTCTCTAAAGCCAAAAACACAGCATCCATGGGACCAGACAACATCCCAGGCTGCGTTTTACACAAACATCAGAACGAACTGGCTCCCCACTTAAGCGCCATGTTCAATAATAGCCTCGCATTAGGCTTTGTGCCCACTGAATGGCACACAGCAACAGTTATCCCACTCCACAAAGGGGGAGCCACCACTGATCCCAGGAACTATAGACCTATTAGCCTGACGAGTCTGGTCTGCAAGGCCATGGAACATATCATCATGGAACTCATAAACAAAGACATTGGTAACCTCCAAACTCTGGATCCCACCCAGTCCAGGTTTCTGAAAGGCAAATCATGGCTCCTGAACTGATCGACTTCTTTGAGGCAGTCACCAAAGCCGTAGATGAGGGTAATGTGGTTCACACAACCTATCATAACCTCGCCAAGGCTTTCGACACCATCCCCCATTCTGGAATTATAGCTAGACTCACTAAACTAGGTATAAATCCCTATGTCACAAGATGGGTTGCCAACTGGCTCACTGACAGAACCCACAATGTAAAAGTTGCAGACTCCAAATCTGACCTCAAAGCAGTGACAAGTGGAGTGCCACAGGGTTCTGTCCTGGGACCTCTCCTGTTTGGTATCTACTTCTCTGAAGTACAGGCTAACACAGAAGGCTTCTGGCTAATGAAGTTTGCAGATGACTGCAAACTAGGAGCCATAGTCAAGTCCCCAAATGATGTGGACATCCTACAGAAGGGCCTAGCTGAGACAGATGCTTGGTGTCAGAGCCATGGCCTCAAGCTCAGTGCCAAAAAGTGCAGTGTCATCCCCTTTGGTAAAAACTCTGTACACATGAACTACCACAGAGGCAGAAATCTACTTAACACTGAATGCGTGATAAGAGACCTTGGGACCCAGGTGGACAGTAGTCTCTCCTTTGATAGTCACATCGCCACAGTAGTCAGGAAGTCCTTCTATGTGGCACACCTCATCATAAAAGGGTTCTCATCCAGGAAAAAAGAGGTCATTGTTCCCCTCTACTCGACAATCATTAGACCCATTATAGAGTACAACACCCCTTTTGGAATGTACCTCACAAGACATCTGCAGCAGCTGGAAAGACCACAGAAGTACCTCACAAAGAGGATTACTGGCCTCAAACAAATGCCCTACACTGACCGCCTCAAAAACTCCAGCTTTACTCCATAGCATATCGCCTACTCCGAGGAGATCTCTGCCTAACATATAAAGCTATGTCAAACCAAGAGCTGTTAGACATGCTACACCTAAAGAAATCCCAATCCCTCCGAGCTACATGCTCTAGGGACAGAAACCTTGTCACCACAATAAACAGGACATGCTGGGGGGATAGATTCCTGTCCCAGAGACTTCCCATACTCTGGAACAGGCTACCCATCTATGTCAAGAAAAGTTCTTCATTAGCACTCTTCAAGAAAAATCTTGATGAGTGGATGGGAAATAGGAAATACACCCCGGGAATCACTTCTGTGTCCCTGCTCAACAGTGGCACAGGAAAATAACTTTTTTGGGTGGCACAAGCCAGGGAACCTTGTTGGCTAGGCTTACGTAGACCCTTGGGCCGATAGTCTAGTACCTACCTATGAACCTATGAACCTATACCTGTTCTATTTATGAGTTTATTCATACTTACTATACAAGAGATTCTCACAGAATACTAAAGGATTATTTCACCTAGGGTTATACAACACTTGCTCAATATGGGGGGGGGGGCTTTGTACTAAGGTAATAAAGCTAGAAACTCAATGGTACTGCATGGCTAGCCTGCTAAAGATCCTCATAGATCAATAGCCAATTAAGTACTTAAGAATCTCATTATTGTAAAGGATCTCTACAGTTAGCTTTTTTATTTTTCTCAGCCATAGATTCCCTATCTATGGGTAGGGTAGGAAGGTATCTGGATATTCTGTGAACATTAAGAAAAAATAACATTGTCATTGTGTAATTCTCTCAGTCATTGATAAGTAAGGTCTTCTACATAAACATTTTCTCCAAGCCATTGTGTTTTGGGCTAGGGATTCAATTTTTAAGAGAAAATGGGTGGGGTAACAGGCATCCCTGCATTGTACTTTTGAGTAGTGGATATGGCTGGGAAATGTCTGTTTCGGTAAATATAGAGGCTATGTTTTTTTATGTAGAATCATGGCAGTAAACAGGACATCAAAAATGCAGTACTTCTTAAAGCTAGATGCCATTAATGGAGATGAACACTTTCTTGAAGTTGACTAATGCCATGATGCTACGGAGATATTCAGTACAAGATGTCAACATATTATTTATCAAGAATTGTTGTTGATTTGCACTTATGTGACATAAAACAAAGTCTGCTTGCTAGGGATGAGTGAAGTGAGAACCATCTCCTGAAGAGACCATACTAAGATGAGAACCATCTCCTGAAGAGACCATACTAAGATGAGAACAATGTCCTGAAGAGACCGTACTAAGATGAGAACCATCTCCTGAAGAGACCGTACTAAGATGAGAACCATCTCCTGAAGAGACCGTACTAAGATGAGAACCATCTCCTGAAGAGATATATTATTTACCAAGGCTTTTTGTTGATTTGCACTTATGTGACATAAAACAAAGTCTGCTTGCTAGGGATGAGTGAAGTGAGAACCATCTCCTGAAGAGACCATACTAAGATGAGAACCATCTCCTGAAGAGACCATACTAAGATGAGAACAATGTCCTGAAGAGACCGTACTAAGATGAGAACCATCTCCTGAAGAGACCGTACTAAGATGAGAACCATCTCCTGAAGAGACCGTACTAAGATGAGAACCATCTCCTGAAGAGACCGTACTAAGATGAGAACCATCTCCTGAAGAGACCGTAATAAGATGATAACTATCTCCTGAAGAGACCATACTAAGATGAGAAACATCTCCTGAAGAGACCGCATTAAGATGAGAACCATCTCCTGAAGAGACTGTACTAAGATGAGAACCATCTCCTGAAGAAACCGTACTAAGATGAGAACCATCTCCTGAAGAGACCGTGCTAAGGTTTTATTGCACTGCTTAGCCTCAGTTTTGATGGATGAAAAAAGTTTGTAGTTTGCCAACATTGCAAAGATTTTACTCTGTTTAAGAATAACTGTGAAATGGGAAAATTTTAACAAGGGAAGGGAAAACCTACAAAAAGCATTTTACAGAATAAAATTGCTAAAGTATAATATGAAACTAGAAGAGGAGTTATATAAGTTAAAATGCTCAGCTTGTCAGTTCCTTGGGTATGTTTTAGTACTGTGGCTATTTATTGCTATATGATGGGTAAACAATTTATTGTATTCTAGGATGGCAAAAGATGCTGGGTGCTTAAGAAAGTCATAATAGCCAAACGTTATTTGACTATAATAAAGACCTCTGTAAAACTGCAGGAAAGTATCTCCAATGGCTTGTGGTCATTCTAGAACCTGACCTGTATGTATTCTAACAGTAATTTATCCTCCTTTTTTTTGAGCTCGTGAGTGAAAAATCTGTCTAAAATACATATACATACCCCAAGCTTTTACAATGGATTATAGCCCTGCAATTCTGCCTTTTCCTTACTAACCAGCCTTAAATTCATCTTCATTTTTCATTTTCCTCTAAAATCTGTTTGTTAATGATATAACTGATTCAACTTACACTCTAAACCTTCCTGTTTGTCATTAAGTTATGCTAAAATATTGTCTTCATGCCACAGTAAATAGATTTTAACTCCCTCTCTGAGTGTACCCATCATGGGAGGATGGACACACTTCTGATGAGGTTGGGAATAATATATTTCTCCACAGCATTTACTGTTTACTCTTTGTTCCCTAAAGGAAAGGATGAAAGGAACCATTTTCCACAAAACTACGTCACCATGGTGATTCAATGCAACATTCGATATATTTTCCCTCATAGTTTGACAGAAGAAAAGGGTTGGAGTGTGAGTTAGTTAGTCCAAGACCATTACTCATTTGATGTAACCAGTAATCTTTGATATTTCTGGAGAGATATATGTACATGCTGAATTCCCTAGAAGAAGCTCCTTCCGCACACCACAAAGGGACTCCTACTTTATATCTTTCAAAGACTATTTTTTTATGATTTAATATTCTTCATTCCATGAGGGTTTCTGACCTGCCCATAGCACCATCAAGAATTGCCTTTTATTTGTTTGTTTATTTCCATTTGATAACTGGTTAGGGCTCTCATTATAATCATCCTATTCAGACATGACCTGAGTTCATACAGAGCTGTAACAACTGTAATTGACTGTAATTGTAAAATTGTGCAATTAATTAACATTAATTAAATTAATGTAATATTATTAATTAAAGTATAACTAAATTTAATGTAAAATTGTAAAATTGCAATTGTAAAAGCTGTAATTGACCCCCTGTAGCCTCGTCCACTTACTATTTCTATACCCTATCTGCCCTGGACAACACAAACAACACAATCTAACTATACCTATCCATGTGTGAGCAATAACCTATATATGAGTGCATGTAAGTGTGTGTGTGTGTTTTTGTGTGTGTGTATGTGTATATATATATATATATATATATATATATATATATATATATATATATATATATATATATATATATATATACAGTGTGTGTGTGTGTGTGTGTGTGTGTGTGTGTGTGTGTATGTATTTGTGTGTATGTATGCCTATGCATATATATATATATATATATATATATATATATATACATATACACACACACATATATATATATATATATATATATATATATATATATATATATATATATATATATATATATGTATGTATACTCTTGCATGTATATTTGCTTGAATGTATATATGGAAAACTTAAACATTTATATACTCTTATTCAGTTGTGAAATATCTTGCAATGCTCTACCAGGTTCTTATCTACTTTCATTGTATATTTTGTACACTTGTATTTTTAACTAAAAGCGGGACTATCCTCTTATTGTATACTAACAGCTGTAAAGTCTACCATCTGTATGCTACTACTCTCTAATGTCTCTCTTGTATGTTTTTCTTCTCTCTGTAAACTTATGGAGTTTTTCACCCCAGGACTCTGCTGAAAACGGACTCTTGCTGTCCAGTCAGACTATCCTGGGAAACAAATGTTAAATGTTGTTTGTCTTTTGTCTTTTCCCGGTAAGGGGTCACCACAGCGGAAGTCCGGTCCGCTAATGATTGGCAGTAGAGTTTTTACAAAATGCTGAGGTGCCAGCTCGACGCTCAACCTTCAACAAAGGCACTCCGATTTACACACGCATGTCTTTCGAACACTACCCAACTGCGGGGAGGACATGCAGACTCCACACAGAAGGCACTCCCAAGCTCAGCCGAGAATTGAACGGGAGAACCTCTTGCTGTGAGGTAACAATGCTACCGCAGTACCACCATGGCATTCACGGCAAACAAATGTTAAATAAAATAATAAAATAACAAGGTCCACTGCTGAGAGTAATAAGGTAACAACACATTAATTTCCAAAACAAATTTACAGTTTTATAGTTTTTACAATATCCATATTATTAATTACAGACCATATAAGGTTATACAGAATGACATGTAAGATAAGATAGGTAGATAAAGTTCTGCAACATCCTTATTTACAATTATATATACATATACACATGAATAGGCAACATGCTAAGCAACATTTATAAAGTGAATACATTATGGTTTCAATTATATTGAAAACTAATATCCACCAACTAAGCAACATAAACTTTCTCTTGAATGTTGACTCAATAACTTCCCAATTAAGGCCTATTAATCGCATGCCAGTACAAAGAGTAGAAAGAAGAATAAAGGAGTATCCTCATTCAGATCACAGAGCATAGTCAGAAAAAAAGGCCCTGAGAAGCTTTAATGATGGCCTCCAGGAACCTTACTTCCAGATTTTCCTTTTGAAATAGTAGTTCAAAGCATATTCTATGGTGAGCTAGAAGAGAAACAACCCTCTTTCTAGAAACCATAAGAAAGTTAAAATTGAACCTGCATCATGTATTAATCACACAACACACATGGTGTTAAATGATTTTGAAATCTTGAAAAGCATTGATATCCACCCTCACATGCTGCAGGAAGACCAGGATGGCATTGTGCTTGAGGACCCACTAAATGAATCCCCGAAATCTGATACATGGACACTTAAACGGCATGGTTTGATTACTTAACATGCTACCCACATGGTTTGCCATACTGGATGGTTAAGAAGCAATTTAATAATACTGTTAAGTCTCATGGATGTCTTAACTAATACATTAGTAGCAACAAACTTAACTAAATATGGGGTGATATGAAACTGATGGCACTCCCAGACTTCTTACGGGTAGCGCTACACTGAAGGGATACACAGTGGTGTTAATTAAATGCTATAATACCTTAAAATGATGTGCACAGTAAGAAAGCATTAAACAATAACTAATGCTATGCATATAAACACACTGTAGGAGGTGAGGACAACCAGGAAAATAAGTAACAAAAAATAACTTGATTAATATCTGAACTCTGTGGGTGTGCAGGCACTCAGAGCATCTGTCACACTTTATGACTGCTGAGTTTAAGATCCATGAAATACACTGATTTGTACTAATATGGAGGTAGGACTGCTGTTATTCTCCAAATAAATAATTTTTTTATGTTTCAAGTTCTGGCTTTAGAACTGGTGTGTTCATGGTGGCCATTTCTTTATGAGTTTTCACGAGTCATTTTTACTCCCCTCTCATACACCCCCACCCACAACCAAGAACAAATGGTTGCTGCAGTGAAAGTTTCTTTGTGATTGCCTGATTGAGAATAAAGTCATACTTCCCTTCCCCTTTGAAGTGTCCATTTGAGATTAAGAGAAATCTTTCACTGGTAACACCTTGAACCATCTGAAGATATTTGAGATGGTGCTGCTTATGATGGATACCATTCCAAGACAAATTTTCAGGGTACCCATACTGGGAATAAGTGTGTCCTCCAAAACGGGGCTTTGGGGAGATTAGGTAAATGCAGAGTAGAGTGCAAAACATTTCCGGGTATAAGCTGGAGCTAGGACCTCTCATTTTTTTCTTCTAAAAGGTGACAGGTTAGAGCGAAGGGGTTCAGTGTGTTACCTATCTCTAAAGACACCAACTGAAAATGCAGGAAGAGGTGGTGCTGTTTCTAGGCTGCTGAAAGTGTTGCTGCCCTCTTTCCATTTCATTATATATTTTATGAGAAATGGACGACCATGCCTTCAAGATAAGCCAGGTACTGGAGAAACATTCTGCTTTTTTGAGATATAACCTGGGAATAATCCCCATCAAATTTGTCCTGTTGGTGAGCAGTTTAAAAATAATTTGCCTGTGAGTAATGCAGCATCCAGGAGCAGTTTAAGCACATGATGTGACCTCTATGCAAATGGAGTTTTTCACAAATGCTAGGGTTTAGGTCAATTCCATCAAAAGAAATGCAAACTCAAGTCTTGATCCCTCATCCATTCCTCGAACCTACAAATCTGCAGATTAGCATGTTGCTTCCAGTCCTCTGTAGAATGTATTTTTACCTGTATGGCTTTTGTGGCTGAAGCAAGTACATCTTAGAGCCACATGCCATGCAATATAAGTGGTTTATTCCTAGAACAATGTCTATTCAGATGATTTTTCTATGTCTGCTTTGTTCACAGTTGCTAGGCCTTTCAAAATGAGTAATATTTGAATCACCTGACTGGCTAATGTTGTCCAGTTCTCCTTTATTATATACCTTTTCTTAACTATGCCTGCAGCTCATCAGCCCCCTAAAGCTGGCTTAGTGTCAGTGATAGCTCTCCAATGTCCCTGATTTTACAGATATCCCTGATTTTTCCTCATATTTTTGCTGTGTCCCTTGTAAAATATCTAATTTTCCAGTAATTCTCTGAGGATTACATTCTACCAATAATGCAACACATTAGCCTTCCATACTTGGTTATTGTCAGTGGTGTAACATGTAGGACATTTGCCTTTGGTACTCAAAAGTTGGAAGGCTGTGGGTTTTATTTCCACAGCAAATTCTTATATTAATCTTTCCAGTACTGGCACTGCAGTGCAACATAAAGGGAATCTAGAGCACGAACACACGTTGCTTTGCTTACTTCTTCATACATGGCTCTAGTGCTGTGTACTGCTTGACGCAGCCAAGCTGACATTCTGAATCACACTACTGCTGCACTTACCACCTACCACCACTAGATGTCAGTACAAAAATGTGTTTTAGTTTTCCTCACCTTTGTGCTAACTGCGGTAGTGGTGCTGCGGTAGCATTGTCGCCTCACAGTTAGACATTGCCCGTTCGATTCTCATTTAGAGCGTCTTCTGTGTAGCGACATGCGTGAATGGGCATTCCTTCGTTGAAGGTTGTGCGTTAGGCCCGGCAAGCCAGTACGTAAAAATCTACTGCCAATCATTAGTGGACCGGAGTTCCGCTGTGGCGACCCCTAACAGGGAAAAGCTGAAAGAAGAATAAGTCTTCCTCACCTTTGTGATGGGCGAGCTGACAATGATTGCTCACCCAACATTTCCCTCACTGGCTCCGTCACCTTCTGGAACTCTTCTGATCTTGGGTTGGCTACATTTCACAGCTTTATACCTCTGTGCCATGCAGCTGAATGATTGCAGCTTCAAATGAGAATTAGTCTAGGCCTGTTAAAGAGTGCTATGGTAGAATCATAGAAAGCTGCATATCTCTATTGTTAGTCAGTTGATCTGTCTCATAATTTTGGTCTGCGTTATACTGGAACACAAAAAAAGTGAACCATGACTAATGGACTAACAATAATCCCTTAATTCATTATCATTTTAGCTGCTTTGCAAATTCATACAAAAATTAGGATTGTTTTAAAACAGATGCATGATTTCAGACCTCTGCAATTGTCCTGCTACCATCTTGGTGACTATTCACCCATATTATGTCATACTCTTGTTTACTACTATAAATCACTGATATCACTGTAATCTAGATTCAAAAATAGAAAAAAAAAACACAGTATAACATGATAATCCTTTATTAATTTATTTCTTTTGTAAAACCTTTATTAAACTCCTTGAGATTAATACATATATTTAGAATCCTAACAGTGAACCATCTGTATACTTGCCTTACAAAAATGCTCATCTAAATATTAAACTAAACATTGTAACATTCAAAATTATGAACTTTATAACATTAAAAAGAATAGAATAACCACCTCTCCCATAATGATTATCCTTAGGAACATCTTAGACTAATTAGTTTCCTACTGGTTTCTGATCCTTTCTTCGTCTCCGCAGTCACACTGTTCAGGAACAACCCCGTGGTACCCCCCCTTAAAATTTCTTTAATATCCTCTTTTTTGTCATGCCTGAGCAATAACACCCTAGAAGCAATAAATGTCTGTCTCCTTTATTATTCCACCCATCCTGGGTGCAAGGAAGACCGGGCAAATAGCGCCAACTCAAGACGTGCCATACTGATAGCCTCCCACCCAAGAAGACTGAATACTGTAATTAAATCAAAAGGTGCTTCAACAAAGTATTAGTTTAAGGGTGTGCACACTTATGCAACCAGCTTATTGTATGTTTTTTATTTTTTATATTTTTCCCCTAATAAATTTGTTTGTTTTTCAATTGAATTGTACAGGTTATAGGTCACTTTAAAGGTGGGAAAAGTTTTGAAATGATTTATTCTGGTCCCATTTTTTTATATCACAAAAACCTGGCATTTTAACAGGGGTGTGTAAACTTTTTATATCCACTGCAGAGTCAAACACCTTCTGTCCCAGTATTCATCTAAATGTTTCATAAAAGCAGATTAAAAAAGCCATTCTATTTTTCTAATTCTAAAGGGTAATAAATTCCACAATACGCCTGCTCTAAAATTAAAAGGCTTGACAGTATTTTAGTTTTTCTCTGTTGACATCCACAAACATGCTTTTAAAGATAACAATTACTCCACCCCCCCCCCCCCGCCCCCACCAACATGTAGTCAATAGTAAACAGTGGCAATCTCTCCTACCTTCCCTTATACTTCAGGTATAAGTCCACACCACACCTGCACACCACAACCCTCCTGGACATGGGCAGGCATTACTAAATGCAATTGGGGATATTCACTAGTACTTCTACGGTATTACACTGGGTTGAAACTGCTAGGCTTAAAATGACCTCCAGGTCAATAGCCTAATAATGTCCTCTGATCCTGTTATCCTATATGCTTGATTTGCCTGATGAAGCACCACTGAATCTTTTCCATTCTAATAATATGTGAGTGAACACAGCTGCAGACAGGTGTACCATATTCTATAATTGGTCTTAGCACCAATTTATATTTAGAAATGAACCCATTTTTGCCCCTGCTAGAAATCTCAGAATAACACCTTCTAATTACATCCATTAGATCTAAACCATAGCACAGATGTTTATCTATTTTAATTCTGAAGTCCCTTATGGTTTCACCTTCTTGCAGGACAGTAATGTTTATTGCATTTGGCTAACATTGGTTAGATGAACAAAATTAAACTCCATATTACAACATTTCTTCCAAAACACCAGACTTACCAGATAACTTTGTAACTTAAGCTGGATCATCAACTGTAGTAATAATTGGCCTGTTTTAGAATCAACTGTATATTTACTTATCCAGTTCTTTACTGTATTGAGGGAAGTGGAAAGTATTTCATCCATCCTTCCATCCACAACCACCTTTTTTCCCTTTTCTACATAGGGTTGGGGTGTCACTTTGACAGCAACAATCATCTAGTGCCAATGTTCTCATATTGGGTACAAAGCAGACCCTTGTGAAACCTCACAAATAAGCTCTTTAATGTCTGAAGACACAGAACATCCTCTCACTCCACACTATTTACTTAGGTAGTTACCAACCCATCTGACAACATAACTGTTAATTTTGTTAATTGCTATTAATCTCACAGTGACATGATGCTGTACCATATGAAATGGAAAGTCAAAATAGTCACGTTGGCTAGCAGACTCGTATCACATGCTTCCTAAACAGACTGAGAAAAGATAAGTATGTTTGTTAGACAAGACCACCCTGCTGTGAATCCACGGTGAAATAGATCCTGAGTTAAGCTTAATGTTTCACATATTAC
Organism: Protopterus annectens; assembly: GCF_019279795.1. Taxonomy (NCBI): domain Eukaryota; kingdom Metazoa; phylum Chordata; order Ceratodontiformes; family Protopteridae; genus Protopterus; species Protopterus annectens. The sequence continues at coordinate 1,505,420,643 of NC_056745.1, forward strand.
TTTTATTAATACTCTTTCAAAGCATTTACCTAGCCTTAGATGTACAGGTGTTCAGTTATCCACTCAGGAAACACCCCTGTCTTGAATATAGGAGCAGCCATGGCTTCTACAAATGTGAAGCAAAACCTGAAAATAAAGATTCTTAGAAAAGAAAAAGCTGGCAGGGAGTGGTGTATTTTAATATGTTTACCAAAAAAATGAAATCAGTATGGGCCAGTAGTCACGTGAAGCAAGTACTTCTTTATCCTTTACCCTCAGGAAAACATCAGGTAGCTTGGTTCCTGATTTTTCACTTAAACAGTATGCACTGTGATATATTTTCTCCTATTTATGAACTTTAATGAAACCCTCAGTACTTTAACCACATCCTTCAAATACATTAACATATCCTTTCACTATCATTTATAAAATGTATTGGGTAGACCTACTGCCTTGCTTCTTTCAGGGTCTATATTAGAACACCGAACTTTCAAAATTTCGAGTGTTCTAATATCAGCCCGTTTTCAGCGAACGCTGAAAATATCGAAGAAACAGAAAACCAAATTTTTTCCCAGGGAAAGAATTTGGTTGTCCATTTCTGTGTCTTCAGTAGTACTATAGTAAACACTCAGAGCACAATGGACAATATTTGCATTAGTTTCTAAGTGGGTCCAGCTTTAGACATTGTATGATGAGCAGATAAGTGGAAAGGAGAGATGGATGGTGTGTTAGGTGATACTTCCTGTTTGGAGACAGGAGCATTTAGTTTGTTTGAATAAGCAGTTTTTAACTTGCAGTCTTCATTTGGAATAAGTGTTGATTTTATTTAGGCTGATGGGAGAGCTTGCCAAAGAATAGGTGCCTGAGAGGAAAGTGCATGTACATTGCGCTGGAGTTTGGTTCTGTGGTAATGAGAGTTGGTGTGACAGAGCATGTGCAGTGCTGTGGAGTTTGCTTTTAGGGATAATGAGAGTTGGTGTGATTTGTGAAAAGTGTCATAGGCTGTGTGAAACAGTTTTCTTATGATGTTTAGCTGCAAGGGGAGTAAATGTTTGGAGATGGAGTAGTTTGTAGAGTTGGGATCCTACAGTTAGGCTAGATCTTTGTTTTATGTGCATCCATTTGGATTTTTCTAGGATGGGGTACAGTGGTTCTCAGAAAGTTAAGTTTATAATGAATCAGCAGATGCTGATGAGATTCTTTGTAGTGTTCTGGTGTTTTTCTTGGATGTGGACATGAAAATGGGCCGTCCGTATTTTAGCTAAGAGATGAGAATTCCTTTGTTGATGACTGCTCTACCTGGCTGAGACAGTAGAAAGATTTGTTTTCGGCCTGGAATGCAAACGAGTTTGTTATTGTTTCTACTCTGCCTGTAAGAAAATGGAAGTTTAGAAAGAAAACATTTAGCGTTAGGTCTTCTCATTCTACAAAATAGTTGGAAAAGGCCCTCCCCACCCCACCCCTTCCCTATCAAAATGTTTATTATCTATCTTCCAGAATAAACCATTGAGGATCACCTCTATGATATGTTGTCTCCCATCCCAGCTTTTTAGCAAACTTCATCTCCCAGTTCAGTGATTTCCATCTCTTTGCCCTCAGCTCAACCATATGGCATCTCATCACTTCCACGTTTTATTATTGGATCCCCTTGTCTCTCATTCTACCTCTGTGGTTTATCTACACCAATCGTTTCCTAATTTTTTTATAGCCTTATCATACTTAGCTCTAATGCACCGTGCAAAGCAGTTAGTTAATATTTGTCTTTGTTCATGGAAATGTACTATATCAAAGCCCAGTTTTTGTCCTTCCTCATTGAGCTTGGCACAAAAGATACCTTTCTAGTTATTGTCAAAGCACTATACATCTGTCCAGTGTTGTCTATATTACTGTATTATATTTTGCATTAAACAAAAATGTTCCCCTGCAGCACTAGTTTTTGATATATTAGCAGTTTCTGTAATATTTAGCACTATATGTATATAACCAACTCAAACAACCTATGCTTAACAGTCAGACTATTTGTTAATAACAGTAAAATTCTTAAATAGTTGATGGTGCAGAAAACAGTAAACATTGAAAGAAAAAGTATCAAACCATGACAACATAAATTCAAGGTCTAAGGTTGGTATTCAGTGTTTACAGTATTAACCCCCTAAATGTGGTGCAGCTTTTAGCGTTGTCGCTTCACAGCAAGAGGCTCTCTGGTTCGATCCTCGGCTGGGGTGCCTTCTGTGCAGAGTCTGCATGTCCTCCCTGTGGTCACGTGGGTTTCCTCCATGTGCTGCAGTTTCCTCCCACATCCCAAAGACATGCTGTAGGTGTATTGAACACTCTAAATTGGCCCTAGGTGTGCGTGTGTGCGTGTGTGTGCATGTGTGTGCGTGTGTGCGCGTGTGCGTGTGTGTGTGTGTGTGTGTATGTGTGTGTGTGTGTGTGCCTTCTGTGGAAGGTTGGGTGCCGGGCTGGCAACTCGACACTGTAAAACTCCACTGCCAATCATGAGCGGATAGGTGATCTGCTGTGGCGACCTCTAATCGGGAAAAGCTGAAAGAAGAAGAAATTTACAGTATTTACCCCCTGCTACTTGAAACACACCATCTGGGGTTTATGAATCATAACAACACATGCTAGAATTAACAAATTATATCATTCTACATACTCAAAAAATATTTATTTCTTAATTGTATGCTAATGATGCATTGGAAACCATGCAATAGCTGAAACAAGGAAGCATCACATGTTTCAAGGCACAACCTGATGTTCTTTGGATTCAATAATGTTTTATTTTTTCAGAACTCAGTAGCGATAAAAACACTGCAGAAGAAATTATTTCTAAGTCTTTATTTACCATGGTTTCCATGTTTATTATAACTAAAACCAGAGTTATTCCAGTTATAATTACAGTCATATGTCTGTAGTTATGCACTCAGAATGCAGCCTCCCTTTGAAGACAGGAGCAGCTTTGGCCTCCTTCTAAACATGTGAAACAAAACTTGAAAATAAAAATTCTTGGAATCTGACAATATCAACATATTTTACCCTATTTCACTACATAATTTGGTCTCCTTACAACAAGCCAAGGCAGTATATTATTTAGGGTGCATATTTCAGCTGAATAGGTGCTGATGGAAGTTTCCCTGCTAAGAACTTTCTACTATAAATGTTGTAGGACTGTAGATCAAAACAATGCAGAAGTGTCATGAATTCCAAGTGCATCATATTAGATATTAAATGAAAAAAAGTCATCACGATTTGCAGTATTAGCCACACCATTTATTACTCCTCTAATTTTTGCTTCCCCATATAGGCCGTCTTCCGATCAGTTTCCATATAAGTAGACATCTAACTTAGTCATATGATATTACCAAATACTAATACGCTTTACTGTTTCAGCAGCTGGATGTTGTTACAGAAGAAATGATGTGCTGAAAAAGAAATATATGTTGATTGCTGTCTTGCTGATGCTTAAAGTGTCATTTTGCATTAAATTGATTATCCATGTTACATCTCTGTATATTGGATGTTGCTTATACATGAGCTGTATGTAATCTTTGAGGTCAACCAATTCAGACAAAGTGGAGAAATCAAGTTTATTTTTTTGAAACTAATGTCCCTTTTCTCTGACCATAGTGATAATATATAGAGATGTGAAAGTGTTTTCATAGAAATATATTGGCCGTTTTTCTATCCTAGGTAACATCAGTATAAAGTAGTTTCAGTACTGATAAATCTCACTTGCATTACTCATCTCATTAATATGCAATATCTCATTTGCATATCTACTGAGCAGCTAATGCTTTTTTGGTGCACAGCCATTTTGCTTCTGCAGCTGTAACTGCACTTTTCTCTAAGCAGGAGGCTATTATCGTTTCACTGCATTTTTCCATAGCCTGGCCACATGCCGCCCGAGCCATGATTCTGAATCTTGAGCATTGTGACAAAAACTAGAACATCTACAGATGTCAGGTAATAGGAAATATACATCTCTTGTGATATCTAAAAAACTCCACACTTTAAAATTAACTTTTAAATTAAGTTTTGCACTGGGTTTAATTTAGTTATAAATATATTTCCTGCATTCCATATACATCAGGTTTGGCCAACTAGGCTAGCTAAGCTTTTCAAAAGGGAAACAAAATTTAATGTTTCTTTCAACATCTACCACCCTCGCTCCTACTTCTATGTCAGACATTTGAAATAAATTCAAATCAGTGAAAGTGCAGATGCTGCCATTTAAAATATACTTCCCACAGCAGCAAGGCAAAAATCTTGAATGAACAATAGTCTAAGGATAGAATTTCTTGTATCTGACAAGCACTATCCTAGATCAAAGAATTAAGGAACTATAGGGTAAAATAAAACATCTCTATGTATTGCTCAGAAGTATCTTATAGACTACATTAATGATTCAGAAATCTGTGGTTGCCATGAGAACTGCTGTATTTACAATTTCCTAGAGGAACTGGAAGATAAAAGTGTGGAGGAGCTTATTAAATATATTACTGATGTGTTTCCAAAACTCAGCATTGTCTGGCTCCCTATAAAGAAAGAAGGCAGCACACGCTGTAAAGCAAATCAGCTTTGCCAGGCCTACACTCATTAATAATATGTTGCTCATATTTCATTATAAGCAATGACTTCTGACCACCATCAACAACAATGTCAGCCATTATTAGCAGCTATAAATGTTACCGAGGTTTGTATTATTTCTACAAACTGAAAGAGAGCCACAGGCATTTTTTTTTTTTTTTTTATGTAGAGTCATCTGTCTACTAAAGTACTTGATGCCAGATGTGGTACCTGTACTACTGTTTCATCTGCAGACTGATATCCAAATCTTCATGACAGCTTTGTAGCTACCTCATTAAAATTACTTTTTGTAAATAAAACTGTTACAGAAAGTATATACTCCAAAGCTGATGTGATAATCAAGACAGGGGCATCAAACCATAGTTCAACAGCTCCCTGACTCATAAAAGAATATACATGTTCCTTGAACCACAATATACTCAGATCTCATCCTTACAGAATGCTGCGCATTTCTATTGTTTCAGAATATTTTGTTTTTCATTTCAGCACTTTGCCTATCAGTTCAATAATGTCTTATTTTTATACAGTTAGGCAATTCCTGCATTCACACTGAATAAAAAATAAACTGTTAAGATTTATGTTATCCACTATTTCATTTTACTAAATTTATAATATCACTGATAAGCACAGTATAATTTGTTGGTCTGTGTTTCTAATTTAGGTTCTCTTATGCTTATTTAGTGTCTCTTTGCAATGTCTGTCTTTTAATTTATTTGTATAATTCTCTTTCATTTGTTCATGGTTACCTTAAAATACTTCCCTGCCCTTGTCCCTAAAATGATCTTCACATTACATCATTTCTATATGCCACTGCCTTTATTGATTAAGTTTATAGAGCAACATAATAGAAATGTGGTAGTTTACGGAAGCAAAAACGGACTCACTTGATTTTCTCTTATTTTAGACAGGATGTTGTTATTTATGCATTTGTTTACATGAAATTTGTTGAGTTGAGGAGGTCTGTCACTAACTGAGTCATATATCTGACCACTTAGCTGGTCTTCTTTGGCAGGAATCTTACTCTAAGTCGGTTCTATATGAATATTCTAGAATGTGAATGCTTGATTACAGTTTGACATAAAAATGACAAGAAAGTAGAGTTGTGGAAGTAAAACTTACAATAATAGCAGATGTTCAAATGATCACTGCTGCTGTAGACTTAGCTATATGGTTTATTTCCTGACAAGGGTATAACAGCAGTCCTGCTTCCAATTCATCAGGGCACCTTCCATGCACCCAAAATGCAAAGCAGCTCGAGCTGAACTGACTAAAAGACAAGTCTGTGTGAGAAGCCATTCAGAGCTGTACTGCCAGCAAAGAGAGGGAGGCTGAGCCTTAAAAGAATAATGCTAGGAACAACAAAAAATAAATGTCCACACCCCGGCATAAAAAATACACCAAAATAGAAGTGAGATGGCGGGAGTAACTACTGCAGGAATGGTCATTCAAACAGCTACCATTGTGCTACATTTTACGTACACAACTGTACTATCTTTATTATATTGACCACTGCTGCAGTAGCCTTAGCTATACGAGTGGACCTTAGCTAGCTACATTTGGGAGCTTGAAGGAGAAAAGTCCAAAACTCCCTGGAAAATGATCCTAGCAAAGCATGGTCTGAACATGAAGGAATCAAGCTTATAGTGCATTGTAAAAGTATGGTTAAAGGACAAAATAACAGATTCTAGAATTCAACCCTTTCCAAAAAGCCATAGATGAAGTCAAGAGTGGGCCTTGACCCTGCCTGGAACAGTTAGTGTTCTGGCGAGTATACCAAAAGGCAATAGCTTTAGATGACCATTTAGAAATAGCCTGTTTTGACACAGGCTGTTCCTTCTTCTTACCTTCACAAGAAATGAACAAGTTGATCTAAAATTCTGAAAAAAATTTAGTTCTGTTAAGAAAGTACCTGAGTTGTCTATGGACATCCAAGGTATGGATTATCCTTTCTCCCTCATTATTTGTAATAGGTAAATGGGGAACTGGATAGTTTGACTTAAAGAAAACATGGATACCACTTCAGTGAAAGAAGGTTTAGTACTCAAATAAACCCTGTCCCTATGGAAAATAAGATAGGGCTGACTCACCACAAGAACTTGCGACTCAAATATCCTTCTTGTAGAGGGCATAGCAATCAGTAAAATTGTTTTGCATGTTAAGAAACTCAATTCTGCCAGATTAACTGGTTCAGATAGAGTAAGTGTTAGCTTCTGTAATACAAAATTAAGATCCTGAGGAGGGGTCATATTTTTTTTTTTGGAGGCAAGCCACTTTCAAGAACATTTTGCCATAAGGCTGCACCGTAGGAGAAGCATCAGTGTACAGAGGTGCTCAAATGGACGAAAAATGAGCTTTGATGGAGGAGCAAGAAAGGCCAGAGGATAGTAACTCGTACAAACATTGCAGAAACAGAGAACAACTAGCATGGAATCGGTGCTGGTTATGTTGCTGGCACCAACTAGAAATTTTTTTCTATTTGCTAATATATGACTTTCTAGAATCAGTCTTTCTTCTCTACATTAGTATCGGCTGCATGTCCACAGTAAACAGGTGCCTAAAAGAAATTAAGGCCCTATCAGCCAGGCTGTCAACTGAAGCAGACTGATGTCAGGGTTTATCAAACATCCCTGTTCTTTTGTAAATAGATCCATTCTGTGAGGACGCTTGTGGTAATTACCCAAGGCCATTTTGGAGAACCACAGTTGCCTAGGCCAGAAGGGAGTCACCACAGTGATCTTGGGCGATTCCTTTTGAATCTTCAATGGAAATGGCGGACAAGTATACAGGAATGTTACAGATGATCATTCAGAGAGGAGGCAAAAAGGTCAACTTCAGGAAGTCCCAACAGATGGATCAAATATTGCAAGACCCCTGATCTAGTGTCCATTTGCCAGGGTCTACCCTTGTCCTGCTCAGCTTGTCTGCCACACAATTTTGTTCTCATGGAATGTAAGATATTGGTAGAGTGAGATTTTGCTTTGAGGCTGCATCCCAAGCTAACATGGCTAATCTACAAAGGGGGTACAACCTGGATCCCCCTTGATTGTTGATGTATCGAATAACTCTGGTATTATCTGCAACCACTTGATGAGGCTGCAGAGGCCAAAGATGGTTCAGAGCTGAGTGTCTTTATCAGGGCAAGTATCTCCTTAATATTTATGTGCTTGCATTTGTTCTTGGTATCCCACACCACTGCAGTTTTATCCCTCCTGAAATTGGTCTCCCAACAAAGTCCAAAGCACCTGTAGTGACTGCCAGCTTTGGAGCAGGGAAGGATATCTGGATTTTAGGATACCTGCTGTCTCCACCAAAAGATTTCTCTTCTGACAGACCCCAGCACTGGGATTTGAAAAGATAAAGAGATTTCAGATACCATTGTAGTTTTCTCTGTGGAGTTTTGCCAGGGATATTATGAGATTCATAGATGCCATGAGACACAAAATATGGAGGTATTACTTCTCAGTGACTGAGTGGAAAACCTTAATAACAGATCTAGATAATGATCTACTTTTTCGGCGGAACAACAGCTCTTTGAACTGAGGTATCTAACTGACATCTCAGGAGCACAATCATATGTGAAGGAGTCAAGAAAGCTGTCTAAATGTGGAAACATGCAGATATTCTGTAGCCAGCAATGAACAATAACTGGAGATAGATGCTTTGTGAAGAGTCTTGCTGCAGTGGATAGTTCAAAGGATAAGGCAGAGAACTGATAATGTGATCCAGAGCCACAAAACCTTACAACATATCTGAAGTCAGCATGAATACTGATGTGATGGTAAGCATCTTTTAGGTCTAGTGTTGCTGGGAAATTAGAAAGAGGAAGAAGGGGTAACACAAGTTTAGAAAAGAAACGTCCAGAAATGGTCTCCAGCAATTTTCTTTCTTTGGCACCAAAAAATTCCTTGAATAAAAACCATTCCAAACTGGGGAATGAGGAACCAGTTCTATCACTCCTTGGGACAGAATGTGATGAAGAACTAGTGGAAACAAGAGAGTCTGGTCTGGAGAATAAGGAATGACCACTTGGAAAGGAGGATTTTCTTCCCACTGCTACCTATTATCTTGGTGAATGATTTTCAGAATCCATTTGTCTGAAACTATCTGTTGCCAAAGAGAAAACTGGAAATTCAGAATTTCTGCAAGAAAAAGGGTTCATAGTGGCAAGAGTTCAAAGGTCTCTTGAATCGTCATTGAGATTTTTTGGACTGTCCTTGGTTTTAGAAGGATGAAGACATTTTCTGTATCCCATTGCCATTTCTTCTTAATTATCCATTTACATGAATTTTGCTGAGATTGTTTATTCTGTTTTTTTTTTCCGAAAACTAGATGAGGAGAAAGAAAACCCCTTTGAAAATTTGAAAAGGTAGGGCTGGAAAATCTTGAAGATTCCCTTATTCAGCCTGCCCACTTCATCACACTTTTTAAACACCTCTACAGCAGAGGGTCCAAACACTAAATCTCAGGGAGAATTTAAAATCTCATTTACATGTATAGAAATTTACGGAATTGCTGTATTTTGCTTTTAGACATAATTATTTTTGATGTGAAAATGAAATCTACCTTATAGGCAAATGATAAAAATTAGATTTTAAAAGTGAAGTTAAGTACATTTCTAAAAATGTTTCATACAGGGTATAATAAAGCAAATCTGTTTGATTTATTACAAAAACTATTATTTCATAGGATAGGATGTAAACATGTACACAGATTAGAGAACATCTGTATATTTGCAGAAAAAATATCACTAATAACAGAAAGTGTAGAAGAGTATATGCAGTACGGGATGCCCATTTCTGAGGATATTATTTGCTGTGGAAGTGAGTATAGAAGATTATGTGTGGGCTGCCAATGCCTCTTGTCATGTCCCACCTCCAAATATATAGATGTTGTATTTGTGTCCCAACACTGCAGTTTTTTTGTCCATAGTTGTGTGACTGTGGGGTTAATATATATAATATATGTTGTTGTTGTCTTTCGGCTTTTCCCGATTAGGGGTCGCCACAGCGGAACTCCAGTCCATTAATGATTGCCAGTAGATTTTGATGAACGCCGAGGTGCCAGCTTGACATTCAACCTTCAATGAAGGCACACCTATTTACGCATGTCTTTCGAACACCCACCCAACCGCGGGGAGGACATGCAGACTCCACACATATATAATATATATAATATATGTAATTGAGGGAGGGATTAAGCATTGCACTTTGGAGGGGTACCCTGCAAAAACAGCAAGGGGTATAGGGGCACAGGACTTGCCCCCCCTGCAAAATGTGTGTTGAGTGTCACCGGATATTGAAGTAAGTTCAAAAAATGTCAACAATTCAAAATTGAATTGTTGACATTTTTCTGTTTCATTATTTTGATTGGTCGATGTTGTTTATTTCGACAATGTTTTTTGAGTAAGTAATTACACGCAAAAATGTTGTCAACATTTTGATAGTAAACCTATATATATATATATATATATATATATATATATATATATATATATATATGTGTGTGTGTGTGTGTGTATGTGTGTGTGTGTGTGTGTGTGTGTGTGTGTGTGTGTGTGTGTGTGTGTGTGTGTGTGTGTGTATATACATACACTCATATATATGCATATACTGTATATACACGAATATATAAACATGGGTTCATAGTTATATACTAGGCTAAAGACCAGCAGGGCCTTTATAAGCCTAGTCATACAATCAAACTCAATTGTGTCCCTACATGTCATAAACATTTATTTGGAGGGGGTATGTTAGATAGGCAGTTTCTTGAGTTTATGTGTGGGGGGGCTATTTACTTTGGGAATTATTGCCTGCCTCTGTCTATCAGAATTTCCAGTTTCCCAGCTATTGGCCAAGGTTGTACTTAAATAGGATTAGGGGTGTACTCTGCTTCACATGGATGGGGAGCCTGTTCCAGAGCATGGGGTTTCCTCTGTAACACATATCTGTCTCAACAATGTCTTATTTATGTCAAAAGCAAAATATAAATCCTTGGATCTAGCAGTTGTGATGCTACTAATTTTGTGGAATTGCTAAAAGTCCAAAAGAGCTGGATCCCAGCATATCCTATATGAGAGGCATAGATAGTCTCTCAGTAACCTGCAGGAGAGTATAGAGATAGGGTTTAGCATGATCTATACAGGACAATGTCTTTATACCCTGGACTCTCCTGGTAAGGTACATTTGCGGGCATTCCAAGTGTTGCATAGGTTTGATCAGGTAAATGCTAAAGGGGGCATTATATTCAATGGTGGGTCTGATAAGGCCCAAATAAAGTGGTGCTGTGACTTCCTTAGACCTGAATGCTATACCCTTACTTATGAGTTGGGTGAAATAGAATGATTTTCTTACTACTTTGGCCACATGTTGGTCAAAGGCCAGATTACTATCTACATATGTTCCCAGATGCCTGACTACTGGGTTAACTTTAGGGGTGTTCTAGTGATGGAGTAATTAAACTGGGTGACAGTTTTCCCAAAATGCACTATAATGCATTTCTTGACATTGAGTTTTAATGCATGACTTAAATCATCTTGTAGGATGTTTGTTTCATGGGGGAATGTGTGATAGCTCCTGATTTGTTGTCATCTGTGAACTTGGTCAGCCAAAGGCCCTTTACTTCCGAGAAGTAGATGCAAAATTGTAGTTCCCAGCATGGAGCCCTGAGGAACCCTGCTGGTGACCAGTCTCTTAATGGAACTGGTATCACCAATCATGACTTCCTACTTCTCATCTGTGATGAATTATGTAGGGGTTTATGCCCAGTTCGGTGAGTTTGCCAACTATACCCGAGTAGGATATCTTATCAAAAGCTGTAGCCAGATACAGGTAGGTTGTAGGCACTGTTTTGCCCTCATTGATGGCCTTAGTGACCTTTTTAATGTATTAACACATATGTGATGTGGAATGTCACACCTCTAACAGCCTATACACATCTTGCATTCTAGGGCATTGTCTAAAAAAATCAACTTAAAAAGAATAAAATGCATGAAAAAATGTTGTGAACAATAAAAGCTATCAAAGATCTACAAATACCAATGAAATCAGTCAAAATATTCTATGCAGTGATACTAGTTCATTCACAATCTTTTCGTAAATACTATAATATATTATAATGCACATAAGCCCAAAATTATAATTTTTGCTAAAATCTGTACATCCTAGACATGGAGTGTTAGAACAGTTTTGTTAAGCAGATGTAGAATGTCATGAGACAGCAGGAAATTCTTCTAAGAAGGCATGTTTATTTGCATAAATATAAAAAGATATGTTTAATTATATAATTATCATTATAAATAACACTGGATATCACTCAAGATATGCAACGTACTGTGCGAATATCAACAACAGTTTTCTTCAAGAACATGTATGGCTTAACCTGATGCCTTGCCAGTTTGTAAGTCACTTGGTTTTTTGAGGTATTAATTATATATGGAAATATTGATTATTTTTATAATCACTAACAAATACCTAGTAATATCTCAGGAGAGTGTGATATAAATGGAAATTAATTAATCTTCCTGTCTTCCCCCATGGCATATGACATACCCCTCAATAACATGTAAGGCTGTCAGTTATATCACTGTGATATAAATATATGAATAATAATCGAAAAACAATCCCCCGGATTCATGAAGCTCGGCGCAAGTCCGGGGTAAGGCTTGCACTGGCCGTGCAGCGTAGATATGGAGTAGTCATGCCATATGCATATTAATGAAGACGCGCAGCTGCCACAGCCACATACATAGGAAACGTGCGCGAGTACAAGGGACGTATCGAAGTTGCGCAGGGAGGCATGTCAATGTCGGCTTTCGAGGAGCAACCTAAACTGCTAAATATTATATTCCACCAGCAATAGTAATCGTACCTATCAGTGTCTGTGGAGACTGAAACGTATGCAAAGCAGAGTCCCTGCGAACAGAAAATGAAGAATCAAACACAAATGCACGGTAGGGAATAACGGGTCCCTACCCTGAACAAATGACATGAAAACCGTGTGCCCGTAGTCCAACGTAGTGTTGATAGCTATACCATGTGGAAGTGAAACATATCAGATGTTAGCACGCCGCCAGTAGGTATGTCCAGTCCAACGGAGAGGGTCACCAGCCAACTCATAATGTGAGGGAGGGAACATAGCTGTGCAGATGTGTCCATAACAAAATACATGAGGAGAAATGTAGATATATGTAGTGACCATATGTCGAATCATATCACACAAGTCATGTAATAGTCACATACAAAAGGTATGCCCGTATTTCACATACCAAATGTGATAGGAAATAGTATACGCATGTAAACGAAACAGAAGGAGCATATAAACGAGCCATAACAACACGGACACATGTAGTCCAAAAGGAACAGTATGATCCGTACCGTCGACCAAGATTACCACCTGTCCCACTTTGCGAGCGACCGTCCCTCTGTGGGCAGATGTGTCCTGACACAAACATGTAAAACTGGCAAATGTCCAGAGAATATAGGACATAATTCCTCCATAGACGTCATGCAATAGTTGCATTAAACATATTTCACTGGACGTATATTGCATAAATGTCATAACAAACAGAATAAGATACCGAAATGCTACAAGAATAAGATAAGATATAGGCAAGAATTGTAAGTTCTATCTGACTAACTGACCGTGGGTATGTGTCGGCCTGTAAAATATGCTGTGTTCACCGCAACTGTCACAGTAGGGTTTCCACCTTTACAAATGGCCAGAGTGGGACATGTTTGGTACAGACATCAGATTGTACAGGCCAACACATACCCACGGCCAGTACAAAGGACAGAACATAACTGTTTTGCCTACAGAAACACGTATTCCTGTAGCATTTTAGTTGCTTATTCTGTTTCTCATAACAGTCAGGTATTTCAGATACAGAATTAACTGTTTAATGCAACTATCTCATAAAATATAAGAAATAAGTTTGTCCTAAAATCTCAGGACATTTGCCATGTTTACAATTACATGTCAGGACACAACTGCCCAAAGAGGGACTGCCCCTCGCAAAGTGGGACAGGCGGTAACCCTATGTCACACTGTGGCCAATTAAAAAGGTGGAAACACAACCGTCGACTGTGGGGAGGCAATGTCCACAACAGTCGGACATGTGTAAGGAATAGCTTGGACATAGGAAAAGGTGCCATCCTACCAATGAGTAGAACAGGTTGGCAAAATCCAGAAGGCAGCTGTATAATCCGAACGTGTATGTGACACAGTCGAACGGGTAGTACCCGGATACACCAACCAAGTAATGAAAGTGAAGTAAGGGCGTGTACCTATGTGCGTGAGGTATAGCATGTGGAAAGCAAACATGGCAGAGTAGTCCACACAACCATAAAGGTACCCGATACATGTAGGGTAGTCAATGTGTAACTCTGGCCGTGTCATGGGCCAACAACCAAAGTAGTGCTCTACGGGGTGTGACTAATTCGCGTGTGAGGGGTGTGTGTTTAATGGTAAATTCCTCAAAGGCGATACTTGTGTCTTATGCAGAAAAGGTGAACCGAAGGTGTATGAGGGGGCAGCGGGTGAAGTGGAAAGAAACACAACCTCATGTAGAAACAGCTGCAAGACAAGCAGACAGGCCATAGTGTAGAACACAATCCCACAAACATATGAATATGGAAATATGCGAGACAAATGTATAGATACGGCACCGTCACATACACACAGATGGGTCCTGATGGAACTGGCCATAACAAATGCAACACACCTGGATGCATAATAGCCTACCCAGCATACCCTCCACAACACACAACCTGCCACCATACCAGAACATCCACCAAATCCAGCCGTACTTGGTTCACTGGTTTGTTGCAGAAACAGCTACACACAGTGACCCCTACGCATATGTAGTAGGTATTGTCACCCTAGGTAGTGTCAGGATTGCAAACCATGTATCCCCTGCAGGTAAAACCCCCTGCATGTTTTCGTGAAGCCACAAAAATCTTCGTTATCTAACTTGTTTTGGTCTTGTCCAATTTTTGGGATATCCCTCATGGGATGACCAACTTGTGTAAATAGTAGAATGGGTATGACGACATGATGTCCAATCCAGTAAATATCTGGACACAAGTCAGAACATGCAGTGGAGGTCCATCACACTGTCCAGCCCTAAGTGGGCATGCATAACCTACCCCCCAGGATAAAATACCTTCCCGTGATGCACGTGTCCAGACACGAATAGGAGGGGGAATATAATGCACACATTTGCAAAGTGGAAAACGGCATGAGGGTGAGGAAGACACTGATGTAAACAGGTCAACCCTGATCAAGTGTGAGGGACACTGACTGTGTGCAGTCATGAATGACCATACCTGCCAACCTGTGTGAGCAAGATATCTGGACAGAGTTGTGAATGTAAGTGAGACAAAGGTCCAAAATCAGGGACAATCTGTAAACATATGTCTTAGAAACATAGAATTTGATAGAATAACAGTTTGCACATTGGCATTAATGTCTGGAGTATGAAGTCTGAAACCCAACTGTCTGTCAGCACGTTCTGACTGCAGTCTTTAATGCTGAGCTACTGCTGTGCCAGAACACAACAGCATATTACAGAGGTCCGTGCCATACCACTCAACTGTCCGGATATTCGCAGAATGACTAGGGTTACCACCTGTCCCACTTTGTGAGTAACAGTCCCTCTGTAGGCAGTTGTGTCCTGTGAAAAAAATCAAGACATAGCAAATGTCCTGAGAGTTTAGGACAAAGTTATTTCCTAATTTACTTTAATAGTCGCATAAAACAGTTATTTTATATATGAATCCTCAATATGTTATGTGAAGTAGCATAAGCAATTCAAATGTTACTAGAATAAGCTATTATATGTACAAAAAAAGGTTAAAGTTCTGTACTATGCACGGCTGTAGGTATGTTTTGTCCTGTAAAATCTGACATCTCTACAGAACATGTCCCACTTTAGGCAGTCGAAAAGGTGGCAACCCTAAGAATGACCACAGGTTCACCCCATAGTGTTGTTGTGTGTCTCTGACAATCTGCACCAGTGTGGTAAATAGCTGAGGATTGACGTCACTAAATAATGAGAACTATCCTGAGTATAAGACTCCACAACCTGCAGAAAAGTCATGCTAATGCAAAACCTAGCATTCTATCAACGTTGCTCACAAGAATGTATCCAGGGAATCCAGCAATAAAACAACCAATGATCGAAAAAGCAGCTCCCCTCAATGAAACACCACGATCCACAGTATCCAAATCCTTTATTGAGCGAGGTACATAAGCAATAGGTTAAGCGCTTTCATCTACTCAACGTAGATTTCTTCAGAACAACTTACATACTCAATACTACACTTTAAATACTTTCTAAAAGCCCGCCAAAAAAACTAATTATCTAATTACCTAACCAATCAACCATTCATTAAAATTTAAAAGCACAAAACAACAATCTCATTTTTATCATATAAACTGATGAATAATTATATAATTAAATAAAATTCTCCCCTATACTGCATTAAGAAGAAGGACAAGAATAATGCATTATATAGGCACCTGGTAGAGAGTGAGGGCTGTAACTCATTCAAATTTGCCATTCTAGAAGTGGTTAGGAACAACCCTAGGGGGTGTGATATCAAATCTATCCTAGGGGAGAAAGAGATTCAATGGCAGATTAGACTGAATGCAGCCAGTCCACTAGGCATCAATGAATATATTCCCACCAAACCTTTATTAAGAAATTAAACTATGGTATATGAATGAATTTATGTTGTTCGTTAGTCCTTTATGCATACATTTTATCAATTTAATATATAGGAATATATTATATTTATTAGTAAGGATTTTTTTATCACATTCAAATTTATGAAGGTTTTAGTATTATATTAATGAATGTCATGATTACCTAACCGCACAGTCCATCATGGCTTGCCAACAATCTACCAGAAAGGCACATTATCATGACAAATGTAACAGAATCATAGGTCAAACCCCAGGGCATATACCCATAATGTGTACAGGTGAGAGGTATGAAGGTAACCCGTCCTAATGAAATGTACAGAACTAGTGATACTAGGTGGACAGGTGAGAAGAAAGACATCAGGGCAAATGACAAAACATGTACAAGTCATAAGCATGTTTGTCCAGAAATGTGAATTACAATGTATGGCCTGTGAAAGTCAATGTGGAAGGTTAATAGACTCAAACAACATGTGTCCCTCAGGGTGTCATGCAGTGTCACCGATACAGTGTCCAGTCCCCCATACTCGTACGTGAGCTCTGCCACTGACGGAAAGCGCAAATACTGTCGTACACATAAGGTACATGATGGAATAAGTAGTGTGGATAAGCACCTGTTGGCTTGTGTGAGGAATATAACCCAGTGGGTGGGTGTGTCCTGCAATAGGAATGTAATGGTAACTGGCCTGTGATGGCACCATGTATTGTGTGTATTGGCGTAACTGTACGAATGTGCAGATGTATGCCTCATATGTGTGGTGTGTTCCTCTCACAATCTGTACCTGTTTGCCAAATACCCGAGAACTGACGTCATTAAATAATGATAAACATATGTGTTTAAGACCCCAAATCCCTCAGAAAGGTCATACTAATGCAAAACCTATAATACTGTCAACTATCTACGTTTGTAACAGCAATATGTAGAATCTGCCCCTATCTGTCCCCCCATCATGTTAGGCTTTGTACAGATGTTTTGCACTAGGAGGTTGATAGGTATGATCAGAAACAGATACATGTCTGAGGAAACAGCATTATCGACAGCAAGATAACTCAGAAGATATGAAAAGCGCTGCAGTAGGAAGTTCATCCGCAGGTATGTGCTGACATGTCAAATGACACAGCAGTCTACAGGAAGTACCTATCGGGTGTCACCTTTACCAATGATGACAGTGGGACATACCCACAGCCATGCATACACCACAAATAGACATATCACACAGCAAAGCCTAGGCCATGATACCCGAAGCCTCCGGCGTGTATGGATTGAGTGAGTGTACAGAGAGGAAAGATGACTGCCAGGCTATTCAGCAAACACCCGCAGGGGTGTGCAAGACTGCCCGTAATACGAACATTGTCTAGGCCATGATACACGAAGCCTCCGGCGTGTATGGATTGAGTGAGAGTACAGCAAGGAAAGATGACTGCCAGGCTATTCAACAAACACCCGCAGGGGCGTGCAAGACCGCCCGTAACACGAACATTGCCTAGGCCATGATACACGCCCGCATGTATGGATTGAGTGAGAGTACAGCAAGGAAAGATGACTGCCAGGCTATTCAGCAAACACCCGCAGGGGCATGCAAGACCGCCCGTAACACGAACATTGCCTAGGCCATGATACACAAAGCCTCCGGCGTGTATGGATTGAGTGAGAGTACAGCAAGGAAAGATGACTGCCAGGCTATTCAGCAAACACCGCGAGGCGTGCAAGACCGCCCGTAACACGAACATTGCCTAGGCCATGATACACGAAGCCTCCGGCGTGTATGGATTGAGTGAGAGTACAGCAAGGAAAGATGACTGCCAGGCTATTCAGCAAACACCCGCAGGGGCGTGCAAGACCGCCCGTAACATGAACATTGCCTAGGCCATGATACACGAAGCCTCCGGCGTGTATGGATTGAGTGAGAGTACAGCAAGGAAAGATGACTGCCAGGCTATTCAGCAAACACCCGCAGGGGCGTGCAAGACCGCCCGTAACATGAACATTGCCTAGGCCATGATACACGAAGCCTTCAGCGTGTATGGACTGAGTGAGAGTACAGCAAGGAAAGATGACTGCCAGGCTATTCAGCAAACACCCGTAGGGGCGTGCAAGACCGCCCGTAACACGAACATTGCCTAGGCCATGATACACGAAGCCTCCGGCGTGTATGAGTAGAGTGAGAGTACAGCAAGGAAAGATGACTGCCGGGCTATTCAGCAAACACCCGCAGGGGCGTGCAAGACCGCCCGTAACACGAACATTGCCTAGGCCATGATACATGAAGCCTCCGGCGTGTATGGATTGAGTGAGAGTACAGCAAGGAAAGATGACTGCCAGGCTATTCAGCAAACACCCGCAGGGTCGTGCAAGACCGCCCGTAACACGAACATTGCCTAGGCCATGATACATGGAGCCTCCGGTGTGTATGGATTGAGTGAGAGTACAGCAAGGAAAGATGACTGCCAGGCTATTCAGCAAACACCCGCAGGGGCGTGCAAGACCGCCCGTAACACGAACATTGCCTAGGCCATGATACACAAAGCCTCCGGCGTTTATGGATTGAGTGAGAGTACAGCAAGGAAAGATGACTGCCAGGCTATTCAGCAAACACCCGTAGGGGCGTGCAAGACCGCCCGTAACACGAACATTGCCTAGGCCATGATACAGGAAGCCTGCGGCGTGTATGGATTGAGTGAGAGTACAGCAAGGAAAGATGTCTGCCAGGCTATTCAGCAAACACCCGTAGGGGCGTGCAAGACCGCCCGTAACACGAACATTGCCTAGGCCATGATACATGAAGCCTGCGGCGTGTATGGATTGAGTGAGAGTACAGCAAGGAAAGATGACTGCCAGGCTATTCAGCAAACACCCGCAGGGGCGTGCAAGACCGCCCGTAACACGAACATTGCCTAGGCCATGATACATGAAGCCTCCGGCGTGTATGAGTAGAGTGAGAGTACAGCAAGGAAAGATGACTGCCAGGCTATTCAGCAAACACCCGCAGGGGCGTGCAAGACCGCCCGTAACACGAACATTGCCTAGGCCATGATACGAAGCCTCCGGCGTGTATGGATTGAGTGAGAGTACAGCAAGGAAAGATGACTGCCAGGCTATTCAGCAAACACCCGTAGGGGCGTGCAAGACCGCCCGTAACACGAACATTGCCTAGGCCATGATACACGAAGCCTCCGGCGTGTATGGATTGAGTGAGAGTACAGCAAGGAAAGATGACTGCCAGGCTATTCAGCAAACACCCGCAGGGGCGTGCAAGACCGCCCGTAACATGAACATTGCCTAGGCCATGATACACGATGCCTCCGGCGTGTATGGATTGAGTGAGAGTACAGCAAGGAAAGATGACTGCCAGGCTATGCAGCAAACACCCGTAGGGGCGTGCAAGACCACCCGTAACACGAACATTGCCTAGGCCATGATACACGAAGCCTCCGGCGTGTATGGATTGAGTGAGAGTACAGCAAGGAAAGATGACTGCCAGGCTATGCAGCAAACACCCGTAGGGGCGTGCAAGACCGCCCGTAACACGAACATTGCCTAGGCCATGATACATGAAGCCTCCGGCGTGTATGGATTGAGTGAGAGTACAGCAAGGAAAGATGACTGCCAGGCTATTCAGCAAACACCCGTAGGGGTGTGCAAGACCGCCCGTAACACGAACATTGCCTAGGCCATGATACACGAAGCCTCCGGCGTGTATGGATTGAGTGAGAGTACAGCAAGGAAAGATGACTGCCAGGCTATTCAGCAAACACCTGCAGGGGCGTGCAAGACCGCCCGTAACACGAACATTGCCTAGGCCATGATACATGAAGCCTGCGGCGTGTATGGATTGAGTGAGAGTACAGCAAGGAAAGATGACTGCCAGGCTATTCAGCAAACACCTGCAGGGGCGTGCAAGACCGCCCGTAACACGAACATTGCCTAGGCCATGATACATGAAGCCTGCGGCGTGTATGGATTGAGTGAGAGTACAGCAAGGAAAGATGACTGCCAGGCTATTCAGCAAACACCCGTAGGGGCGTGCAAGACCGCCCGTAACACGAACATTGCCTAGGCCATGATACACGAATCCTCCGGCGTGTATGGATTGAGTGAGAGTACAGCAAGGAAAGATGACTGCCAGGCTATGCAGCAAACACCCGTAGGGGCGTGCAAGACCGCCCGTAACACGAACATTGCCTAGGCCATGATACACGAATCCTCCGGCGTGTATGGATTGAGTGAGAGTACAGCAAGGAAAGATGACTGCCAGGCTATGCAGCAAACACCCGCAGGGGCGTGCAAGACCGCCCGTAACACGAACATTGCACGGACAATGTTGGGATTTGCAACATACCCCATTTGTATCTGTAAGCTATGCACATGATGTAGGGTTGCCACCATTCCATATGCCCAGAGTGGGACATTTGTGCTACAAACATCAGATTTTGCAGGGCAAAACATACCCACGACCAGTACAAAGGAAAGAACTTCAGTTTTTTGCCTGAATAAAAGTTTATTCTTGTAGCATTTTAGTTCCTTATTCTGTTTCTTATAACATTTAGGTGTTTCAGATACAGAATAACTGTTTTATGCAACTATTACATAAAATATAGAAAATAATTTTGTCCTAAAATCTCAGGACATTTGCCATTTTCTCACAATTTTTTGCAGGACACAACTGCCCGAAGAGGGACTGTCCCTCGCAAAGTGGGACAGGTGGTAACCCAATGTAATTACGTGATACTTGAAACAGTAAGCTGTCCGTGCAAGAGCAGAGTTATGTGCAGAAATGCACCTGGCTGTTATGCGACTAACGTTTTGCACGTTGCTAAACGGAGCAATGACAGCTGCAAATACAGTATGAATACAGTCGAAGAAGCATGCCAGTGTTCAAGTCCAAGGCCAGTGGCGGCTTTGTCCATTGGATATCAATGAAGCAGTAGTTGTCCTCCCCCGATCCCTGGTGTGGAAGTGTAGCGCAGCACCACAAGAACGCGCTGCGCTTCAAAATAAGACATATGGATAATATACATACAAAATGTAGGTTTAGTTAGATGTTAGTACGCCATGCAGATGAATGGCAAGCTGGAGACAACATGGCTACTGCGTACTGGTACCTATGTGTGGAAGCGCTCTGTCAGAGATGTAACGAAGCATTTGTAGGCAATGTGAGGCAAGTGAGGCTGAGGATAGTGAATCACAACATGTCATGCCATATGGGCCAAGCCTCTACAGTGTAGTGTAGGTTAAGGGGACTATTAGAGTAGAAGATAGGTGACAACAGGAGTGTGTATGTACAAAACACTGTAACCTCACCGGAGCAGTGTCACATGTGTGCTGTCAGTACTTAGTGGAAGAGGCGTGTCATGAGCTATCCTAGGGAACGTCAGGAGACTGACGGCGTATGCCATGGATACCACTGATGTGACCTGCAAACCTGCCCGCAGTGTGTCTGTGCCCGTGCGCGCCAGTAAGCCCGAGTAAGCATGTGTGTGCGCGTGTTAGTCCGTGTGCACGTGTGGAAGAACGAGTAAGCTAGTGTACGAATAGTGAAGCCCGTGTAATGTCGTGTATGCGTTTGTAAGCATGTATACATGTGTACTACACACATAACACACGTACTGCACACACAGACACACATGCTGCCAATACTACACACATCAGTGAAATGGCACATGGATGGAGACTACATCATCAGAAGAAACAGTGCTGTAAACTATGCTACAGTGATGGTCATAGTTGCAATGCATCATGCCTGCTGAAGTACACCTGGAAGTAACACACTGTGTGTTAACAGCATGCTAACATCAATACAGTGGAATAAAGGCATCATGTGCAGCAGCACCAGGTTAGTCAGATCCTGTATCAATGTTACACTTCACAGGTGGTGGCACAGATGACATCATATGCACAGGATGTGGTGTTAACATGTCCAGAGCTGTCATAGAGCCATCCAATGTACACGTAGGTGTGTGTGTGTGAGGGACAATGGTTATTGCATGGCCCAATGGTGGTGCAATGGGTGGGTGTATGTGATAGCCATAGCTGTTTGTGGTAAGTGTGTGTGTCTGCTTATATTGAGGTACAGCATGTGTCAGCCATATACAGGAGGTTGAGGGACAGTCACAGACCATAACTGCCAGGCTGTAGAGATCCCCATTACTGGCCATGGACACCCCTCCATGCATCCAACACAACCCAGTCCTGCACCTGTCAATGTCTGCACATACAGTCCTGGGATCTGTACCACAACCTGTGGATAAACGTGTGTCTGTAATGTTAACCTGGGGTGCATAGAATTGACAGTTACTACAGACGGATATGAGCCATACTCACACTCCAATATAATAACCACTGCTGACTGTTGCCAAGACCTGCATATGACCAGTCAAAGGTGCTGCACTAACATTGTTTCCAATGCCCGTGTAATACCCAGCAACACAATAACCGGTCATTACACATGTATAACCCGCGATCACTGCAGCACACAGTATGTGCACTATCACAGAGCCATAGCAGATGTACATACATCCAAGGTGTTCACATACAGACAATGCAGCACAGTCAAGAGTGATAATCCCAACATACATATTTATATACAATATACATTATATAGATATATATATATATATATATATATATATATATATATATATATATATATATATATGTATATATATATATATATATATATATATATATATATATATATATATAGCTATATACATACATATATATATGTATATATATATATATATATATATATATATATATATATATATATATGTGTAGATAGATAGATACACACACACACACACACACGCACACGCACACGCACACACACACACACACACACACACACACACACACACACACACACACACACGTGGCAGGCTTGGGAGCAGAACATAAACGTAAGCACTGTACCACACGACAGCATTATGCAGTTACAAAATGTACTACCGTGATCAGTGGATCACATGATTCACACAGGCACACGTCTAGCCTGCAGACAGCAGCATCAAAGGCAAAGACGCCGCACTGATGTTATGGAGAGTGAATACTGTAAAAGCAATGTACTGTTGTCATGCAGCTGGAAACACACACACACACACACACACACACACACACACACACACACACTTGGCAGGACTGGGAGTCAAACATACATCTAACTACCCTAACACACTACAGCATGACGCATTTACAGAACGCGCTACCAAGATTACTAAGCACAGCAGTCCCAGGGGCAGACATCTAGGTGCGTGTCATCATCCGCAAAGGCAAAGACATTGGTAGGAAACTGCTGTGGTGTGCGGCATCTAAAAGCAAGACTGCGTCCCCAGGCAGATGGGAGTATGCGCGCAAACACACACACACACTTGGCAGGGCTGGGAGTCGAACATACACCTAACTACCCTAACACACTACAGCATGACGCATTTACAGAATGCGCTACCGAGATTACTAAGCACAGCAGTCCCAGGGGCAGACATCTAGGTGTGTGTCATCATCCGCAAAGGCAAAGACATCAGTAGGAAACTGCTGTGGTGTGCGGCATCTCAAAGCAAGACTGCGTCCCCAGGTGGACGGGAGCATGTGCGCAAACACACACACACACACGCACATGCACACACACACACACACACACACACACACACACTTGGCAGGGCTGGGAGTCGAACATACACCTAACTACCCTAACACACTACAGCATGACGCATTTACAGAACGCGCTACCAAGATTACTAAGCACAGCAGTCCCAGAGGCAGACATCTAGGTGCATGTCATCATCCGCACTGACAAGGATGCTGACAGGGATTGTATAGAGAGTGATCAGTCTGAAAGCATACAGACATATTACTGTTCCACGGTACACATAGACAAACACACGGCAGTGGTGTGATCGTGGCAACGTAAGATGTACGGTGCACCACGACAACATGACATAGTCACAGGACGCCCCGCAGACAGTACACCCTTCAAGATAGTCGACCAGTGTGTACTCCATAGGCATCCATCATGATGTTGAAAATGGACATCTGTTGGCTGGATGACCACCATGGCTATACAGGATGTCAACGGCCATGCACAGAAGGACATCACCGACACAAGGTGTCACTGGGCATGGCCACACGCTTAGTAATACATGTCCATTCGGACTGTACTGTGTGTCGATCTACACAACGGCGTACTGGGCATGCTCACACACTTAGCATTTGCAAAGGGCCGTCTTGCATGTGGATGGAGTCTCAACTCACAAGGGCTCAGTTGGGACTGTCATGTGTGTCCATCTACACAACAGCGTACTGGGCATGCTCACACACTTAGCATTTGCAAAGGGTCATTTTGCATGCGGATGGAGTCTCAACTCGCAAGGGCTCAGTTGGGACTGTCATGTGTGTCCATCTACACAACAGCGTACTGGGCATGCTCACACACTTAGCATTTGCAAAGGGCCGTCTTGCATGCGGACGGAGTCTCAACTCGCAAGGGCTCAGTTGGGACTGTCATGTGTGTCCATCTACACAACAGTGTACTGGGCATGCTCACACACTTAGCATTTGCAAAGGGCCGTCTTGCATGCGGACGGAGTCTCAACTCGCAAGGGCTCAGTTGGGACTGTCATGTGTGTCCATCTACACAACAGCGTACTGGGCATGCTCACACACTTAGCATTTGCAAAGGGCCGTCTTGCATGCAGATGGAGTCTAGACACGGAAGGGCACAGCAAGGCATAACTGTCCCCACGCACAGAGCAGTCACACATATGCAGTGACCAGCACATGCTCAGCTGCCATCACAGCTGTCACAGGTGCAGATCACAGATGTACACACCGCAGTCTACACTGTAGCCCCTGAGACATCACCATGTCATTGCTGCAGCAGTACACAGCCATACATTACCACAACACCGTGTGACACATAACCAGTGGACTGTACAGAGGTCTACAGCAACTGTGCAGGGTACACATGTACTGAGAGGGTTCCAACAGGTGTTATGCATTGCAAGTATACCACTATACATGACCAGGTCAGCTCAAGACATACCAGGGGCCCCGGGTGGTACAGAGCTGTGACACATCAGTGTTGCTGTACACCAATGAACACGCATGTTTGGATATGTCAAACATGTGATTGTAGTGGATGTGTGCAAGGACCACACACAACACATATGTGCATAGCTAAGCCTTTGCTGTCCTCCGTGTAGAACAGTGGCCTAAGCAATCATATGCACGCAAATGGAAGGTGGGTCCATGTCTGTTGAATGCTCACAGTACAGGAGGTAGCAATGTTGGAGGACACATTCCCCTGTAGTAGTCGCCCATGACACCTGTGATATCATACCACAGTCCATGTGTCATGTATGTCAACACACATGTCCACCAATAGCAATGCATACAAACATGGCTAGAGGAGACACATGTAGGACCAACACACATGTACAATCTGTACTGTGCATTCAGCAGCCATGCATGTGCAGTGGCCGATGTCCATACCACAGCTGTGCCCAACTACAACATGCAGTCACAATGCAGCCCCATCATTGACACCTGTATATGGTGACATACAGACAGTACAGTTGGTTGTACATCCAGTATGGAGGGATCTGTGTACATAACATGGTGATCCACCTGTGTAGATGTATGTGTGCCAGGGATGGCTCACAGGTGTGTCACATGCCACCCTACCATGCCAAGTGCAAACAGTATGCTATATCACTGTTACTTGATGGTGATGACTTAATGCATACACAGCGGTCAGGTGTAGCCAACTGTATGTCACGTGACACTTGTATCACTGACATCCACCCATGTGCACATAGCCACACAATTGCCAGACATAGTGTTGGTACACATACTGCAAACAGTACCGCTGCATGTCTATCAAACAGATCATCTTATGGCAGGTGTATCATTCCCAGCACTGTCATGTGTGTCCGCTTGTGTGACCACACATGCCACATATGGTGGGGACTACATCCCAGATGTAACACATCCCTGTACACCGTTGTACAGATCTGTACATACTGCAGTGTGGAAAGCATGAGGTCGGCCGGTGTGGTGCATCACACAAATTGGCTATCCGTACACACATAGCTGGTCACCACAGTGTGTCTGTGTATGTATGTATGGCTGTCTGGTGCTTGGTGTGAGGGTGTATGCTACCATACTGTGGAAACAGGATCACTAACCCCTCATGGTGATGCAGTCTACTACCCTGTTGATGCCATCAGTCTCAGCCATACTGGCTACCTGTGCATGTCCCTTCTCTGTGCCATGTTGTGTGGGTGCAAAATACTGTGAGGGTGATGGCAACATAGGCACGGGTCCACACATGAACACTATGGGGTATGTTATAGTGCTGTAGACCCTGTGAATGTGGCCATGTACCTGTACTGTGACAGGGTATTACTGCTACACAGTGTGGCCTCATGCTATCAGGTGGCATCTAATGTCATCATTGGCCTGACCGCTGTGTACATCCCCTGCACCATGTCAACATACCTGTAATGTTTCCCAGTATGTATGTCACATCTCTGTCCACTGTAGCCTGTTCAACTGACCACATGCTTCAGGTGCAGTATATGTGTGGACATCTGTGTCATGTTCGGACATCAGTGTCATGTCCGACTGTCCAACAGTCGGGTTGAGGGTGTGTTTAGCATGCTGGTATTGCCATACGTGCCTGTGAGTACTCCGCAGTTACACATGGGGGACTGCAAACACTGCTACCTGTAGGCACATGTCAGTACACCATAGGAGGAAAACAGGGCATTACCAACATGCTGTTACTGTTGTAACTGAGACACGTACTGTGAACATATCACAATGCATGCTGGACCTGGACTACATGGTATGACTGGTGCATGTTGACAGTACACCACTGATGTCACATACACATCTCTCAGTATTCACACACGTCCAATGCAACATACACATCCCTCAATATGCATACACAAGTAATGTGAGATACAACTCTCACATCTCAGTGTTCACACACGACCAATACAACATACACATCCCGCAATATGCATACAGAAGTAATGTTAGATACACCTCTCTAGTCTGTTCACACTGTGCATCAGACCATATGAGCATATCCCTGCACCGATGGTGTGGATGACAGGGATGTGGCACAGGCTTCATCATATGCACAGGGTGATACTGTTTGCCAGGGGCATAGGCTGCACCAATGGATGACATCATGTGTGCGGGTAAGGGCCACTGATTTTAATGGACATGTCTGTTCTGTATGTATGTGGGTGTTGTGGAGCCCTACAGTTGTGTTTGTTGTGTGCGTGTATGTGTGCACACAGTTCTGTCATTTGTGAGGCCTACACAAGGGTATTATGGACAGCTCCAGAATGTACAGACCAGGTTGTACAGCTCACTGTGACCGGACACGGCCACGTGTCCTGTGCCTGCCAGGGGTTGCAAGGGCACTACCAGGCAGAGGTACAGAATGGCTACTGTCCGATGACACATGGCCACTGGAACCGTGTCCCCACCGGGAACATCCAGGGCCATGTCCACATGGCCTGCTGTGACCTGGTGTGGATATCACAGCACCAGCTGCAATGCTACTGCTACTGGTACTATGGGAGTTGCCATGTGAGGTGGCACGCATGCATTGACCTGCACTAGGTGGTGTAGCTGGCCTATGTCCCTATGTCCTACACCTCACTCCTACCAGATGTTCCACCACAGACAGCTCACGCTCACGGATTGCCATGCCATGGTCGAGGATTCTGACCATGTCACCCAATCACCTGTCCAGAACATCAGCAAGCTGCTGTTGAGCACCTGCCAATACCTGGATGTTGTTGTTTAAGTTACTGATAGCAGCCCTCTGCAGCCTCTGCCCTTCTCTGTTCTGCCATTCGGCACGTGCCTGTGCTGCCATTACAGTCTGGAACATGCGTCTGGTGATCCCAGCTGCTGCGCTATGTCCTGCAGGCGCATGTCTGCTAAAGGTCCTCCTACGAGCAGCACCAGCCACATGCCTGTGTGGCACATCTGCAGTCAGTATACTGTCACCATGGTGTGGAGACACATCTTCTGTAGCCACCACACATTTCTGTTCAACGCTAACAAACGATGACTGTCCTTCCTCTATGGCCACTGTAGATGCTGTATGTGTTGGCAGCTGAACTGTGTGTGGGGAAGAGGGGGACATAGCTGGGATGGCAACCGTTGACACAGATTCTGCCCCTGACATCCCTGCCTGTACCTCTTCCATATGTTCATCACTGCTAGCATCTGTGGGGACACTATCAGATGGACCAAAGGAGGGTAACGCACCTACATCACCTGTGAATGCAAAGAAATACTCTACATTACAATAGACACACCGACACACACACACACACACACACACACACACACACACACACACACACACACACACACACACACACACACACACACACACACACACTGACACACACACACCGACACACACACTGACACACCATGCATGTGAGATGACAGACGGCATGCAGCATGCTTGTGATGTACAGCATGCAGCTCAGACATCAATAGTGTTTGTAAGCATACCCCCTAGAATGCACACTACAGCAGGCAGGTATCATATCATTATCCATGCAATTCACACAATCATGGTAGTATGCATGCATCCCCATGATACACCATGTGGACCAGAACAGGATAACAGTACACATGGCTGACGTGACCTTGACATGTAATCTGCTGACATGTTCATTAACATGCATGCATGCCTGACACAGTGGTGTCATGACACATGTACAGCATCCTACTGGGAATCACATTGCGGTGTTGTCCATATGCCCTACAGATAGACTGCATGTTGAGCAAATGTGCATGGGTATGGTAGGGGACTGGGTCATCTACATTGCTGTACAGTGTGATGTACAGACACTGTGCCATTGCATGGCATCATGAGGCGTCTATATTGCTAAACAGTGCATGTTATGTACACATTGCATATCCAGAACTGCATGCATACCCATGACATACCTGTGGATTGTGACCTGTGATGCTGAGGTGTATACACACCCAACCATGCTGTGTCATGTGTCAGGTCACTGGAGGACATACAGATGACACCCCCGCACGATGACTACAGAGTGTTAGCTGCCTGGCAACCATGTCCACACATAGCGGACCTGTCACGTCACCATTTCACACATGACATTGATGTACCATGCACACATGGTGCACAGCTAACAGTGATGTCCTACAGCAGGGGGGAGAAGTACTGTTTCTGTGGCCTGGTGTCACTGTCAGTGGAATCTGTGAAGGTGACTACCGTCATGCTATGACACAGACAGCATGTTCAACATATCTTATGAGGTACATGTCACTGACACCTCCGCTAGCTGTGCACAAGCAGTTATGATGTGCAGCGTACCACATCACCTGTACAATCGGTCTAGTACGGCTGTACTTGGACCATGTGTGGACAAAGTGGGACAGGGTGTATCCACATCACGTCTTCTGTGTGGCTACATGTCTCTGGCCATCCCCCATGGCCATGTGTACACATGTGTTGGGCATGTATGTGATGGCCGTCTATCACACATGTCTGTGTTGTCCCATATGACATACACCCATAGATGTTGGTTATGTCACCATCCACAGGGCTATACAGACAACAGGTGTATGTGGGGTATGGGTTATGGGGAATTGTGACAATATTGCAACCAGAACGCTACGTGTCTCGGACATGTCGGATGGAACATCACCATGTGTGAAACCTTTGCAGGGGCATATAACACAATGGTGATGCCTGTGGTCTGCCCATATCACAGCTCACTGTGCGGTACTGGTTTGTGTACCACACATTCTGTTCCACTGTATAGTACATATGCCTCCATTGTAGAACACCTCCACTGTTGTATGCACAGCTGGTCACACATGTAGCAATGACAAATACTGTAGTTTCATGTCTGTGTATCATTTTAGTTGTATATATTGCACATGGGTGGCCTGTGTGGATTATGGGTGATGCAACCTGTATATCCATGTATTAACTGGCCACATGGTGAATAGATCTATGATTTGACATGCCTGATACTGATGATAGACTCACCTGCAATGGACTCTTGTCTGTGCAGCACGCCAGAGGTACCTGTATAGGGTGACACAGCAGTATGAACATGATCCATGACTGTATGACAGCCACAGGGTGCACAGTGCAGGTTAACACATTCACCTGTACAATAGCATATAGTCAGCACATGTGTGCATACCATACCTCTCAACCTCTTAGAACAATAAATGTGGACAAAGCCTACTATGATGGGGGACATATAGGGACAACTGTGACATATTGCTCTTACTAACCCGGATATTTGATAGACCAATAGGTTTGCATGCACATGGGTTTGCAATGGAATGTGCAGTCGTAAAAACAACTGTATGTCATCATTTAATGACTCCATTCCTCAGCTATTTGCCAGAAAGGGACAGATATTAAGGGGAACACACCGACAATATGTGGCTGACATCTGGACATTCTGCAATTACCTGTACAGTTCGGAGGTATGGTGCATACACAGGGTAGCATAAAGCATGTGTGTCCACATACCTTGCATATGTTGTTACATTACATGATGTACACTGACACATGCACATACGTGGGATATACTGGCCATATGTACAGTACTGACTTACCAGGCAACTCCAGGCTCATTGGTTGGGAGACACCCACCTCCACGATGGCAGCTACTGTTTGTGGGGGCTGTTCCGAGGGTGTTCCCAGACTGGCCAGTAGCTCCTCCGTGTGTGTGAGTGGAGGCTGGGTTGGTGGCCCAACACCCGTACCATTTTGTTCTCTGGCCATTGCAGTGGCATGATGTTTTGCATGATGTATGAGGTCCGTGCAGTGTCTGTGCACCTGCTGGTAGGTGCGGTTGTGGTCACCCACTTCATTAACCCTCCTGCGAAGATCCTGCCACAGGTCATCCCGCTGCTGTGATGCTGTGGCACGTGGCTGAATAACGCCTCATAGTTCTCATGGAGGTACGGTATTACTACATCATCCTCCTGTCGGCTATATGCTGGTAGGCGTGTACGCGGCATTATCTGTAAGACATGATGAAGGTGACAGGTCACATTTACAGACATGTACAGTGATACCGCTGCACATACATTCTAGTACATTCGCACAGTTATCTTTGCAAATCAACATGACACTAACACAACTGGCATGTATGTGTCCCACACATGTAACACCCAGTATGCATTAGATATCATCCCCATATATGTGTGTCACCTCATTAGTGTTCCTACTACATGTGACGTCAGTCTCCATGTGGACATGTCTGTTTGCATGCACTGGTGTTCATACCTATCTACCCATGCCTGATGTATCCATGGTAATGCTGTTGACCTAGATGCTGTGGATATGTCACATATCAACACGGACACAGCCTTACCTGACTTGGGCAGTGACAATGCACCAAGTATGCATGGAAACCTGTACATGCATCTGTTTTTCCATAGACATCTACAATGCGCAGCTGTTCAACATCCTGCCATGCATCACCTGTGTTGCACATGTGATAGACATGGGACAGTGGCTAGTCGGACGTCATTCGCAGGTAAGGTTATCGGCTATAGCATGTATGGGCTGGGTTTCCTAGCTGTATCCGACACCCATTACGCCACCACGAGGGGCATCAGTGACACATTACTGATCCAGATAGATGATACTACATCTACCATACGGCCATCACACCATGTATGGCAGGGGTGATATGTGCAGCTATGTGGACAGGGTTGCATGGTATGGCAGAGGTATGGCACAGGGATCTATCCAGCATGTGGCCATCCTAGTCATAGGACTGTGGTTTTCCATGACGTATGTCTTTCAGATCAGGCTATGGACATGTAGCATGTCTAACAGCATAGTGTCGCATATGTCTGTAGGCAAGGTGGATAGCATGCTGCATACTGGAGGTGAGTATTGTGGAGGCTGGTATTGGCCATCCACACATGGGCCCTACCCCTGGAGGGTGATGTGTATTCCAATATTGGTCACACGGGTGCTGTGTATGCCTGTCCAATGATCTCCGTGCACATGGATACCACCCTGTTATGTCATGGGTACCTCAGATGACTACCTAAAGGGCCAGGGAGATGTCTCTAGCTCAGGGAGGTGTACTACACTACACCATCCCTAACACAGTGTCCATACTGTTGACCACAGCCTAGGTGTTTCCTAATGGGTATGGTGGTATTCCCCTACTGGTGTCATTGCTGATATCATCCACCAGAATGTGCACATATGTTACACACATCACACACACAGCCCATTCTGTATGTTGTTCTCAACACTGTGACAACAATTGCCCATAGGTCATGGCCATTCACATCATCACATACACAGATGGCTGACATTTGTCTGTGTGGTTTGGGATACAATGCGGGTGGGGTACAACACATTAACCCTGGTTTACTGTAGCTGAAACTGTGTGATATGCACATGTCACTGTAGCACCTTTGGTAGTTGTGAGTCTGTCAGCAGGCCACTAGTAGAACACTCTTGTGACATGCACAGGCATCTGTAGCTGAACATCCATACTGTCTTGTACATCTGTACTGTTAACATCTACATTGATAATGGTTCATGAACCTGCAAACCATACCCGGCAGTGTTCTGCTGCGGTGCCACCAATCATGACTGTTGTCAACACATGTGGGTTGATAGTATACAACACCCTATCTGTAATGTGTGGGCATGCTCAGCACGTCTTCAGAGCTTCTTGGCACATTATGTGCTACTGCTTAGTTTAGCACCCATTTCACACCAGTCCTCACAGGTACACTGTCTGTCCATACATTTCCAGCTTGATAACTGTACAACAGCTGTCATACACACATCACTCACATACCTCGTGAGACATGGTGGTTTCCACGGCCTGTCCACCTGCCACGTACCACTTATATACAGGCATGTCCAACTGGCACGTACCAGTGCTATTGCCTGTCACTATGATGACTATGTTGTACATGTGGCAATAGAGCTATTCTCATGTCCACAGTCAATGCACACCTCCCAACATACAACAGTACAGCCTGTGGGGGATGCACATATGCAGCCCTGCTGGGGGTTATACTGCCACCAACCCTGACTGCACCTGACAGTCATGTGGGGTTGTGCAACATTGGCAACGCACCCCATACATCATATGGTCCCACATGATCCCCACCACAGGCCACACATATGGAGACACCTTGTACAGTACCCCTCCATACTCTGTGTGGGCACCAACAACAGCCCACATCGCCAAACACAACCACACCAACCTGTAGCCCACAGACACGTGTGCCCATCACATACAGCCAATATGGTGTCAGAATATACTCAACACACCTGTCTTAGGTGACTGTCAGCAGTCACACTGCTGTTCCACTCAGCAGGCTACACAAGGCGATAGTCACTTACATCCTGCTGTCCAGTAACTAGTTCTGCAACATAACCTATGCACACATGCCACAAGTCAGCAGGTACGGTGTGACTCCCCTTCCATGTTTGTGTGACAGACGTTGTCACTCAGGGCACAGACTACATGTGCAGGGACATGCAATAGCGCACCAGTGTTGTCATCCTGCTGGTGTGGTCCACGCCCTGGGAAGCATTTTGCATGCATCCAGACCTATTACCACTGTACTACGAATGACTGTGTCACTCCCAACAGTTGTCCCTGCTTCTGCTGTCATTCCACAGGCATCTAGTATATGTCCACTTTGACAGACCCAGACAAACAACATGATGCTGTGGCACAGTTGACCTGCACCTGTCAGCCCTGGGAGTACGGATCACATGTTGGTCTCTTGCTGCTTTTATACTGCCTGTCTTGCACAGTGCCCAATAACAGTCACCACCAGAATGGGAACAGGCTAGAGAAGCATGTGGTCATGTCACACAATGCTTGACATCAGGCTCTGTGACACACGCAGGCAAGGCACACCTGATACTGCACCACTGCAATGTCTATGCAGTGACTGGGACCTACCTCATGGCTCTGCAGAACACACCTGCATTGACTGGGTATAGACAGACCTTACCTCTCAGGCACGTACCTGGACTGGCACACCCACAGCTGAGGTGTCCCCATATTCCACTATGTTGTACACACATCCCAGCTGGTTACTTCGCACAATGCATCACAGGTGCTCCACGTGCAAATGACTGTGTCTGGAACTACTGCTGCTACTAATGTGAGACTGACAGTAACTCACACCTAACTGTGATAGCCGCACATGTACTGACACATTATGTGTACACTGTGCGTGAGTCATAACCTCCACTCAGCTGGTTCGACCCATACACCACCTCCAAGACCAACAGTATCCTTGACATGGACACTACCAACATGGGACTGCTGTTTGACACCTGTGGCTGTCCCCTCATTGGTGGAATCCGAACATCTGCTACCCACCCTTGTTAGCCACATACCAGCACCACACACTTCACGGCATACACAGTAGATGAGTACTACAACACCAACTACAGATGTCGTATGACTGCGGTAGTTGTTGTCGTGACACATGTGCAGGTGGACAATGCACATGCAAATGCTGAGACATACCCCAGTGCACTTCAATAGCACGTACACGACAATGTGGTTCATGCTATTCCACACAGAGCCATGCAGGTACACACCAGAATACAGACGACACTCTGGGGGTGCAGTCCCACGGACATACTTTACAACAACAGGTGGGGGCTGTTACACAGTGGTGTACATTCCCATGGGTGGGGTGACTCACTGGTCAGCCTCAGTAGGGACACAGGATCCCATATCACATACACCATAACTAGCTACATACACATTACTGCGTCACATTCTGAGATGTACCACAGGGCATTTTGGTGGTATGTCAGTAGTCGTATGCAATACCCACATCTGCTCACACATACAGCTATCACTCTGGAACATGACAGTAACAGGTGATGTTGGCAACATCCTGTCTGATGGTTTCATTGAAAACATTACACGCTCTCACTCCTTGCAGGGCCACATTCCTTGAAGGTACATTGTGGTGTACCTGCAGTCACACCTACACAGTACTGACCTGCACTCTATATGTCCTAGGACACAGGCCCCTTGTCACCCTGCAATATCCCAGGCTGTGATGTCCACAGAACTCTGAACAGCATTTCTCCCCACTGGGACACCATATTCAGTAATAACCTGGTACCAGACTTTGTGGCTCCTGACTGGCACACAGCGACTGTAACACTCCTCACAGGTGCTGCCACACTACATGACTGGAACTATTTTCCTACACACCTTACTGGTCTGTTATGCATGGCTATAGGGCACATAATCATGGACATCATTCGTCGAGTCTCTGTTGTGCCCCAGTCCTTTGATGCCAGCTGGGTTGGTCTTGTTGGGGCCACAGCATGCCTTCTACACCTGTTGAACACCTTTCCTACAGTCGCCAGAGTTGTTGATGACGACATGGGTGTCCACACAGCCTGCATTGTCCTCTCGCTGCCATTCAGCACCATTCTCCATTCTGGTATTGACTACATACACATCCACCTACACATCACAACATATGTCTCCGGATGTTATGCAATGTGGCTAATGGACGAGACACACACACTGAGGGTGGCATACCAAATCACATACTGCAATCCAGTTACACTTGGCTTACCACAGTCCTCAGTCATGGGGCCCTCATGTTAGGTATATGCTTGCCTGAGGTACAGGCTACTATTGAGGGGACTTCCCTGCCTAGCTTTACAGACCACTGCATACCCAGCGCTGTTGTTGCTCCACCAGCTGATACAGACCCCATCCATACGGGTGTCACTGTGACAGATACCGATATGAACATCATGGCCTCTACCTGCATGACACTTGGTGTGTACATCACCTTTGCAGTACACCATCCTCCCACTGGTTATCACATAGGTGTTATTCCCCTACATATATGTTGCATTGTACATGTGTGTAAGACACATGTATGTCGCACACACTCCTGTGATTGCCAAATTGCCACTGTGGTGTGTATATCCTTCTACATGTTCACACGTGTCTGTCCTGGGTGTGTAGCTGTTACATAGGCACCCATTGTACCTCTGAACACCGGACGTATACACAAATCCATGGGCACAACACCCCGCATAGGGTGTACCTTACACAACAGCTTTATATACCCCAACATTAATACATCATGATGTTTATTGAGCTACACCTGGTGATGTATGCGGCTTATGTACAGACACCACATCTGTACACATTTGCAGACTACATACTCAGGGGTGACGTCTGCTGCAAAGACAGGGCCCATGTCTGCAAATATGTTAATGGATATACTCCGCATACACGACATACACAATAGCCACTATGACCATGATGCTCATGGATATGTGCACACATGTGACTGTGTGTGGCATGTGCTTGGGGGTTGCATTCCCAGACCGGACGTTCACCATGCTTTGGGAAATGTTTCCTATGTACATCACGCATGGACATTCAGTAGCAGTGTTCATGTCATACCTCGCTTGCTGGATGGTGGACACATGTACGCCAGGGATCACTGCAGTGGCCGTACTGTGCAGTGATGCAGGTTACACATGGCTCTTCTGTTCACAGGACACTACCCTGGAGAGGTGCCACTGGTGTGCACACTGTAGTTGTTGTTACACCCTGACTTGCCAGACTGCATGGTACACCACTATGAACCTGTGCAGCTATTACATGTCCTTTGTGCATGGTTACTGGTATAGCCCTTCCAGTTAGATTGGCTGTCACGCTATTACAATGTCCTGTGACTATGGGCCATATGTCTACTGTTATTGTACACGCCAATCATGTTCATGTCTGTCTGTCACATCTCTTCTGCTATTCTAGTATGGGAGTAATGTTTGCGTCCTTTGCAAATGCACAGAGTGGAGTACATAGTTATTTCATCATAACTGTTTATACATATCTTAATTACATAGTACTCACATCACTATATGATACCTTTGTTATGCATCATATGCCTGTTCTCCTGTGTAACATATCTGATGTATCAATCTACTGTACTATACATTACACATGTTTTACATGGTATCCCATAATTCAACCATTACTTGCACAGAGGGTCCACCTTAGACATGTCATTGACGTTATATGCCCATACACATGCATACTGTTACAGTATATCTACATATACTATCCCCTGCTATGGCACGTACTTATTGGACATACCCTGCCACTGACGGTGGGTCGTATGACATTGTTTTGTTTAACACCATCATGTTGCATCCCTTGTGGTGTCTGTGCTGTTTAAGGTGCCTTAAACACTAAATATGAGTTTTTTATATATTTTTTATTGTACTGTTATGGTTATATGTACACAAAATGTGTGTGTATATGTATATGTGTATATGTATATATATATATATATATATATTTTAATAACCATCAGGGATGACATTCCCCCTTTTTTTAAATATTATTGTGTGTAAATACACACCTTTCTATATATTTTATGCATTTTTCTTATGGATATCGATATATGTTCTTATGTTAGTGGAGTAATATGTCTTTAAATTGTGATGTCATACTAATTGTCCTAGTATTTAACCAAGCATCAGTTGTAGTGATGTGGTCTGATGAAGCAACATTAAGTTGTGAAAGCGCTTACCGTTTGTCTTCTGCAATAAAGTACAGTGACTGATTTCCAGTGTGTAACTTTGGTGCCTTAATTTACTTTTGCTGTTGTTGTGTGTTTTGGGCACCTCAGTATACCTGCAGCCATTTGGTTTTTGCATCTTCTGTTTACTGTGTGGCCCACTGCTGGACGCACATCTTCTACAAGCATTGGTACGATCAGCGAGACATCACTACATAAATACCATTCCCGACTTTATGCATGGCGGACACTGTTAATTACTGCAAACCAGGCTATGCATACACTGACATTACATAATTCAGAACATACTATACATACAGTTAAGTGTTATACATACCTTGATATCGTTCTGGTGTTTCGTCTCTATCTCGCTTCTCTGTATCACTCTTTCAACTGTTATACGGTATGAGCATACAGTTTGCATATCTGGCAAGTCATCCTTATATATGTCTATACCTGCAACATGTGGTTTACTGCTGCCAATTGGTGGTCCGGTGTGATTAATTACGTGTACTTCAGCTGTGCAGCTACTCCATTCACCAATTACGCGGCAGCAGTGGGGTATAATTGAATTCTCCACCTGGGCGTTGGCCATTTGCCCTGCCTTCGTATTGTGTTTTGTTGTGTGTAATTGCAACTGCTTTGTGTAGAGCCAAGTCTATTTTGGGGTCATGTCCCCCGTGGATTGTGTGTGATTCTACCTGTGACTGTACCTGTCATCCCACCCGTCTGATAAAGGACTATTGCAAACACCTGTAACATCGCCGTTTGTTCCGTTATACGATGGATACAATTTTGCATGGCACCTTTAAATGTCTCTCACAAGGTATGTCAACGGTTCAGCAGATGTAATTGACTAACTAGATGTTTGGGCTGTGGTTACGGTCTGTATTGCTATTGTTTACAGTGTGGGGGATGTAGGTGGGTGTACGTAGCATATACGGTTTTGTGGGGCTTGCATTTCAACGTAGTCCATGTAAATGTGTTTAGGCCCCTTCCCTAATTACAGTGCTATCACTTAATAGACTTCTATTACGGGAATGTACTGTGGGCCATTGTTAATTGGTTTCAATATGGTATGCAAGTGCGATTGATACTTCCATACCTCCGGATGTACGGCGATATGTGCAGAGATATTTGTAAATTAACGCTATCCCATGTATGTCTGCCCCCAGATATTTGCTGTCATTGCAGTGGTGTTGGTGTCAGACCCTCTGTCACATGGCTTGCCACCTTTTCATATGGCCATAGTTGGACACTTGCGGGTCACACAGTGGTGTTTACAGGCTGACATATGGCCACGGTCAGTACACAGGATAGCACATACTTTTATCCTCATTACAAAACTATTGTTCTTGGTCCTTCACTACATATCGGTTTGCATGTAACATTTCCATTTCTTACATACAGGCATGAGTATTTCCTGTGACTATTGCATATTATGTGGGACATTTGCCCTTTCTAATGTTTCATGTCAGGACACACCTGCCCAGGGGGGGCCGTCCCTCCCAATGTGGGGCAGTTGTTTACCGCATGCCTACGGATAGCTATACCTGCACCTACCGTAGTCATCTACCACCGAGTTGCCACCTACAGACACACTATGCAGACACACACGACACACTTTAGTCACATGGGAACACACATAGCACCTTCAGCACACACATACACAGGCTACATCACACACAACCACAGTTGTACACGGTACCTACGTGGTCCGCACCGCCGACAGCGGTGACTACATGTCCTTACTATTGTCCTATTGCTCGCGGTTCTACTGTTCCAGTACTGTGTTCTTTCTGTCTTTCATCCTCCTGGTTACGCGTGTCGGTGTGTGACACGTTCCATAGTTGGCGGTATCCTGTTTATTTGCACCTCAGAGGTGTTTTGAATGTCGTCGACCTATCTGTATATTTGCAGATGCCAGTGACCCCTTGTATATTGACATATATCACACTATCGCCCTTTCTATCTGTATTATATATGTGTAGATGTATATATATATATATATATATATATATATATATATATATATATATATATATATATATATATATACATATCTCGGACAGGGGTGGTGACAGGCACGCTACGCCTTTCATTGTGTGTTTGTCAGTGCATACTTTGTTTCCTAGACTCCGCATGTTTGTGTCTGTACCTGTCACATTACACACCTGCCATAGGTTAATATTACCTTCTATCCCACTTTGAGAGGGAGAATCCCTCTTTGTGCAGTTGTGTCCTGTGAAATATTTGTGAACATAGCAAATGTCCTGCAACTTTGGGACAAACATATTCCCTATAGTTTATGTCATTGTTGCATGTCACCCTTATTCTTTATCTGACCCACCTACATGTTACAGGACACGGAACACGTACCTGTGACCATTACTAAACTATAAGCTTTTTATCTATGCAAAACACTGTTGTTCTGGTTTTCATCCTGGTCGGGTGTGTGTCATCCTGCTGACATCTGGAGTATGTCCCACTTTGGTCATTTGAACTGTGGCAACCCTACCGTACGTACATCTTGCCTAGCAATAGTGTTGGGTGATTGTGTACATGACTGCCTGTTCCACTCCTGGCAGTGGTCATTTTACCCTTCAGAGCAGGCGCTATTTGTTCAGGGGTGACTAATGCTGGTGTCACCTGTTCTGTACATCATTGGCCGTGATCTGCGCAGTGGTCGGTGACACTTAGCCCTGTTTCGCACATATCCGTATAGTCGTATTTAAACATCGCTTACCAGCTGTGGGCAACACTTATTCCCGCTAACGTGTGCTACACATATAGGTTCATAGGTTCATAGGTTCATACTAGGCTATCTGCCCTAGGGCATTTATAAGCCTAGTCAGAGTGTGTTTGGCTTTCGCCACCCATTTTAAATTAATTTTGCTATGCCTTTTTTTGAGGTTAGTATACTGTGCCTCTGTCTAACAGTGACACAGAAGTGATAGCCGGGGTAAACCTACGATCTCCCATCCACTCATCAAGATTCCTCTTGAAGAGAGTCAATGTGGGACTCTGCCTAACCTGGACTGGGATTTTATTCCAGAGTGAAGGGAGCATCTGGGTTATGAATCTGTCCCTCCAGCATGTCCTATTTATTTCAGTGCTGAGGTTCAAGTCTCTCGTGTAGCTCGATGGGATTGGATTTTCTGAGGTGCAGCATGTCCATTAATTCCAGGTTGGACATGGCTTTATACATCAGGCACAGATCGCCTCTGAGCAGGCGGTATGCCACTGAGTAGAGCTGGAGTTTCTTTAACCGGGCAGCATATGGCATCTGTTTGAGCCCTTTGATCCTCTTGGTGAGGTACTTTTGGGGTCTTTCCAGTTGCTGCAGGTGTCTGGTAAGGTACATCCCAAAAGGGGCATTGTACTCAATTATGGGCCTGATGAGGGATGAGTAAAGAGGTACGATGACCTCCCCTGATCTAGATGTGAATCCCTTCATGATTAGGTGGGCTATATTAAATATTTTTCTAACCACTTTGGCCACGTGGTTGTCAA
The DNA here is from genome assembly GCF_019279795.1 of Protopterus annectens. Classification (NCBI taxonomy): domain Eukaryota; kingdom Metazoa; phylum Chordata; order Ceratodontiformes; family Protopteridae; genus Protopterus; species Protopterus annectens. The sequence goes on from NC_056745.1 coordinate 1,505,462,044, forward strand.
ATGAGAGATTGCTATCAACTTGGGTCCCCAGGTCCCTAATGACTTCTTCTGTACTTAATGGATTACCACCTATGTGGTAATTTGTGGGCACTTTGTTTTTGCCAAAGGGGATGACTATACACTTTTTGGCATTTAGCTTGAGGCCGTGGCTCTGGCACCAGTTGTCTGTTTCTATGAGGCCCTTTTGGAGGATGCTTGTGTCGGCTGGAGAGTTGATTATGGCACCCAGTTTGCAGTCATCTGCGAACTTGGTCAGCCACAGTCCTTCCGTGTTGGCCTGTACCGCCGAGAAATATATACCGAACAAGAGAGGTCCCATGACTGAGCCTCGTGGGATGCCACTTGTAACTGGTTTGGAGTCTGACATGGCTCCAGCAATTCTAGCCATGTGGGTTCTGTCCTTGAGCCAGTTTGCAACCCATCTAGTGACATAGGGGTTTATATTTAAGCTGGTGAGCTTATCTATAATGCCCAAGTGGGGTATTGTATCGAAGGCTTTTGTGAGGTCCAGGTAAGCTGTGTGGACCACCTTCCCCCCGTCAATGGCCTTTGTGACTGTTTCAAAGAAATCGACCAGGTTTAAGAGGCAGGATCTGCCCTTAACAAAGCCAAACTGGGTAGGATCCAGTGTCTGTAGGTCCCCAATATCTTTATTTATGAGGTCCATGATGATCCTTTCCATAGCTTTGCAGACCAAGCTAGTCAGGCTTATGGGGCGATAGTTTCCAGGATCCGTTGAGGCACCACCTTTGTGGAGAGGGACCACTGTTGCTGTACACCACTCTTTGGGTACATATCCTGTAGTAAGGCTGAGATTGAACAGTAGTTTTATGTTTGGGTTTAGCTCTTCTTGGAGTTCATGTAGGACGCCGGGACACCATCTGGTCCCATTGATGCTGTGTTTTTTGCTTTGGAGAGGGCGTCTCTTACCTGAGCATCTGAGATGTCAGGGGGGCAGCACTCTGTTGGGATAGATATTTGCCCTTTTGGTGGGGAGGGGGGGAGAAGTTTGCACTGAACCTGTCAGCTAGGATGTTGGCAATGTCTGTGGGTTCGGTGTATTTTTTGTCATTTTGGACTAATTCTGAGCATATCTGGGAATTCCCACCCAGGTTCCTAACATAACTAAAGAAAGCCTTGTGATTATCCTTAGTGTACTGTGCAATATTTCTCTCGAAGCTTGCCTTAGACGATTTTATGAGTGCCCGTAGTTTTTTGCTAATACTGATCAGAGATGCCTTCCCTTTTTGGGATTTTGCTCTATCATGTAGTAGCTTCCTCCTTCTATTGTATAATTTGTTTATGGCTGGGGTCCACCAGACAGGACGTCTGCCTTTGGAGGATTGGGTCTTGGTTTTATTTGGGATTGCATGATCCATGCATTCCTGAAGGTGTTCATAGAATGCGTTTATAAAGGATTCTGCAGTCTGGGCCGTATTTTCCACAGGCCCAGGGGCTTTGAAGGATTCCGCCTCGGTTTTGAGGCATGTGAAATTTGCTTTAGAGAAGTTTTTCACTGTGGTTTTCTGGGCATGGGGTGGGGTCGGGATGTGAATATCCAGTGAGATTGGTTTATGGTCTAATCTTACCAGTGAGGGATACACTTCTGGTCTGGAGCATAGTGTCCCCATGTTGGTGATGATCAGGTCCAGTATGTTTTCCCCTCTTGTGGGAGTGGTAACAATTTGTTCCATAGCATTTGAGTTTATAAATTCTAGGAACCTTTGGGCTAGGGTGTTGGAGCTAGAGTAATTCTCCCAGTCTATGTTTGGGTAGTTAAAGTATGTGTATGTATATATATATATATATATATATATATATATATATATATATATATATAGATATTCTGATGACCTGCATCCTTACTGCATTACCCGTGCCATCAGGATTATGTTACATCCCTTGCAGGACGTGGGACCGGGAACATGCACGACAGTCACTGCATGTACCACTTGGACATCTGGGGGTTGTACACGAATTATGTAAATTTGTATGTGCAGTACACTACAGCAGTTACTCCACACTACACTCACATGGATGACTCCGTTAGTTTACAACTTGATGGGTCCAGTTAATGGTATGTCCATGTGATGTTTATTGGCTGTACTCCAGCACTGGATATGTATATCACAATTAGGTACACCCGATAATTCGCTACACCTTCATACGACCGTGGATGCAGCATGCCAGGGTGACTAATGCCTGTCATGGGTACATCCCCTGCCTTGACACTACATCCATGATTACATTTTGTGGAGCCCCTCAGTAACGCGGCGGGTAATCCATGATGACTGTGTGTAGGACAGTGCTTACACACATGTGCTCCCGCAATTGCCTCTGCTCCAGTACGCGACAGTTGCTTACTCGATGTTGTGGCGACGGGTGTCACTGTTTGCCCCGTTTGGTGTTTTGCCTCTGACAATTGGGCGTGTACCTATCGATATACCTGGGAACCTATACTCACAGCACCGACAGATGCTGATGGGCGCATCTACTGTTCAGGTGTTGACAGTTCCGTGTTCCCATGGCTGTTGCGTGTACAATGTTTGAGGGCTGCCTATGTAGGATTCCACAGTGGGCCACCTATACATCACAATTTACAGGTAGTCATGTTTGTGTGCCATCCATGTTACTGTGTGCAGGTGGAGAGGGGTGTCAGTCCGTGGGAGCCTACACTGTCAAGGTATGTGCTATACATTCCCTCTTTGCCAAGGCATAGGCATATTGGGCACGCCTCCGTCTACCTACTGGGGCTGGCACAGTGTATCCGTGTTCTGGATCCCTCTGTGCCTGTGTTGGCCTTGGCACTTGTGGTGGGCTGTGAGGCCCTCCCCCATTATTACCCTGCTGCAGTTGTTTCCGCAGGATCATATTATGTAACATGGCACATACTATGAAGATGTGGGCACATGTGCCTGGAGAGTACTTCAAGGCTCCACCAGATGTGTCCAAGCACCGGAACCATGATTTCAGCATCCCGAACACACGCTCTATGATGATTCTGGTTTGTGTGTGTGCCTCATTATGGCGTTCTTGCATTGGTGTGTGTGCATTTCTGATGGGGGTCATCATCCACGGCTCCAGTGCATAGCCAGAATCCCCCACAAGGTGACCTTGTGGGATGTCCCCCCTGACAAATACCTGATACAGCTGTGAGGCATGCCAGATATGGGAGTCATGGTAGCTTCCAGGGCTGCCAGCACACACATCCATGATAATGCCCTGGGCATTGCACATAACCTGGTAGTTGATGGAGTGGAATCCCTTGTGGTTTATGTAGCTCCTACCATACTCACCAGGTGGTGACTTAATTTGTATGTGCGTGCAGTCTATCACACCCAGTACCTCCGGGTAGTTTGCCACACAGTGGAAGTGACGCATATTGCTGGCCAACTCCTCCTGAGTTTGGGGGAAGTGTATATGCTCATTGGCATGTGGTAACATGGCATCCAGGAACTGGTGTAGTACCCTGGATGCTGATGCCTGTGAGATCCCCATTATATCTCCAGTTGGCATTTGAAAGGTACCTGTGGCTAGTATTCGCAAGCTTACACATACCTTTGTGTCCACTGGGGTGGGTGCCCCTCTGTTGTTTCTGGTTCTCAGGCGTGGCCGGCACAGCTCTACTATTTGCTGTAAGATGTCCCTGTCCACCCTGTAACGCTCTACTATCTCCAGATCATGTAGCCCCTGGTAGGTTACCCTTGGTCTGAACAGTCTTCTCCTCCTCTGAGGCCTACAGTGGTTGTCGGCATCATCCTCCGCAACACCGTCAGTCTGTAACACATGCTGATGAATCACAGCTATGGCAGCTCCCAACATGTACATTTTAAAAGTTCCCCGTCTGTTTACACCTATGGTGCGGTGTTTGGGAATACACAGGTGTGTGCTGGGGGTTTTCACACTTTATACTGTTCTGCTGTGAACACTGATGATGTCATAGGGTGTGTATGTACGATCGTGGCTACAGGGTATCTTCTGCGTTTTATTTACGAAACTGCTATTGTGCTGCCTTTGGTGTTGCATTACATTTGGATGCCGTGATTACCTCCTGCCCTTCCGTTTACATTTGTGCACGTTACACCTACCATTTGCTGGCATGCATCCAGCTGCCTACTTTCATTTGTACTTTCCTAGACCTGGCTTATCTTGCATAATGTGTGCTATTGCCGATCTACTGTGGGTTTGCTTTGCTCTGCTATGACAGTTCTCCTATCTTTGCATTCCGGGTCCTCCACACCTTTCTTTGCAATCCTATGCCTCCCCTATCCTGTTTTGCAGGTTTCTGCATGCAGGCTTGTCTACTGCCGTCAATTGGCCGACGTGTGTTGATTGGTGTTAATTGCTCATTACTACACCAATTACCCTGCTTCGGCATTTCCTTCTTTTCTTCCCGTGACCTTCCTGTTTGTGCTATTGTTTGTGGTGCGTGCATCTGCTTACTGGGTTTCGGGCACGAGTTCATCCCCGTACACGTGCACTTTCGAGCACCATCTGTGCTCTCAGCTAAACAGTTCTATACCCTCCTCCCCACCCCTGTCCTTCAGCTTTGCTTAGCAACGGCCTGCCAGATTTGCATTGCTCCAATGTGCTTACTGATACGGTGGCACACCCCTCTGCTGATGTCATGTATCACGTTTGATACACTCCTCGATGTTATAGCGCTGCACCGTCAGGTACATCCTTAATCCAGTGGAACGTTTGTGATTCAGTATTACCTGCCTCATTTGCATGGCATTGACTACTAATTCATAGTTACAGCACCGAACACTGTCGCGGGCCCCTAGCAACCCTTGCTCCTTGCTTGTGGTGTGCCATGCCTACCATTGCATATTATGGTGCAATCCTGATTTGTCTTTCACTGCAATTTTCTGCCATTTTTATATATTTCCTTTGTATTCCTGTTTGCACACACATGCCCTGCGATTGTACTGTGCGTTACTGTGGACATGACATTAAATGTTGTTTTTTAGGTGTTGTGCATCTTTTCTTGTGCCATTGGCTGTGTATTTCTCCATTGGCATATGTTAACTTTGTAATACATGTGTGTGGTCCACTTCCATAACTCCGATGTTCTGTTTGGGAAAATGTAAACCGTGTTTTTTGGTTTACATTTCCATGGGCTTGCGCTACACCTGCACCACTTCATGAATCGCTGTATGCCTTCATTAGCATGGTGCGACACTGCGCATGGGGTGATTTGCATACCTATGCCGAGGGATGCGTAGCTCTGGCGTACGCCGGTAGTGCACGTGGGATTGGTTAGTACCTGAATTGCTCGGCGGACATATTTGGCGTTATGCTGCCTATGCTACGCCTGGTGCAAGCTTCATGAATCTGAGGGAATGATTAATTTCTCTACAACAGGACATCCCAGATCAACATTTTAGTGTCATTTTGTTAATAAGTCCCTCACTTTCTAATACAGTCTATTATCTATTATTAGCTGGTAAGTTACTTAATTAAAGAAGCTAGGCCCAAAAACTGCATAAGGAGGTCTGGGTATAAATTGGAAGATTACAAAAAGGTGCCACATATGCTTGAATCAGTTAACTAAGCCCACCAGGTTTAGTAGACATGGTCTTCCCTTGACAAAGCCAAAATGGGCTGGGTCTAGAGTCCAAAGGTTGCCTATGTCTTTGTTGATCATTTGCACGATAATTCATTCCATATCTTTTGGTCTTAGACTGGTCAGACTAATAAATCTGTACCTTTTAGGGTCAGTTGATGGTCCCCCCTTGTGAAGTAGGAAAACCATTGCAGTCATGGATTCCCATGGTACAATAACTGTTTTGAGGCTATAGTTGAAAAGTGACTCAACTGATCTTGATAGGTCATGTTTCCATAGGTTCATAGGTTCACAGGTTCATAGGATGATACTAGGCTATTGGCCCAGAGGCCCTTATAAGCCCAGCCAAAAAAGCTTCCAGCTCTTTAGAAGGCATCCCAGGATATTGTTGAAGCCCACTGAGGTTATATTTGTAGTCTTAGCAAGCACCGCCAGGATCTCTTCCCAGTTAATAGTTGGGGAGGGGTATGCTGGTAGGTGTTTCACAGAGAGAGGCAGGGAGGAGTTGGGGAGTGAAGTCTGAGGTGAATTTGTCAGCCAGTAAATTCACCATGTTACTCAGCTCAGTGAAGGTGGCACCGCTGACCACCAGCTTGGCACACTGATATGTGCTGCCTTCGAGATTTCATTTCAGACTTAGCTGTAGAAGCTATATAAGCCAATGTTATTGCCTTTAGCCCGTGAGGTTATTTTGACCTGGTCTTGTTGGATTTCATAAGTCCTCTTAGTTTTCTGCTTATTTTATTTAGAGAGCTCCTATCATTATAAGAGTTGATCTTCCTGGTTTTAGCCATGACTTGTTTCCTTTTGTTATATATACTGGTATGGTTAGGATTTCATCAGTGTGTTTTTTAGACTTTGTTTTGACCTTACTTCTAGCAGGTATAGCAGCATCTATACAGCCATGTACATAATTGTACAGGGTCTCTGAGTATGTGCAGTACACTACAGCAGTTACTCCACACTACACTCGCATGGATGACTCCGTTAGTTTACAACTTGATGGGTCCAGTTAATGGTATGTCCATGTGATGTTTATTGGCTGTACTCCAGCACTGGATATGTATATCACAATTAGGTACACCCGATAATTCACTACACCTTCATACGACCATGGATGCAGCATACCAGGGTGACTAATGCCTGTCATGGGTACATCCCCTGCCTTGACACTACATCCATGATTACATTTTGTGGAGCCCCTCAGTAACGCGGCGGGTAATCCGTGATGACTGTGTGTAGGACAGTGCTTACACACATGTGCTCCCGCAATTGCCTCTGCTCCAGTATGCAACAGTTGCTTACTCGATGTTGTGGCGACGGGTGTCACTGTTTGCCCCGTTTGGTGTTTTGCCTCTGACAATTGGGCGTGTACCTATCGATATACCTGGGAACCTATACTCACAGCACCGACAGATGCTGATGGGCGCATCTACTGTTCAGGTGTTGACAGTTCCGTGTTCCCATGGCTGTTGCGTGTACAATGTTTGAGGGCTGCCTATGTAGGATTCCACAGTGGGCCACCTATACATCACAATTTACAGGTAGTCATGTTTGTGTGCCATCCATGTTACTGTGTGCAGGTGGAGAGGGGTGTCAGTCCATGGGAGCCTACACTGTCAAGGTATGTGCTATACATTCCCTCTTTGCCAAGGCATAGGCATATTGGGCACGCCTCCGTCTACCTACTGGGGCTGGCACAGTGTATCCGTGTTCTGGATCCCTCTGTGCCTGTGTTGGCCTTGGCACTTGTGGTGGGCTGTGAGGCCCTCCCCCATTATGACCCTGCTGCAGTTGTTTCCGCAGGATCATATTATGTAACATGGCACATACTATGAAGATGTGGGCACATGTGCCTGGAGAGTACTTCAAGGCTCCACCAGATGTGTCCAAGCACCAGAACCGTGATTTCAGCATCCCGAACACACGCTCTATGATGATTCTGGTTTGTGTGTGTGCCTCATTATGGCGTTCTTGCATTGGTGTGTGTGCATTTCTGATGGGGGTCATCATCCACGGCTCCAGTGCATAGCCAGAATCCCCCACAAGGTGACCTTGTGGGATGTCCCCCCTGACAAATACCTGATACAGCTGTGAGGCATGCCAGATATGGGAGTCATGGTAGCTTCCAGGGCTGCCAGCACACACATCCATGATAATGCCCTGGGCATTGCACATAACCTGGTAGTTGATGGAGTGCAATCCCTTGTGGTTTATGTAGCTCCTACCATACTCACCAGGTGGTGACTTAATTTGTATGTGCGTGCAGTCTATCACACCCAGTACCTCCGGGTAGTTTGCCACACAGTGGAAGTGACGCATATTGCTGGCCAACTCCTCCTGAGTTTGGGGGAAGTGTATATGCTCATTGGCATGTGGTAACATGGCATCCAGGAACTGGTGTAGTACCCTGGATGCTGATGCCTGTGAGATCCCCATTATATCTCCAGTTGGCCTTTGAAAGGTACCTGTGGCTAGTATTCGCAAGCTTACACATACCTTTGTGTCCACTGGGATGGGTGCCCCTCTGTTGTTTCTGGTTCTCAGGCGTGGCCGGCACAGCTCTACTATTTGCTGTAAGATGTCCCTGTCCACCCTGTAACGCTCTACTATCTCCAGATCATGTAGCCCCTGGTAGGTTACCCTTGGTCTGAACAGTCTTCTCCTCCTCTGAGGCCTACAGTGGTTGTCGGCATCATCCTCCGCAACACCGTCAGTCTGTAACACATGCTGATGAATCACAGCTATGGCAGCTCCCAACATGTACATTTTAAAAGTTCCCCATCTGTTTACACCTATGGTGCGGTGTTTGGGAATACACAGGTGTGTGCTGGGTGTTTTCACACTTTATACTGTTCTGCTGTGAACACTGATGATGTCATAGGGTGTGTATGTACGATCGTGGCTACAGGGTATCTTCTGTGTTTTATTTACGAAACCGCTATTGTGCTGCCTTTGGTGTTGCATTACATTTGGATGCCGTGATTACCTCCTGCCCTTCCGTTTACATTTGTGCACGTTACACCTACCATTTGCTGGCATGCATCCAGCTGCCTACTTTCATTTGTACTTTCCTAGACCTGGCTTATCTTGCATAATGTGTGCTATTGCCGATCTACTGTGGGTTTGCTTTGCTCTGCTATGACAGTTCTCCTATCTTTGCATTCCGGGTCCTCCACACCTTTCTTTGCAATCCTATGCCTCCCCTATCCTATTTTGCAGGTTTCTGCATGCAGGCTTGTCTACTGCCGTCAATTGGCCGACGTGTGTTGATTGGTGTTAATTGCTCATTACTACACCAATTACCCTGCTTCGGCATTTCCTTCTTTTCTTCCCATGACCTTCCTGTTTGTGCTATTGTTTGTGGTGCGTGCATCTGCTTACCGGGTTTCGGGCACGGGTTCATCCCCGTACACGTGCACTTTCGGGCACCATCTGTGCTCTCAGCTAAACAGTTCTATACCCTCCTCCCCACCCCTGTCCTTCAGCTTTGCTTAGCAACGGCCTGCCAGATTTGCATTGCTCCAATGTGCTTACTGATACGGTGGCACACCCCTCTGCTGATGTCATGTATCACGTTTGATACACTCCTCGATGTTATAGCGCTGCACCGTCAGGTACATCCTTAATCCGGTGGAACGTTTGTGATTCAGTATTACCTGCCTCATTTGCATGGCATTGACTACTAATTCATAGTTACAGCACCGAACACTGTCGCGGGCCCCTAGCAACCCTTGCTCCTTGCTTGTGGTGTGCCATGCCTACCATTGCATATTATGGTGCAATCCTGATTTGTCTTTCACTGCAATTTTCTGCCATTTTTATATATTTCCTTTGTATTCCTGTTTGCACACACATGCCCTGCGATTGTACTGTGCGTTACTGTGGACATGACATTAAATGTTTTTTAGGTGTTGTGCATCTTTTCTTGTGCCATTGGCTGTGTATTTCTCCATTGGCATATGTTAACTTTGTAATACATGTGTGTGGTCCACTTCCATAACTCCGATGTTCTGTTTGGGAAAATGTAAACCGTGTTTTTGGTTTACATTTCCATGGGCTTGCGCTACACCTGCACCACTTCATGAATCGCTGTATGCCTTCATTAGCATGGTGCGACACTGCGCATGGGGTGATTTGCATACCTATGCCGAGGGATGCGTAGCTCTGGCGTACGCCGGTAGTGCACGTGGTATTGGTTAGTACCTGAATTGCTCGGCGGACATATTTGGCGTTATGCTGCCTATGCTACGCCTGGTGCAAGCTTCATGAATCTGAGGGAATGATTAATTTCTCTACAACAGGACATCCCAGATCAACATTTTAGTGTCATTTTGTTAATAAGTCCCTCACTCTCTAATACAGTCTATTATCTATTATTAGCTGGTAAGTTACTTAATTAAAGAAGCTAGGCCCAAAAACTGCATAAGGAGGTCTAGGTATAAAATGGAAGATTACAAAAAGGTGCCACATATGCTTGAATCAGTTAACTAAGCCCACCAGGTTTAGTAGACATGGTCTTCCCTTGACAAAGCCAAAATGGGCTGGGTCTAGAGTCCAAAGGTTGCCTATGTCTTTGTTGATCATTTGCACGATAATTCATTCCATATCTTTTGGTCTTAGACTGGTCAGACTAATAAATCTGTACCTTTTAGGGTCAGTTGATGGTCCCCCCTTGTGAAGTAGGAAAACCATTGCAGTCATGGATTCCCATGGTACAATAACTGTTTTGAGGCTATAGTTGAAAAGTGACTCAACTGATCTTGATAGGTCATGTTTCCATAGGTTCATAGGTTCACAGGTTCATAGGATGATACTAGGCTATTGGCCCAGAGGCCCTTATAAGCCCAGCCAAAAAAGCTTCCAGCTCTTTAGAAGGCATCCCAGGATATTGTTGAAGCCCACTGAGGTTATATTTGTAGTCTTAGCAAGCACCGCCAGGATCTCTTCCCAGTTAATAGTTGGGGAGGGTATGCTGGTAGGTGTTTCACAGAGAGAGGCAGGGAGGAGTTGGGGAGTGAAGTCTGAGGTGAATTTGTCAGCCAGTAAATTCACCATGTTACTCAGCTCAGTGAAGGTGGCACCGCTGACCACCAGCTTGGCACACTGATATGTGCTGCCTTCGAGATTTCATTTCAGACTTAGCTGTAGAAGCTATATAAGCCAATGTTATTGCCTTTAGCCCGTGAGGTTATTTTGACCTGGTCTTGTTGGATTTCATAAGTCCTCTTAGTTTTCTGCTTATTTTATTTAGAGAGCTCCTATCATTATAAGAGTTGATCTTCCTGGTTTTAGCCATGACTTGTTTCCTTTTGTTATATATACTGGTATGGTTAGGATTTCATCAGTGTGTTTTTTAGACTTTGTTTTGACCTTACTTCTAGCAGGTATAGCAGCATCTATACAGCCATGTACATAATTGTACAGGGTCTCTGAGAACAATTCTGCATAACTTGTTGTGAACTCTAGGTTGGGGGCAGTGAGTTTTGATAAACTGTTGCTTAATATGGTGCAGGTTGCTTTTGAAAACTTTTTAATTGTTACAGGGTTTTCTGGGGTTACAGAGATGATTTTTATGTTCAAGGAGACAGCTTCATGGTCCAGCCTCACCACTGAGGACTTGGCATGGGGAACGTGACATGGGTAGGTCCAATACTCTCCTGTATTGGTGAGTACAAGGTCAAAGTCAAAGTAAATGTTATTGTCAATCAGATCTACACAGCAGTACAAGCTGAACAAAATTACATTGCTTTGGTCCCGTGAAAGACATAACAATGAACACACTTTGAATGACGGTAAGCCTAATGCACATACAGTAATAATTAAAATATTAACAACACAATAGATTGCCACAATTGGACAGGAAGACATTACACAGTATTATACTCGTAGGTATTGCAAGATTATGACTTCACATTGTGATTGCTTAAAATACTGCACTTCATCAGTTGTAGTTTGATATATTCTGATGTTAATCTTGCACATGTATGGTGTGGTGACTCACTCCTGACTTAGAATATTGCACTTCATCAGTTGTAGTGTGATATATTCTGATGTTCATATTGTACATGTATGGTGTGGTGACTCACTCCTGACTTAGAATATTGCACTTCATCAGTTGTAGTATGATATATTCTGATGTTCATATTGTACATGTATGGAGTGGTGACTCACTCCTGACTTAGAATATTGCACTTCATCAGTTGTAGTATGATATATTCTGATGTTCATATTGTACATGTATGGAGTGGTGACTCACTCCTGACTTAGAATATTGCACTTCATCAGTTGTAGTATGATATATTCTGATGTTCATATTGTACATGTATGGTGTGGTGACTCACTCCTGACTTAGAATATTGCACTTCATCAGTTGTAGTATGATATATTCTGATGTTCATATTGTACATGTATGGTGTGGTGACTCACTCCTGACTTAGAATATTGCACTTCATCAGTTGTAGTATGATATATTCTGATGTTCATATTGTACATGTATGGAGTGGTGACTCACTCCTGACTTAGAATATTGCACTTCATCAGTTGTAGTATGATATATTCTGATGTTCATATTGTACATGTATGGTGTGGTGACTCACTCCTGACTTAGAATATTGCACTTCATCAGTTGTAGTATGATATATTCTGATGTTCATATTGTACATGTATGGAGTGGTGACTCACTCCTGACTTAGAATATTGCACTTCATCAGTTGTAGTATGATATATTCTGATGTTCATATTGTACATGTATGGAGTGGTGACTCACTCCTGACTTAGAATATTGCACTTCATCAGTTGTAGTATGATATATTCTGATGTTCATATTGTACATGTATGGTGTGGTGACTCACTCCTGACTTAGAATATTGCACTTCATCAGTTGTAGTATGATATATTCTGATGTTCATATTGTACATGTATGGAGTGGTGACTCACTCCTGACTTAGAATATTGCACTTCATCAGTTGTAGTATGATATATTCTGATGTTCATATTGTACATGTATGGAGTGGTGACTCACTCCTGACTTAGAATATTGCACTTCATCAGTTGTAGTATGATATATTCTGATGTTCATATTGTACATGTATGGTGTGGTGACTCACTCCTGACTTAGAATATTGCACTTCATCAGTTGTAGTATGATATATTCTGATGTTCATATTGTACATGTATGGAGTGGTGACTCACTCCTGACTTAGAATATTGCACTTCATCAGTTGTAGTATGATATATTCTGATGTTCATAGTGTACATGTATGGAGTGGTGACTCACTCCTGACTTAGAATATTGCACTTCATCAGTTGTAGTATGATATATTCTGATGTTCATATTGTACATGTATGGTGTGGTGACTCACTCCTGACTTAGAATATTGCACTTCATCAGTTGTAGTATGATATATTCTGATGTTCATATTGTACATGTATGGAGTGGTGACTCACTCCTGACTTAGAATATTGCACTTCATCAGTTGTAGTATGATATATTCTGATGTTCATATTGTACATGTATGGAGTGGTGACTCACTCCTGACTTAGAATATTGCACTTCATCAGTTGTAGTATGATATATTCTGATGTTCATATTGTACATGTATGGTGTGGTGACTCACTCCTGACTTAGAATATTGCACTTCATCAGTTGTAGTATGATATATTCTGATGTTCATATTGTACATGTATGGTGTGGTGACTCACTCCTGACTTAGAATATTGCACTTCATCAGTTGTAGTATGATATATTCTGATGTTCATATTGTACATGTATGGAGTGGTGACTCACTCCTGACTTAGAATATTGCACTTCATCAGTTGTAGTATGATATATTCTGATGTTCATATTGTACATGTATGGAGTGGTGACTCACTCCTGACTTAGAATATTGCACTTCATCAGTTGTAGTATGATATATTCTGATGTTCATATTGTACATGTATGGTGTGGTGACTCACTCCTGACTTAGAATATTGCACTTCATCAGTTGTAGTATGATATATTCTGATGTTCATATTGTACATGTATGGAGTGGTGACTCACTCCTGACTTAGAATATTGCACTTCATCAGTTGTAGTATGATATATTCTGATGTTCATATTGTACATGTATGGAGTGGTGACTCACTCCTGACTTAGAATATTGCACTTCATCAGTTGTAGTATGATATATTCTGATGTTCATATTGTACATGTATGGTGTGGTGACTCACTCCTGACTTAGAATATTGCACTTCATCAGTTGTAGTATGATATATTCTGATGTTCATATTGTACATGTATGGAGTGGTGACTCACTCCTGACTTAGAATATTGCACTTCATCAGTTGTAGTATGATATATTCTGATGTTCATATTGTACATGTATGGAGTGGTGACTCACTCCTGACTTAGAATATTGCACTTCATCAGTTGTAGTATGATATATTCTGATGTTCATATTGTACATGTATGGAGTGGTGACTCACTCCTGACTTAGAATATTGCACTTCATCAGTTGTAGTATGATATATTCTGATGTTCATATTGTACATGTATGGTGTGGTGACTCACTCCTGACTTAGAATATTGCACTTCATCAGTTGTAGTATGATATATTCTGATGTTCATATTGTACATGTATGGTGTGGTGACTCACTCCTGACTTAGAATATTGCACTTCATCAGTTGTAGTATGATATATTCTGATGTTCATATTGTACATGTATGGAGTGGTGACTCACTCCTGACTTAGAATATTGCACTTCATCAGTTGTAGTATGATATATTCTGATGTTCATATTGTACATGTATGGAGTGGTGACTCACTCCTGACTTAGAATATTGCACTTCATCAGTTGTAGTATGATATATTCTGATGTTCATATTGTACATGTATGGTGTGGTGACTCACTCCTGACTTAGAATATTGCACTTCATCAGTTGTAGTATGATATATTCTGATGTTCATATTGTACATGTATGGAGTGGTGACTCACTCCTGACTTAGAATATTGCACTTCATCAGTTGTAGTATGATATATTCTGATGTTCATATTGTACATGTATGGAGTGGTGACTCACTCCTGACTTAGAATATTGCACTTCATCAGTTGTAGTATGATATATTCTGATGTTCATATTGTACATGTATGGAGTGGTGACTCACTCCTGACTTAGAATATTGCACTTCATCAGTTGTAGTATGATATATTCTGATGTTCATATTGTACATGTATGGTGTGGTGACTCACTCCTGACTTAGAATATTGCACTTCATCAGTTGTAGTATGATATATTCTGATGTTCATATTGTACATGTATGGTGTGGTGACTCACTCCTGACTTAGAATATTGCACTTCATCAGTTGTAGTATGATATATTCTGATGTTCATATTGTACATGTATGGAGTGGTGACTCACTCCTGACTTAGAATATTGCACTTCATCAGTTGTAGTATGATATATTCTGATGTTCATATTGTACATGTATGGTGTGGTGACTCACTCCTGACTTAGAATATTGCACTTCATCAGTTGTAGTATGATATATTCTGATGTTCATATTGTACATGTATGGAGTGGTGACTCACTCCTGACTTAGAATATTGCACTTCATCAGTTGTAGTATGATATATTCTGATGTTCATATTGTACATGTATGGAGTGGTGACTCACTCCTGACTTAGAATATTGCACTTCATCAGTTGTAGTATGATATATTCTGATGTTCATATTGTACATGTATGGTGTGGTGACTCACTCCTGACTTAGAATATTGCACTTCATCAGTTGTAGTATGATATATTCTGATGTTCATATTGTACATGTATGGAGTGGTGACTCACTCCTGACTTAGAATATTGCACTTCATCAGTTGTAGTATGATATATTCTGATGTTCATATTGTACATGTATGGAGTGGTGACTCACTCCTGACTTAGAATATTGCACTTCATCAGTTGTAGTATGATATATTCTGATGTTCATATTGTACATGTATGGAGTGGTGACTCACTCCTGACTTAGAATATTGCACTTCATCAGTTGTAGTATGATATATTCTGATGTTCATATTGTACATGTATGGAGTGGTGACTCACTCCTGACTTAGAATATTGCACTTCATCAGTTGTAGTATGATATATTCTGATGTTCATATTGTACATGTATGGTGTGGTGACTCACTCCTGACTTAGAATATTGCACTTCATCAGTTGTAGTATGATATATTCTGATGTTCATATTGTACATGTATGGAGTGGTGACTCACTCCTGACTTAGAATATTGCACTTCATCAGTTGTAGTATGATATATTCTGATGTTCATATTGTACATGTATGGAGTGGTGACTCACTCCTGACTTAGAATATTGCACTTCATCAGTTGTAGTATGATATATTCTGATGTTCATATTGTACATGTATGGAGTGGTGACTCACTCCTGACTTAGAATATTGCACTTCATCAGTTGTAGTATGATATATTCTGATGTTCATATTGTACATGTATGGAGTGGTGACTCACTCCTGACTTAGAATATTGCACTTCATCAGTTGTAGTATGATATATTCTGATGTTCATATTGTACATGTATCGAGTGGTGACTCACTCCTGACTTAGAATATTGCACTTCATCAGTTGTAGTATGATATATTCTGATGTTCATATTGTACATGTATGGTGTGGTGACTCACTCCTGACTTAGAATATTGCACTTCATCAGTTGTAGTATGATATATTCTGATGTTCATATTGTACATGTATGGAGTGGTGACTCACTCCTGACTTAGAATATTGCACTTCATCAGTTGTAGTATGATATATTCTGATGTTCATATTGTACATGTATGGTGTGGTGACTCACTCCTGACTTAGAATATTGCACTTCATCAGTTGTAGTATGATATATTCTGATGTTCATATTGTACATGTATGGTGTGGTGACTCACTCCTGACTTAGAATATTGCACTTCATCAGTTGTAGTATGATATATTCTGATGTTCATATTGTACATGTATGGAGTGGTGACTCACTCCTGACTTAGAATATTGCACTTCATCAGTTGTAGTATGATATATTCTGATGTTCATATTGTACTTGTATGGAGTCGTGACTCACTCCTGACTTAGAATATTGCACTTCATCAGTTGTAGTATGATATATTCTGATGTTCATATTGTACATGTATGGAGTGGTGACTCACTCCTGACTTAGAATATTGCACTTCATCAGTTGTAGTATGATATATTCTGATGTTCATATTGTACATGTATGGAGTGGTGACTCACTCCTGACTTAGAATATTGCACTTCATCAGTTGTAGTATGATATATTCTGATGTTCATATTGTACATGTATGGAGTGGTGACTAACTCCTGACTTAGAATATTGCACTTCATCAATTGTAGTATGATATATTCTGATGTTCATATTGTACATGTATGGAGTGGTGACTCACTCCTGACTTAGAATATTGCACTTCATCAGTTGTAGTATGATATATTCTGATGTTCATATTGTACATGTATGGAGTGGTGACTCACTCCTGACTTAGAATATTGCACTTCATCAGTTGTAGTATGATATATTCTGATGTTCATATTGTACATGTATGGTGTGGTGACTCACTCCTGACTTAGAATATTGCACTTCATCAGTTGTAGTATGATATATTCTGATGTTCATATTGTACATGTATGGAGTGGTGACTCACTCCTGACTTAGAATATTGCACTTCATCAGTTGTAGTATGATATATTCTGATGTTCATATTGTACATGTATGGAGTGGTGACTCACTCCTGACTTGGAATATTGCACTTCATCAGTTGTAGTATGATATATTCTGATGTTCATATTGTAGATGTATGGAGTGGTGACTCACTCCTGACTTAGAATATTGCACTTCATCAGTTGTAGTATGATATATTCTGATGTTCATATTGTACATGTATGGAGTGGTGACTCACTCCTGACTTAGAATATTGCACTTCATCAGTTGTAGTATGATATATTCTGATGTTCATATTGTACATGTATGGAGTGGTGACTCACTCCTGACTTAGAATATTGCACTTCATCAGTTGTAGTATGATATATTCTGATGTTCATATTGTACATGTATGGAGTGGTGACTCACTCCTGACTTAGAATATTGCACTTCATCAGTTGTAGTATGATATATTCTCATGTTCATATTGTACATGTATGGAGTGTTGACTCACTCCTGACTTAGAATATTGCACTTCATCAGTTGTAGTATGATATATTCTGATGTTCATATTGTACATGTATGGTGTGGTGACTCACTCCTGACTTAGAATATTGCACTTCATCAGTTGTAGTATGATATATTCTGATGTTCATATTGTACATGTATGGAGTGGTGACTCACTCCTGACTTAGAATATTGCACTTCATCAGTTGTAGTATGATATATTCTGATGTTCATATTGTACATGTATGGTGTGGTGACTCACTCCTGACTTAGAATATTGCACTTCATCAGTTGTAGTATGATATATTCTGATGTTCATATTGTACATGTATGGAGTGGTGACTCACTCCTGACTTAGAATATTGCACTTCATCAGTTGTAGTATGATATATTCTGATGTTCATATTGTACATGTATGGAGTGGTGACTCACTCCTGACTTAGAATATTGCACTTCATCAGTTGTAGTATGATATATTCTGATGTTCATATTGTACATGTATGGAGTGGTGACTCACTCCTGACTTGGAATATTGCACTTCATCAGTTGTAATATGATATATTCTGATGTTCATATTGTACATGTATGGAGTGGTGACTCACTCCTGACTTAGAATATTGCACTTCATCAGTTGTAGTATGATATATTCTGATGTTCATATTGTACATGTATGGAGTGGTGACTCACTCCTGACTTAGAATATTGCACTTCATCAGTTGTAGTATGATATATTCTGATGTTCATATTGTACATGTATGGAGTGGTGACTCACTCCTGACTTAGAATATTGCACATCATCAGTTGTAGTGTGATATATTCTGATGTTCATATTGTACATGTATGGTGTGGTGTGGTGACTCACTCCTGACTTAGAATACTGCACTTGATCAGTTGTAGTATGATATATTCTGATGTTCATATTGTACATGTATGGAGTGGTGACTCACTCCTGACTTAGAATATTGCACTTCATCAATTGTAGTATGATATATTCTGATGTTCATAGTGTACATGTATGGAGTGGTGACTCACGCCTGACTTGGAATATTGCACTTCATCAGTTGTAATATGATATATTCTGATGTTCATATTGTACATGTATGGTGTGGTGACTCACTCCTGACTTAGAATATTGCACATCATCAGTTGTAGTATGATATATTCTGATGTTCATATTGTACATGTATGGACTGGTGACTCACTCCTGACTTAGAATATTGCACTTCATCAGTTGTAGTATGATATATTCTGATGTTCATATTGTACATGTATGGAGTGGTGACTCACTCCTGACTTAGAATATTGCACTTCATCAGTTGTAGTATGATATATTCTGATGTTCATATTGTACATGTATGGTGTGGTGACTCACTCCTGACTTAGAATATTGCACTTCATCAGTTGTAGTATGATATATTCTGATGTTCATATTGTACATGTATGGAGTGGTGACTCACTCCTGACTTAGAATATTGCACTTCATCAGTTGTAGTATGATATATTCTGATGTTCATATTGTACATGTATGGAGTGGTGACTCACTCCTGACTTAGAATATTGCACTTCATCAGTTGTAGTATGATATATTCTGATGTTCATATTGTACATGTATGGAGTGGTGACTCACTCCTGACTTAGAATATTGCACTTCATCAGTTGTAATATGATATATTCTGATGTTCATATTGTACATGTATGGAGTGGTGACTCACTCCTGACTTAGAATATTGCACTTCATCAGTTGTAGTGTGATATATTCTGATGTTCATATTGTACATGTATGGTGGTGTGACACACTCCTGACTTAGAATATTGCACTTCATCAGTTGTAGTATGATATATTCTCATGTTCATATTGTACATGTATGGAGTGGTGACTCACTCCTGACTTAGAATATTGCACTTCATCAGTTGTAGTATGATACATTCTGATGTTCATATTTTACATGTATGGTGTGGTGACTCACTCCTGACTTAGAATATTGCACTTCATCAGTTGTAGTATGATATATTCTGATGTTCATATTGTACATGTATGGAGTGGTGACTCACTCCTGACTTAGAATATTGCACTTCATCAGTTGTAGTATGATATATTCTGATGTTCATATTGTACATGTATGGAGTGGTGACTCACTCCTGACTTAGAATATTGTCCTTCATCAGTTGTAGTATGATATATTCTGATGTTCATATTGTACATGTATGGTGTGGTGACTCACTCCTGACTTAGAATATTGCACTTCATCAGTTGTAGTATGATATATTCTGATGTTCATATTGTACATGTATGGAGTGGTGACTCACTCCTGACTTAGAATATTGCACTTCATCAGTTGTAGTATGATTTATTCTGATGTTCATATTGTACATGTATGGAGTGGTGACTCACTCCTGACTTAGAATATTGCACTTCATCAGTTGTAGTATGATATATTCTGATGTTCATATTGTACATGTATGGAGTGGTGACTCACTCCTGACTTAGAATATTGCACTTCATCAGTTGTAGTATGATATATTCTGAGGTTCATATTGTACATGTATCGAGTGGTGACTCACTCCTGACTTAGAATATTGCACTTCATCAGTTGTAGTATGGTATATTCTGATGTTCATATTGTACATGTATGGAGTGGTGACTCACTCCTGACTTAGAATATTGCACTTCATCAGTTGTAGTATGATATATTCTGATGTTCATATTGTACATGTATGGAGTGGTGACTCACTCCTGACTTAGAATATTGCACTTCATCAGTTGTAGTATGATATATTCTGATGTTCATATTGTACATGTATGGAGTGGTGACTCACTCCTGACTTAGAATATTGCACTTCATCAGTTGTAGTATGATATATTCTGATGTTCATATTGTACATGTATGGAGTGGTGACTCACTCCTGACTTAGAATATTGCACTTCATCAGTTGTAGTATGATATATTCTGATGTTCATATTGTACATGTATGGTGTGGTGACTCACTCCTGACTTAGAATATTGCACTTCATCAGTTGTAGTATGATATATTCTGATGTTCATATTGTACATGTATGGAGTGGTGACTCACTCCTGACTTAGAATATTGCACTTCATCAGTTGTAGTATGATATATTCTGATGTTCATATTGTACATGTATGGTGTGGTGACTCACTCCTGACTTAGAATATTGCACTTCATCAGTTGTAGTATGATATATTCTGATGTTCATATTGTACATGTATGGAGTGGTGACTCACTCCTGACTTAGAATATTGCACTTCATCAGTTGTAGTATGATATATTCTGATGTTCATATTGTACATGTATGGAGTGGTGACTCACTCCTGACTTAGAATATTGCACTTCATCAGTTGTAGTATGATATATTCTGATGTTCATATTGTACATGTATGGAGTGGTGACTCACTCCTGACTTAGAATATTGCACTTCATCAGTTGTAGTATGATATATTCTGATGTTCATATTGTACATGTATGGAGTGGTGACTCACTCCTGACTTAGAATATTGCACTTCATCAGTTGTAGTATGATATATTCTGATGTTCATATTGTACATGTATGGAGTGGTGACTCACTCCTGACTTAGAATATTGCACTTCATCAGTTGTAGTATGATATATTCTGATGTTCATATTGTACATGTATGGTGTGGTGACTCACTCCTGACTTAGAATATTGCACTTCATCAGTTGTAGTATGATATATTCTGATGTTCATATTGTACATGTATGGAGTGGTGACTCACTCCTGACTTAGAATATTGCACTTCATCAGTTGTAGTATGATATATTCTGATGTTCATATTGTACATGTATGGAGTGGTGACTCACTCCTGACTTAGAATATTGCACTTCATCAGTTGTAGTATGATATATTCTGATGTTCATATTGTACATGTATGGAGTGGTGACTCACTCCTGACTTAGAATATTGCACTTCATCAGTTGTAGTATGATATATTCTGATGTTCATATTGCACATGTATGGAGTGGTGACTCACTCCTGACTTAGAATATTGCACTTCATCAGTTGTAGTATGATATATTCTGATGTTCATATTGTACATGTATGGTGTGGTGACTCACTCCTGACTTAGAATATTGCACTTCATCAGTTGTAGTATGATATATTCTGATGTTCATATTGTACATGTATGGAGTGGTGACTCACTCCTGACTTAGAATATTGCACTTCATCAGTTGTAGTATGATATATTCTGATGTTCATATTGTACATGTATGGAGTGGTGACTCACTCCTGACTTAGAATATTGCACTTCATCAGTTGTAGTATGATATATTCTGATGTTCATATTCTACATGTATGGTGTGGTGACTCACTCCTGACTTAGAATATTGCACTTCATCAGTTGTAGTATGATATATTCTGATGTTCATATTGTACATGTATGGTGTGGTGACTCACTCCTGACTTAGAATATTGCACTTCATCAGTTGTAGTATGATATATTCTGATGTTCATATTGTACATGTATGGAGTGGTGACTCACTCCTGACTTAGAATATTGCACTTCATCAGTTGTAGTATGATATATTCTGATGTTCATATTGTACATGTATGGAGTGGTGACTCACTCCTGACTTAGAATATTGCACTTCATCAGTTGTAGTATGATATATTCTGATGTTCATATTGTACATGTATGGTGTGGTGACTCACTCCTGACTTAGAATATTGCACTTCATCAGTTGTAGTATGATATATTCTGATGTTCATATTGTACATGTATGGTGTGGTGACTCACTCCTGACTTAGAATATTGCACTTCATCAGTTGTAGTATGATATATTCTGATGTTCATATTGTACATGTATGGAGTGGTGACTCACTCCTGACTTAGAATATTGCACTTCATCAGTTGTAGTATGATATATTCTGATGTTCATATTGTACATGTATGGAGTGGTGACTCACTCCTGACTTAGAATATTGCACTTCATCAGTTGTAGTATGATATATTCTGATGTTCATATTGTACATGTATGGTGTGGTGACTCACTCCTGACTTAGAATATTGCACTTCATCAGTTGTAGTATGATATATTCTGATGTTCATATTGTACATGTATGGAGTGGTGACTCACTCCTGACTTAGAATATTGCACTTCATCAGTTGTAGTATGATATATTCTGATGTTCATATTGTACATGTATGGAGTGGTGACTCACTCCTGATTTAGAATATTGCACTTCATCAGTTGTAGTATGATATATTCTGATGTTCATATTGTACATGTATGGAGTGGTGACTCACTCCTGACTTAGAATATTGCACTTCATCAGTTGTAGTATGATATATTCTGATGTTCATATTGTACATGTATTGAGTGGTGACTCACTCCTGACTTAGAATATTGCACTTCATCAGTTGTAGTATGATATATTCTGATGTTCATATTGTACATGTATGGAGTGGTGACTCACTCCTGACTTAGAATATTGCACTTCATCAGTTGTAGTATGATATATTCTGATGTTCATATTGTACATGTATGGAGTGGTGACTCACTCCTGACTTAGAATATTGCACTTCATCAGTTGTAGTATGATATATTCTGATGTTCATATTGTACATGTATGGTGTGGTGACTCACTCCTGACTTAGAATATTGCACTTCATCAGTTGTAGTATGATATATTCTGATGTTCATATTGTACATGTATGGAGTGGTGACTCACTCCTGACTTAGAATATTGCACTTCATCAGTTGTAGTATGATATATTCTGATGTTCATATTGTACATGTATGGAGTGGTGACTCACTCCTGACTTAGAATATTGCACTTCATCAGTTGTAGTATGATATATTCTGATGTTCATATTGTACATGTATGGAGTGGTGACTCACTCCTGACTTAGAATATTGCACTTCATCAGTTGTAGTATGATATATTCTGATGTTCATATTGTACATGTATGGTGTGGTGACTCACTCCTGACTTAGAATATTGCACTTCATCAGTTGTAGTATGATATATTCTGATGTTCATATTGTACATGTATGGTGTGGTGACTCACTCCTGACTTAGAATATTGCACTTCATCAGTTGTAGTATGATATATTCTGATGTTCATATTGTACATGTATGGAGTGGTGACTCACTCCTGACTTAGAATATTGCACTTCATCAGTTGTAGTATGATATATTCTGATGTTCATATTGTACATGTATGGAGTGGTGACTCACTCCTGACTTAGAATATTGCACTTCATCAGTTGTAGTATGATATATTCTGATGTTCATATTGTACATGTATGGAGTGGTGACTCACTCCTGACTTAGAATATTGCACTTCATCAGTTGTAGTATGATATATTCTGATGTTCATATTGTACATGTATGGAGTGGTGACTCACTCCTGACTTAGAATATTGCACTTCATCAGTTGGAGTATGATATATTCTGATGTTCATATTGTACATGTATGGAGTGGTGACTCACTCCTGACTTAGAATATTGCACTTCATCAGTTGTAGTATGATATATTCTGATGTTCATATTGTACATGTATGGAGTGGTGACTCACTCCTGACTTAGAATATTGCACTTCATCAATTGTAGTATGATATATTCTGATGTTCATATTGTACATGTATGGAGTGGTGACTCACTCCTGACTTAGAATATTGCACTTCATCAGTTGTAGTATGATATATTCTGATGTTCATATTGTACATGTATGGTGTGGTGACTCACTCCTGACTTAGAATATTGCACATCATCAGTTGTAGTATGATATATTCTGATGTTCATATTGTACATGTATGGAGTGGTGACTCACTCCTGACTTAGAATATTGCACTTCATCAGTTGTAGTATGATATATTCTGATGTTCATATTGTACATGTATGGAGTGGTGACTCACTCCTGACTTAGAATATTGCACTTCATCAGTTGTAGTATGATATATTCTGATGTTCATATTGTACATGTATGGAGTGGTGACTCACTCCTGACTTAGAATATTGCACTTCATCAGTTGTAGTATGATATATTCTGATGTTCATATTGTACATGTATGGAGTGGTGACTCACTCCTGACTTAGAATATTGCACTTCATCAGTTGTAGTATGATATATTCTGATGTTCATATTGTACATGTATGGAGTGGTGACTCACTCCTGACTTAGAATATTGCACTTCATCAGTTGTAGTATGATATATTCTGATGTTCATATTGTACATGTATGGAGTGGTGACTCACTCCTGACTTAGAATATTGCACTTCATCAGTTGTAGTATGATATATTATGATGTTCATATTGTACATGTATGGAGTGGTGACTCACTCCTGACTTAGAATATTGCACTTCATCAGTTGTAGTATGATATATTCTGATGTTCATATTGTACATGTATGGAGTGGTGACTCACTCCTGACTTAGAATATTGCATTTCATCAGTTGTAGTATGATATATTCTGATGTTCATATTGTACATGTATGGAGTGGTGACTCACTCCTGACTTAGAATATTGCACTTCATCAGTTGTAGTATGATATATTCTGATGTTCATATTGTACATGTATGGAGTGGTGACTCACTCCTGACTTAGAATATTGCACTTCATCAGTTGTAGTATGATATATTCTGATGTTCATATTGTACATGTATGGAGTGGTTACTCACTCCTGACTTAGAATATTGCACTTCATCAGTTGTAGTATGATATATTCTGATGTTCATATTGTACATGTATGGAGTGGTGACTCACTCCTGACTTAGAATATTGCACTTCATCAGTTGTAGTATGATATATTCTGATGTTCATATTGTACATGTATGGAGTGGTGACTCACTCCTGACTTAGAATATTGCACTTCATCAGTTGTAGTATGATATATTCTGATGTTCATATTGTACATGTATGGTGTGGTGACTCACTCCTGACTTAGAATATTGCACTTCATCAGTTGTAGTATGATATATTCTGATGTTCATATTGTACATGTATGGTGTGGTGACTCACTCCTGACTTAGAATATTGCACTTCATCAGTTGTAGTATGATATATTCTGATGTTCATATTGTACATGTATGGAGTGGTGACTCACTCCTGACTTAGAATATTGCACTTCATCAGTTGTAGTATGATATATTCTGATGTTCATATTGTACATGTATGGAGTGGTGACTCACTCCTGACTTAGAATATTGCACTTCATCAGTTGTAGTATGATATATTCTGATGTTCATATTGTACATGTATGGAGTGGTGACTCACTCCTGACTTAGAATATTGCACTTCATCAGTTGTAGTATGATATATTCTGATGTTCATATTGTACATGTATGGTGTGGTGACTCACTCCTGACTTAGAATATTGCACTTCATCAGTTGTAGTATGATATATTCTGATGTTCATATTGTACATGTATGGTGTGGTGACTCACTCCTGACTTAGAATATTGCACTTCATCAGTTGTAGTATGATATATTCTGATGTTCATATTGTACATGTATGGAGTGGTGACTCACTCCTGACTTAGAATATTGCACTTCATCAGTTGTAGTATGATATATTCTGATGTTCATATTGTACATGTATGGAGTGGTGACTCACTCCTGACTTAGAATATTGCACTTCATCAGTTGTAGTATGATATATTCTGATGTTCATATTGTACATGTATGGAGTGGTGACTCACTCCTGACTTAGAATATTGCACTTCATCAGTTGTAGTATGATATATTCTGATGTTCATATTGTACATGTATGGAGTGGTGACTCACTCCTGACTTAGAATATTGCACTTCATCAGTTGTAGTATGATATATTCTGATGTTCATATTGTACATGTATGGTGTGGTGACTCACTCCTGACTTAGAATATTGCACTTCATCAGTTGTAGTATGATATATTCTGATGTTCATATTGTACATGTATGGAGTGGTGACTCACTCCTGACTTAGAATATTGCACTTCATCAGTTGTAGTATGATATATTCTGATGTTCATATTGTACATGTATGGAGTGGTGACTCACTCCTGACTTAGAATATTGCACTTCATCAGTTGTAGTATGATATATTCTGATGTTCATATTGTACATGTATGGTGTGGTGACTCACTCCTGACTTAGAATATTGCACTTCATCAGTTGTAGTATGATATATTCTGATGTTCATATTGTACATGTATGGAGTGGTGACTCACTCCTGACTTAGAATATTGCACTTCATCAGTTGTAGTATGATATATTCTGATGTTCATATTGTACATGTATGGAGTGGTGACTCACTCCTGACTTAGAATATTGCACTTCATCAGTTGTAGTATGATATATTCTGATGTTCATATTGTACATGTATGGAGTGGTGACTCACTCCTGACTTAGAATATTGCACTTCATCAGTTGTAGTATGATATATTCTGATGTTCATATTGTACATGTATGGAGTGGTGACTCACTCCTGACTTAGAATATTGCACTTCATCAGTTGTAGTATGATATATTCTGATGTTCATATTGTACATGTATGGAGTGGTGACTCACTCCTGACTTAGAATATTGCACTTCATCAGTTGTAGTATGATATATTCTGATGTTCATATTGTACATGTATGGAGTGGTGACTCACTCCTGACTTAGAATATTGCACTTCATCAGTTGTAGTATGATATATTCTGATGTTCATATTGTACATGTATGGAGTGGTGACTCACTCCTGACTTAGAATATTGCACTTCATCAGTTGTAGTATGATATATTCTGATGTTCATATTGTACATGTATGGAGTGGTGACTCACTCCTGACTTAGACTATTGCACTTCATCAGTTGTAGTATGATATATTCTGATGTTCATATTGTACATGTATGGTGTGGTGACTCACTCCTGACTTAGGATATTGCAATTCATCAGTTGTAGTATGATATATTTTGATGTTCATATTGTACATGTATGGAGTGGTGACTCACTCCTGACTTAGAATATTGCACTTCATCAGTTGTAGTATGATATATTCTGATGTTCATATTGTACATGTATGGAGTGGTGACTCACTCCTGACTTAGAATATTGCACTTCATCAGTTGTAGTATGATATATTCTGATGTTCATATTGTACATGTATGGAGTGGTGACTCACTCCTGACTTAGAATATTGCACTTCATCAGTTGTAGTATGATATATTCTGATGTTCATATTGTACATGTATGGAGTGGTGACTCACTCCTGACTTAGAATATTGCACTTCATCAGTTGTAGTATGATATATTCTGATGTTCATATTGTACATGTATGGAGTGGTGACTCACTCCTGACTTAGAATATTGCACTTCATCAGTTGTAGTATGATATATTCTGATGTTCATATTGTACATGTATGGTGTGGTGACTCACTCCTGACTTAGAATATTGCACTTCATCAGTTGTAGTATGATATATTCTGATGTTCATATTGTACATGTATGGAGTGGTGACTCACTCCTGACTTAGAATATTGCACTTCATCAGTTGTAGTATGATATATTCTGATGTTCATATTGTACATGTATGGAGTGGTGACTCACTCCTGACTTAGAATATTGCACTTCATCAGTTGTAGTATGATATAGTCTGATGTTCATATTGTACATGTATGGAGTGGTGACTCACTCCTGACTTAGAATATTGCATTTCATCAGTTGTAGAATGATATATTCTGATGTTCATATTGTACATGTATGGAGTGGTGACTCACTCCTGACTTAGAATATTGCACTTCATCAGTTGTAGTATGATATATTCTGATGTTCATATTGCACATGTATGGTGTGGTGACTCACTCCTGACTTAGAATATTGCACTTCATCAGTTGTAGTATGATATATTCTGATGTTCATATTGTACATGTATGGAGTGGTGACTCACTCCTGACTTAGAATATTGCACTTCATCAGTTGTAGTATGATATATTCTGATGTTCATATTGTACATGTATGGAGTGGTGACTCACTCCTGACTTAGAATGTTGCACTTCATCTAGTTGTAGTATGATATATTCTGATGTTCATATTGTACATGTATGGAGTGGTGACTCACTCCTGACTTAGAATATTGCACTTCATCAGATGTAGTATGATATATTCTGATGTTCATATTGTACCTGTATGGAGTGGTGACTCACTCCTGACTTAGAATATTGCACTTCATCAGTTGTAGTATGATATATTCTGATGTTCATATTGTACATGTATGGAGTGGTGACTCACTCCTGACTTAGAATATTGCACTTCATCAGTTGTAGTATGATATATTCTGATGTTCATATTGTACATGTATGGAGTGGTGGCACCCTCCTGACTTAAAATATTGCACTTCATCAGTTGTAGTATGATATATTCTGATGTTCATATTGTACATGTATGGAGTGGTGACTCACTCCTGACTTAGAATATTGCACTTCATCAGTTGTAGTATGATATATTCTGATGTTCATATTGTACATGTATGGAGTGGTGACTCACTCCTGACTTAGAATATTGCACCTCAGCAGTTGTAGTATGATATATTCTGATGTTCATATTGTGCATGTATGGAGTGGTGACTCACTCCTGACTTAGAATATTGCACTTTATCAGTTGTAGTATGATATATTCTGATGTTCATATTGTACATGTATGGAGTGGTGACTCACTCCTGACTTAGAATATTGCACTTCATCAGTTGTAGTATGATATATTCTGATGTTCATATTGTACATGTATGGAGTGGTGACTCACTCCTGACTTAGAATATTGCACTTCATCAGTTGTAGTATGATATATTCTGATGTTCATATTGTACATGTATGGTGTGGTGACTCACTCCTGACTTAGAATATTGCACTTCATCAGTTGTAGTGTGATATATTCTGATGTTCATATTGTACATGTATGGAGTGGTGACTCACTCCTGACTTAGAATATTGCACTTCATCAGTTGTAGTATGATATATTCTGATGTTCATATTGTACATGTATGGAGTGGTGACTCACTCCTGACTTAGAATATTGCACTTCATCAGTTGTAGTATGATATATTCTGATGTTCATATTGTACATGTATGGTGTGGTGACTCACTCCTGACTTAGAATATTGCACTTCATCAGTTGTAGTATGATATATTCTGATGTTCATATTGTACATGTATGGAGTGGTGACTCACTCCTGACTTAGAATATTGCACTTCATCAGTTGTAGTATGATATATTCTGATGTTCATATTGTACATGTATGGAGTGGTGACTCACTCCTGACTTAGAATATTGCACTTCATCAGTTGTAGTATGATATATTCTGATGTTCATATTGTACATGTATGGAGTGGTGACTCACTCCTGACTTAGAATATTGCACTTCATCAGTTGTAGTATGATATATTCTGATGTTCATATTGCACATGTATGGAGTGGTGACTCACTCCTGACTTAGAATATTGCACTTCATCAGTTGTAGTATGATATATTCTGATGTTCATATTACACATGTATGGAGTGGTGACTCACTCCTGACTTAGAATATTGCACTTCATCAGTTGTAGTATGATATATTCTGCTGTTCATATTGTACATGTATGGAGTGGTGACTCACTGCTCGCTTAGAATATTGCACTTCATCAGTTGTAGTGTGATATATTCTGATGTTCATATTGTACATGTATGGAGTGGTGACTCACTCCTGACTTAGAATAATGCACTTCATCAGCTGTAGTATGATATATTCTGATGTTCATATTGTACATGTATGGAGTGGTGACTCACTCCTGACTTAGAATATTGCACTTCATCAGTTGTAGTATGATATATTCTAATGTTCCTGTTGTACATGTATGGAGTGGTGACTCGCTCCTGACTTAGAATATTGCACTTCATCAGTTGTAGTATGATATATTCTGATGTTCATATTGTACATGTATGGTGTGGTGACTCACTCCTGACTTAGAATATTGCACTTCATCAGTTGTAGTATGATATATTCTGATGTTCATATTGTACATGTATGGAGTGGTGACTCACTCCTGACTTAGAATATTGCACTTCATCAGTTGTAGTATGATATATTCTGATGTTCATATTGTACATGTATGGAGTGGTGACTCACTCCTGACTTAGAATATTGCACTTCATCAGTTGTAGTATGATATATTCTGATGTTCATATTGTACATGTATGGTGTGGTGACTCACTCCTGACTTAGAATATTGCACTTCATCAGTTGTAGTATGATATATTCTGATGTTCATATTGTACATGTATGGAGTGGTGACTCACTCCTGACTTAGAATATTGCACTTCATCAGTTGTAGTATGATATATTCTGATGTTCATATTGTACATGTATGGAGTGGTGACTCACTCCTGACTTAGAATATTGCACTTCATCAGTTGTAGTATGATATATTCTGATGTTCATATTGTACATGTATGGAGTGGTGACTCACTCCTGACTTAGAATATTGCACTTCATCAGTTGTAGTATGATATATTCTGATGTTCATATTGTACATGTATGGTGTGGTGACTCACTCCTGACTTAGAATATTGCACTTCATCAGTTGTAGTATGATATATTCTGATGTTCATATTGTACATGTATGGAGTGGTGACTCACTCCTGACTTAGAATATTGCACTTCATCAGTTGTAGTATGATATATTCTGATGTTCATATTGTACATGTATGGAGTGGTGACTCACTCCTGACTTAGAATATTGCACTTCATCAGTTGTAGTATGATATATTCTGATGTTCATATTGTACATGTATGGAGTGGTGACTCACTCCTGACTTAGAATATTGCACTTCATCAGTTGTAGTATGATATATTCTGATGTTCATATTGTACATGTATGGAGTGGTGATTCACTCCTGACTTAGAATATTGCACTTCATCAGTTGTAGTATGATATATTCTGATGTTCATATTGTACATGTATGGAGTGGTGACTCACTCCTGACTTAGAATATTGCACTTCATCAGTTGTAGTATGATATATTCTGATGTTCATATTGTACATGTATGGAGTGGTGACTCACTCCTGACTTAGAATATTGCACTTCATCAGTTGTAGTATGATATATTCTGATGTTCATATTGTACATGTATGGTGTGGTGACTCACTCCTGACTTAGAATATTGCACTTCATCAGTTGTAGTATGATATATTCTGATGTTCATATTGTACATGTATGGAGTGGTGACTCACTCCTGACTTAGAATATTGCACTTCATCAGTTGTAGTATGATATATTCTGATGTTCATATTGTACATGTATGGAGTGGTGACTCACTCCTGACTTAGAATATTGCACTTCATCAGTTGTAGTATGATATATTCTGATGTTCATATTGTACATGTATGGAGTGGTGACTCACTCCTGACTTAGAATATTGCACTTCATCAGTTGTAGTATGATATATTCTGATGTTCATATTGTACATGTATGGAGTGGTGACTCACTCCTGACTTAGAATATTGCACTTCATCAGTTGTAGTATGATATATTCTGATGTTCATATTGTACATGTATGGTGTGGTGACTCACTCCTGACTTAGAATATTGCACTTCATCAGTTGTAGTATGATATATTCTGATGTTCATATTGTACATGTATGGAGTGGTGACTCACTCCTGACTTAGAATATTGCACTTCATCAGTTGTAGTATGATATATTCTGATGTTCATATTGTACATGTATGGAGTGGTGACTCACTCCTGACTTAGAATATTGCACTTCATCAGTTGTAGTATGATATATTCTGATGTTCATATTGTACATGTATGGAGTGGTGACTCACTCCTGACTTAGAATATTGCACTTCATCAGTTGTAGTATGATATATTCTGATGTTCATATTGTACATGTATGGAGTGGTGACTCACTCCTGACTTAGAATATTGCACTTCATCAGTTGTAGTATGATATATTCTGATGTTCATATTGTACATGTATGGTGTGGTGACTCACTCCTGACTTAGAATATTGCACTTCATCAGTTGTAGTATGATATATTCTGATGTTCATATTGTACATGTATGGAGTGGTGACTCACTCCTGACTTAGAATATTGCACTTCATCAGTTGTAGTATGATATATTCTGATGTTCATATTGTACATGTATGGAGTGGTGACTCACTCCTGACTTAGAATATTGCCCTTCATCAGTTGTAGTATGATATATTCTGATGTTCATATTGTACATGTATGGAGTGGTGACTCACTCCTGACTTAGAATATTGCACTTCATCAGTTGTAGTATGATATATTCTGATGTTCATATTGTACATGTATGGAGTGGTGACTCACTCCTGACTTAGAATATTGCACTTCATCAGTTGTAGTATGATATATTCTGATGTTCATATTGTACATGTATGGAGTGGTGACTCACTCCTGACTTAGAATATTGCACTTCATCAGTTGTAGTATGATATATTCTGATGTTCATATTGTACATGTATGGAGTGGTGACTCACTCCTGACTTAGAATATTGCACTTCATCAGTTGTAGTATGATATATTCTGATGTTCATATTGTACATGTATGGTGTGGTGACTCACTCCTGACTTAGAATATTGCACTTCATCAGTTGTAGTATGATATATTCTGATGTTCATATTGTACATGTATGGAGTGGTGACTCACTCCTGACTTAGAATATTGCACTTCATCAGTTGTAGTATGATATATTCTGATGTTCATATTGTACATGTATGGAGTGGTGACTCACTCCTGACTTAGAATATTGCACTTCATCAGTTGTAGTATGATATATTCTGATGTTCATATTGTACATGTATGGAGTGGTGACTCACTCCTGACTTAGAATATTGCACTTCATCAGTTGTAGTATGATATATTCTGATGTTCATATTGTACATGTATGGAGTGGTGACTCACTCCTGACTTAGAATATTGCACTTCATCAGTTGTAGTATGATATATTCTGATGTTCATATTGTACATGTATGGAGTGGTGACTCACTCCTGACTTAGAATATTGCACTTCATCAGTTGTAGTATGATATATTCTGATGTTCATATTGTACATGTATGGAGTGGTGACTCACTCCTGACTTAGAATATTGCACTTCATCAGTTGTAGTATGATATATTCTGATGTTCATATTGTACATGTATGGAGTGGTGACTCACTCCTGACTTAGAATATTGCACTTCATCAGTTGTAGTATGATATATTCTGATGTTCATATTGTACATGTATGGAGTGGTGACTCACTCCTGACTTAGAATATTGAACTTCATCAGTTGTAGTATGATATATTCTGATGTTCATATTGTACATGTATGGAGTGGTGACTCACTCCTGACTTAGAATATTGCACTTCATCAGTTGTAGTATGATATATTCTGATGTTCATATTGTACATGTATGGAGTGGTGACTCACTCCTGACTTAGAATATTGCACTTCATCAGTTGTAGTGTGATATATTCTGATGTTCATATTGTACATGTATGGAGTGGTGACTCACTCTGGACTTAGAATATTGCACTTCATCAGTTGTAGTATGATATATTCTGATGTTCATATTGTACATGTATGGAGTGGTGACTCACTCCTGACTTAGAATATTGCACTTCATCAGTTGTAGTGTGATATATTCTGATGTTCATATTGTACATGTATGGAGTGGTGACTCACTCCTGACTTAGAATATTGCACTTCATCAGTTGTAGTATGATATATTCTGATGTTCACTTTTTACATGTATGGAGTGGGGACTCACTCCTGACTTAGAATATTGCACTTCATCAGTTGTAGTGTGATATATTCTGATGTTCATATTGTACATGTATGGTGTGTTGACTAACTCCTGACTTAGAATTTTGCACCTCATCAGTTGTAGTATGATATATTCTGATGTTCATATTGTACATGTATGGAGTGGTGACTCACTCCTGACTTAGAATATTGTACTTCATCAGTTGTAGTATGATATACTCTGATGTTCATATTGTACATGTATGGAGTGGTGACTCACTCCTGACTTAGAATATTGCACTTCATCAGTTGTAGTATGATATATTCTGATGTTCATATTGTACATGTATGGAGTGGTGACTCACTCCTGACTTAGAATATTGCACTTCATCAGTTGTAGTATGATATATTCTGATGTTCATATTGTACATGTATGGTGTGGTGACTCACTCCTGACTTAGAATATTGCACTTCATCAGTTGTAGTATGATATATTCTGATGTTCATATTGTACATGTATGGAGTGGTGACTCACTCCTGACTTAGAATATTGCACTTCATCAGTTGTAGTATGATATATTCTGATGTTCATATTGTACATGTATGGAGTGGTGACTCACTCCTGACTTAGAATATTGCACTTCATCAGTTGTAGTATGATATATTCTGATGTTC
This sequence comes from Protopterus annectens, assembly GCF_019279795.1. NCBI lineage: Eukaryota > Metazoa > Chordata > Ceratodontiformes > Protopteridae > Protopterus > Protopterus annectens. Next base: position 1,505,497,223 of record NC_056745.1, read on the forward strand.
ATATTGTACATGTATGGAGTGGTGACTCACTCCTGACTTAGAATATTGCACTTCATCAGTTGTAGTATGATATATTCTGATGTTCATATTGTACATGTATGGAGTGGTGACTCACTCCTGACTTAGAATATTGCACTTCATCAGTTGTAGTATGATATATTCTGATGTTCATATTGTACATGTATGGTGTGGTGACTCACTCCTGACTTAGAATATTGCACTTCATCAGTTGTAGTATGATATATTCTGATGTTCATATTGTACATGTATGGAGTGGTGACTCACTCCTGACTTAGAATATTGCACTTCATCAGTTGTAGTATGATATATTCTGATGTTCATATGGTACATGTATGGAGTGGTGACTCACTCCTGACTTAGAATATTGCACTTCATCAGTTGTAGTATGATATATTCTGATGTTCATATTGTACATGTATTTAGTGGTGACTCACTCCTGACTTAGAATATTGCACTTCATCAGTTGTAGTATGATATATTCTGATGTTCATATTGTACATGTATGGAGTGGTGACTCACTCCTGACTTAGAATATTGCACTTCATCAGTTGTAGTATGATATATTCTGATGTTCATATTGTACATGTATGGAGTGGTGACTCACTCCTGACTTAGAATATTGCACTTCATCAGTTGTAGTATGATATATTCTGATGTTCATATTGTACATGTATGGTGTGGTGACTCACTCCTGACTTAGAATATTGCACTTCATCAGTTGTAGTATGATATATTCTGATGTTCATATTGTACATGTATGGAGTGGTGACTCACTCCTGACTTAGAATATTGCACTTCATCAGTTGTAGTATGATATATTCTGATGTTCATATTGTACATGTATGGAGTGGTGACTCACTCCTGACTTAGAATATTGCACTTCATCAGTTGTAGTATGATATATTCTGATGTTCATATTGTACATGTATGGAGTGGTGACTCACTCCTGACTTAGAATATTGCACTTCATCAGTTGTAGTATGATATATTCTGATGTTCATATTGTACATGTATGGAGTGGTGACTCACTCCTGACTTAGAATATTGCACTTCATCAGTTGTAGTATGATATATTCTGATGTTCATATTGTACATGTATGGAGTGGTGACTCACTCCTGACTTAGAATATTGCACTTCATCAGTTGTAGTATGATATATTCTGATGTTCATATTGTACATGTATGGAGTGGTGACTCACTCCTGACTTAGAATATTGCACTTCATCAGTTGTAGTATGATATATTCTGATGTTCATATTGTACATGTATGGAGTGGTGACTCACTCCTGACTTAGAATATTGCACTTCATCAGTTGCAGTATGGTATATTCTGATGTTAATATTGTACATGTATGGAGTGGTGACTCACTCCTGACTTAGAATATTGCACTTCATCAGTTGTAGTATGATATATTCTGATGTTCATATTGTACATGTATGGTGTGGTGACTCACTCCTGACTTAGAATATTGCACTTCATCAGTTGTAGTATGATATATTCTGATGTTCATATTGTACATGTATGGAGTGGTGACTCACTCCTGACTTAGAATATTGCACTTCATCAGTTGTAGTATGATATATTCTGATGTTCATATTGTACATGTATGGAGTGGTGACTCACTCCTGACTTAGAATATTGCACTTCATCAGTTGTAGTATGATATATTCTGATGTTCATATTGTACATGTATGGAGTGGTGACTCACTCCTGACTTAGAATATTGCACTTCATCAGTTGTAGTATGATATATTCTGATGTTCATATTGTACATGTATGGTGTGGTGACTCACTCCTGACTTAGAATATTGCACTTCATCAGTTGTAGTATGATATATTCTGATGTTCATATTGTACATGTATGGAGTGGTGACTCACTCCTGACTTAGAATATTGCACTTCATCAGTTGTAGTATGATATATTCTGATGTTCATATTGTACATGTATGGAGTGGTGACTCACTCCTGACTTAGAATATTGCACTTCATCAGTTGTAGTATGATATATTCTGATGTTCATATTGTACATGTATGGAGTGGTGACTCACTCCTGACTTAGAATATTGCACTTCATCAGTTGTAGTATGATATATTCTGATGTTCATATTGTACATGTATGGTGTGGTGACTCACTCCTGACTTAGAATATTGCACTTCATCAGTTGTAGTATGATATATTCTGATGTTCATATTGTACATGTATGGAGTGGTGACTCACTCCTGACTTAGAATATTGCACTTCATCAGTTGTAGTATGATATATACTGATGTTCATATTGTACCAATATGGAGTGTTGACTCATTCCTGACTTAGAATATTGCACTTCATCAGTTGTAGTATGATATATTCTGATGTTCATATTGTACATGTATGGAGTGGTGACTCACTCCTGACTTAGAATATTGCACTTCATCAGTTGTAGTATGATATATTCTGATGTAAATATTGTACATGTATGGTGTGGTGACTCACTCCTGACTTAGAATATTGGACATCATCAGTTGTAGTATGATATATTCTGATTTTCATATTGTACATGTATGGAGTGGTGACTCACTCCTGACTTAGAATATTGCACTTCATCAGTTGTAGTATGATATATTCTGATGTTCATATTGTACATGTATGGAGTGGTGACTCACTCCTGACTTAGAATATTGCACTTCATCAGTTGTAGTATGATATATTCTGATGTTCATATTGTACATGTATGGAGTGGTGACTCACTCCTGACTTAGAATATTGCACTTCATCAGTTGTAGTATGATATATTCTGATGTTCATATTGTACATGTATGGAGTGGTGACTCACTCCTGACTTAGAATATTGCACTTCATCAGTTGTAGTATGATATATTCTGATGTTCATATTGTACATGTATGGAGTGGTGACTCACTCCTGACTTAGAATATTGCACTTCATCAGTTGTAGTATGATATATTCTGATGTTCATATTGTACATGTATGGAGTGGTGACTCGCTCCTGACTTAGAATATTGCACTTCATCAGTTGTAGTATGATATATTCTGATGTTCATATTGTACATGTATGGTGTGGTGACTCACTCCTGACTTAGAATATTGCACTTCATCAGTTGTAGTATGATATATTCTGATGTTCATATTGTACATGTATGGAGTGGTGACTCACTCCTGACTTAGAATATTGCACTTCATCAGTTGTAGTATGATATATTCTGATGTTCATATTGTACATGTATGGAGTGGTGACTCACTCCTGACTTAGAATATTGCACTTCATCAGTTGTAGTATGATATATTCTGATGTTCATATTGTACATGTATGGTGTGGTGACTCACTCCTGACTGAGAATATTACACTTCATCACTTGTAGTATCATATATTCTGATGTTCATATTGTACATGTATGGTGTTTTGACTCACTCCTGACATAGAATATTGCACCTCATCAGTTGTAGTATGATATATTCTGATGTTCATATTGTACATGTATGGAGTGGTGACTCACTCCTGACTTAGAATATTGCACTTCATCAGTTGTAGTTTGATATATTCTGATGTTCGTATTGTACATGTATGGAGTGTTGACTCACTCCTGACTTAGAATATTGCACTTCATCAGTTGTAGTATGATATATTCTGATGTTCATATTGTACATGTATGGAGTGGTGACTCACTCCTGACTTAGAATATTGCACTTCATCAGTTGTAGTATGATATATTCTGATGTTCATATTGTACATGTATGGTGTGGTGACTCACTCCTGACTTAGAATATTGCACTTCATCAGTTGTAGTATGATATATTCTGATGTTCATATTGTACATGTATGGAGTGGTGACTCACTCCTGACTTAGAATATTGCACTTCATCAGTTGTAGTATGATATATTCTGATGTTCATATTGTACATGTATGGAGTGGTGACTCACTCCTGACTTAGAATATTGCACTTCATCAGTTGTAGTATGATATATTCTGATGTTCATATTGTACATGTATGGAGTGGTGACTCACTCCTGACTTAGAATATTGCACTTCATCAGTTGTAGTATGATATATTCTGATGTTCATATTGTACATGTATGGTGTGGTGACTCACTCCTGACTTAGAATATTGCACTTCATCAGTTGTAGTATGATATATTCTGATGTTCATATTGTACATGTATGGAGTGGTGACTCACTCCTGACTTAGAATATTGCACTTCATCAGTTGTAGTATGATATATTCTGATGTTCATATTGTACATGTATGGAGTGGTGACTCACTCCTGACTTAGAATATTGCACTTCATCAGTTGTAGTATGATATATTCTGATGTTCATATTGTACATGTATGGAGTGGTGACTCACTCCTGACTTAGAATATTGCACTTCATCAGTTGTAGTATGATATATTCTGATGTTCATATTGTACATGTATGGAGTGGTGACTCACTCCTGACTTAGAATATTGCACTTCATCAGTTGTAGTATGATATATTCTGATGTTCATATTGTACATGTATGGAGTGGTGACTCACTCCTGACTTAGAATATTGCACTTCATCAGTTGTAGTATGATATATTCTGATGTTCATATTGTACATGTATGGTGTGGTGACTCACTCCTGACTTAGAATATTGCACTTCATCAGTTGTAGTATGATATATTCTGATGTTCATATTGTACATGTATGGAGTGTTGACTCACTCCTGACTTAGAATATTGCACTTCATCAGTTGTAGTATGATATATTCTGATGTTCATATTGTACATGTATGGAGTGGTGACTCACTCCTGACTTAGAATATTGCACTTCATCAGTTGTAGTATGATATATTCTGATGTTCATATTGTACATGTATGGAGTGGTGACTCACTCCTGACTTAGAATATTGCACTTCATCAGTTGTAGTATGATATATTCTGATGTTCATATTGTACATGTATGGAGTGGTGACTCACTCCTGACTTAGAATATTGCACTTCATCAGTTGTAGTATGATATATTCTGATGTTCATATTGTACATGTATGGTGTGGTGACTCACTCCTGACTTAGAATATTGCACTTCATCAGTTGTAGTATGATATATTCTGAGGTTCATATTGTACATGTATGGAGTGGTGACTCACTCCTGACTTAGAATATTGCACTTCATCAGTTGTAGTATGATATATTCTGATGTTCATATTGTACATGTATGGAGTGGTGACTCACTCCTGACTTAGAATATTGCACTTCATCAGTTGTAGTATGATATATTCTGCTGTTCATATTGTACATGTATGGAGTGGTGACTCACTCCTGACTTAGAATATTGCACTTCATCAGGTGTAGTATGATATATTCTGATGTTCATATTGTACATGTATGGAGTGGTGACTCACTCCTGACTTAGAATATTGCACTTCATCAGTTGTAGTATGATATATTCTGATGTTCATATTGTACATGTATGGAGTGGTGACTCACTCCTGACTTAGAATATTGCACTTCATCAGTTGTAGTATGATATATTCTGATGTTCATATTGTACATGTATGGTGTGGTGACTCACTCCTGACTTAGAATATTGCACTTCATCAGTTGTAGTATGATATATTCTGATGTTCATATTGTACATGTATGGAGTGGTGACTCACTCCTGACTTAGAATATTGCACTTCATCAGTTGTAGTATGATATATTCTGATGTTCATATTGTACATGTATGGAGTGGTGACTCACTCCTGACTTAGAATATTGCACTTCATCAGTTGTAGTATGATATATTCTGATGTTCATATTGTACATGTATGGAGTGGTGACTCACTCCTGACTTAGAATATTGCACTTCATCAGTTGTAGTATGATATATTCTGATGTTCATATTGTACATGTATGGAGTGGTGACTCACTCCTGACTTAGAATATTGCACTTCATCAGTTGTAGTATGATATATTCTGATGTTCATATTGTACATGTATGGTGTGGTGACTCACTCCTGACTTAGAATATTGCACTTCATCAGTTGTAGTATGATATATTCTGATGTTCATATTGTACATGTATGGAGTGGTGACTCACTCCTGACTTAGAATATTGCACTTCATCAGTTGTAGTATGATATATTCTGATGTTCATATTGTACATGTATGGAGTGGTGACTCTCTCCTGACTTAGAATATTGCACTTCATCAGTTGTAGTATGATATATTCTGATGTTCATATTGTACATGTATGGAGTGGTGACTCACTCCTGACTTAGAATATTGCACTTCATCAGTTGTAGTATGATATATTCTGATGTTCATATTGTACATGTATGGAGTGGTGACTCACTCCTGACTTAGAATATTGCACTTCATCAGTTGTAGTATGATATATTCTGATGTTCATATTGTACATGTATGGAGTGGTGACTCACTCCTGACTTAGAATATTGCACTTCATCAGTTGTAGTATGATATATTCTGATGTTCATATTATACATGTACGGAGTGGTGACTCACTCCTGACTTAGAATATTGCACCTCATCAGTTGTAGTATGATATATTCTGAGGTTCATATTGTACATGTATGGAGTGGTGACTCACTCCTGACTTAGAATATTGCACTTCATCAGTTGTAGTATGATATATTCTGATGTTCATATTGTACATGTATGGAGTGGTGACTCACTCCTGACTTAGAATGTTGCACTTCATCAGTTGTAGTATGATATATTATGATGTTGATAGTGTACATGTATGGTGTGGTGACTCACTCCTGACTTAGAATATTGCACTTCATCAGTTGTAGTATGATATATTCTGATGTTCATATTGTACATGTATGGTGTGGTGACTCACTCCTGACTTAGAATATTGCACTTCATCAGTTGTAGTATGATATATTCTGATGTTCATATTGTACATGTATGGTGTGGTGACTCACTCCTGACTTAGAATATTGCACTTCATCAGTTGTAGTATGATATATTCTGATGTTCATATTGTACATGTATGGAGTGGTGACTCACTCCTGACTTAGAATATTGCACTTCATCAGTTGTAGTATGATATATTCTGATGTTCATATTGTACATGTATGGTGTGGTGACTCACTCCTGACTTAGAATATTGCACTTCATCAGTTGTAGTATGATATATTCTGATGTTCATATTGTACATGTATGGTGTGGTGACTCACTCCTGACTTAGAATATTGCACTTCATCAGTTGTAGTATGATATATTCTGATGTTCATATTGTACATGTATGGAGTGGTGACTCACTCCTGACTTAGAATATTGCACTTCATCAGTTGTAGTATGATATATTCTGATGTTCATATTGTACATGTATGGAGTGGTGACTCACTCCTGACTTAGAATATTGCACTTCATCAGTTGTAGTATGATATATTCTGATGTTCATATTGTACATGTATGGAGTGGTGACTCACTCCTGACTTAGAATATTGCACTTCATCAGTTGTAGTATGATATATTCTGATGTTCATATTGTACATGTATGGAGTGGTGACTCACTCCTGACTTAGAATATTGCACTTCATCAGTTGTAGTATGATATATTCTGATGTTCATATTGTACATGTATGGAGTGGTGACTCACTCCTGCCTTAGAATATTGCACTTCATCAGTTGTAGTATGATATATTCTGATGTTCATATTGTACATGTATGGAGTGGTGACTCACTCCTGGCTTAGAATATTGCACTTCATCAGTTGTAGTATGATATATTCTGATGTTCATATTGTACATGTATGGAGTGGTGACTCACTCCTGACTTAGAATATTGCACTTCATCAGTTGTAGTATGATATATTCTGATGTTCATATTGTACATGTATGGAGTGGTGACTCACTCCTGACTTAGAATATTGCACTTCATCAGTTGTAGTATGATATATTCTGATGTTCATATTGTACATGTATGGAGTGGTGACTCACTCCTGACTTAGAATATTGCACTTCATCAGTTGTAGTATGATATATTCTGATGTTCATATTGTACATGTATGGTGTGGTGACTCACTCCTGACTTAGAATATTGCACTTCATCAGTTGTAGTATGATATATTCTGATGTTCATATTGTACATGTATGGAGTGGTGACTCACTCCTGACTTAGAATATTGCACTTCATCAGTTGTAGTATGATATATTCTGATGTTCATATTGTACATGTATGGAGTGGTGACTCACTCCTGACTTAGAATATTGCACTTCATCAGTTGTAGTATGATATATTCTGATGTTCATATTGTACATGTATGGTGTGGTGACTCACTCCTGACTTAGAATATTGCACTTCATCAGTTGTAGTATGATATATTCTGATGTTCATATTGTACATGTATGGAGTGGTGACTCACTCCTGACTTAGAATATTGCACTTCATCAGTTGTAGTATGATATATTCTGATGTTCATATTGTACATGTATGGAGTGGTGACTCACTCCTGACTTAGAATATTGCACTTCATCAGTTGTAGTATGATATATTCTGATGTTCATATTGTACATGTATGGAGTGGTGACTCACTCCTGACTTAGAATATTGCACTTCATCAGTTGTAGTATGATATATTCTGATGTTCATATTGTACATGTATGGAGTGGTGACTCACTCCTGACTTAGAATATTGCACTTCATCAGTTGTAGTATGATATATTCTGATGTTCATATTGTACATGTATGGAGTGGTGACTCACTCCTGACTTAGAATATTGCACTTCATCAGTTGTAGTATGATATATTCTGATGTTCATATTGTACATGTATGGAGTGGTGACTCACTCCTGACTTAGAATATTGCACTTCATCAGTTGTAGTATGATATATTCTGATGTTCATATTGTACATGTATGGAGTGGTGACTCACTCCTGACTTAGAATATTGCACTTCATCAGTTGTAGTATGATATATTCTGATGTTCATATTGTACATGTATGGTGTGGTGACTCACTCCTGACTTAGAATATTGCACTTCATCAGTTGTAGTATGATATATTCTGATGTTCATATTGTACATGTATGGAGTGGTGACTCACTCCTGACTTAGAATATTGCACTTCATCAGTTGTAGTATGATATATTCTGATGTTCATATTGTACATGTATGGAGTGGTGACTCACTCCTGACTTAGAATATTGCACTTCATCAGTTGTAGTATGATATATTCTGATGTTCATATTGTACATGTATGGAGTGGTGACTCACTCCTGACTTAGAATATTGCACTTCATCAGTTGTAGTATGATATATTTTGATGTTCATATTGTACATGTATGGAGTGGTGACTCACTCCTGACTTAGAATATTGCACTTCATCAGTTGTAGTATGATATATTCTGATGTTCATGTCGTACATGTATGGAGTGGTGACTCACTACTGACTTAGAATATTGCGCTTCATCAGTTCTGGTATGATATATTCTGGTGCTCATATTGTACATGTATGGAGTGGTGACTCACTCCTGACTTAGAATATTGCACTTCATCAGTTGTAGTATGATATATTCTGATGTTCATATTGTACATGTATGGAGTGGTGACTCACTCCTGACTTAGAATATTGCACTTCATCAGTTGTAGTATGATATATTCTGATGTTCATATTGTACATGTATGGAGTGGTGACTCACTCCTGACTTAGAATATTGCACTTCATCAGTTGTAGTATGATATATTCTGATGTTCATATTGTACATGTATGGACTGGTGACTCACTCCTGACTTAGAATATTGCACTTCATCAGTTGTAGTATGATATATTCTGATGTTCATATTGTACATGTATGGAGTGGTGACTCACTCCTGACTTAGAATATTGCACTTCATCAGTTGTAGTATGATATATTCTGATGTTCATATTGTACATGTATGGAGTGGTGACTCACTCCTGACTTAGAATATTGCACTTCATCAGTTGTAGTATGATATATTCTGATGTTCATATTGTACATGTATGGAGTGGTGACTCACTCCTGACTTAGAATATTGCACTTCATCAGTTGTAGTATGATATATTCTGATGTTCATATTGTACATGTATGGAGTGGTGACTCACTCCTGACTTAGAATATTGCACTTCATCAGTTGTAGTATGATATATTCTGATGTTCATATTGTACATGTATGGTGTGGTGACTCACTCCTGACTTAGAATATTGCACTTCATCAGTTGTAGTATGATATATTCTGATGTTCATATTGTACATGTATGGAGTGGTGACTCACTCCTGACTTAGAATATTGCACTTCATCAGTTGTAGTATGATATATTCTGATGTTCATATTGTACATGTATGGAGTGGTGACTCACTCCTGACTTAGAATATTGCACTTCATCAGTTGTAGTATGATATATTCTGATGTTCATATTGTACATGTATGGAGTGGTGACTCACTCCTGACTTAGAATATTGCACTTCATCATTTGTAGTACGATATATTCTGATGTTCATATTGTACATGTATGGAGTGGTGACTCACTCCTGACTTAGAATATTGCACTTCATCAGTTGTAGTATGATATATTCTGATGTTCATATTGTACATGTATGGAGTGGTGACTCACTACTGACTTAGAATATTGCACTTCATCAGTTGTAGTATGATATATTCTGATGTTCATATTGTACATGTATGGAGTGGTGACTCACTCCTGACTTAGAATATTGCACTTCATCAGTTGTAGTATGATATATTCTGATGTTCATATTGTACATGTATGGAGTGGTGACTCACTCCTGACTTAGAATATTGCACTTCATCAGTTGTAGTATGATATATTCTGATGTTCATATTGTACATGTATAGAGTGGTGACTCACTCCTGACTTAGAATATTGCACTTCATCAGTTGTAGTATGATATATTCTGATGTTCATATTGTACATGTATGGAGTGGTGACTCACTCCTGACTTAGAATATTGCACTTCATCAGTTGTAGTATGATATATTCTGATGTTCATATTGTACATGTATGGTGTGGTGACTCACTCCTGACTTAGAATATTGCACTTCATCAGTTGTAGTATGATATATTCTGATGTTCATATTGTACATGTATGGAGTGGTGACTCACTCCTGACTTAGAATATTGCACTTCATCAGTTGTAGTATGATATATTCTGATGTTCATATTGTACATGTATGGAGTGGTGACTCACTCCTGACTTAGAATATTGCACTTCATCAGTTGTAGTATGATATATTCTGATGTTCATATTGTACATGTATGGAGTGGTGACTCACTCCTGACTTAGAATATTGCACTTCATCAGTTGTAGTGTGATATATTCTGATGTTCATATTGTACATGTATGGGCAGGTGACTCACTCCTGACAGAATATTGCACTTCATCAGTTGTAGTATGATATATTCTGATGTTCATATTGTACATGTATGGAGTGGTGACTCACTCCTGACTTAGAATATTGCACTTCATCAGTTGTAGTATGATATATTCTGATGTTCATATTGTACATGTATGGAGTGGTGACTCACTCCTGACTTAGAATATTGCACTTGATCAGTTGTAGTATGATATATTCTGATGTTCATATTGTACATGTATGGAGTGGTGACTCACTCCTGACTTAGAATATTGCACTTCATCAGTTGTAGTATGATATATTCTGATGTTCATATTGTACATGTATGGAGTGGTGACTCACTCCTGACTTAGAATATTGCACTTCATCAGTTGTAGTATGATATATTCTGATGTTCATATTGTACATGTATGGTGTGGTGACTCACTCCTGACTTAGAATATTGCACTTCATCAGTTGTAGTATGATATATTCTGATGTTCATATTGTACATGTATGGAGTGGTGACTCACTCCTGACTTAGAATATTGCACTTCATCAGTTGTAGTATGATATATTCTGATGTTCATATTGTACATGTATGGAGTGGTGACTCACTCCTGACTTAGAATATTGCACTTCATCTGTTGTAGTATGATATATTCTGATGTTCATATTGTACATGTATGGGCTGGTGACTCACTCCTGACTTAGAATATTGCACTTCATCAGTTGTAGTATGATATATTCTGATGTTCATATTGTACATGTATGGAGTGGTGACTCACTCCTGACTTAGAATATTGCACTTCATCAGTTGTAGTATGATATATTCTGATGTTCATATTGTACATGTATGGTGTGGTGACTCACTCCTGACTTAGAATATTGCACTTCATCAGTTGTAGTATGATATATTCTGATGTTCATATTGTACATGTATGGAGTGGTGACTCACTCCTGACTTAGAATATTGCACTTCATCAGTTGTAGTATGATATATTCTGATGTTCATATTGTACATGTATGGTGTGGTGACTCACTCCTGACTTAGAATATTGCACTTCATCAGTTGTAGTATGATATATTCTGATGTTCATATTGTACATGTATGGAGTGGTGACTCACTCCTGACTTAGAATATTGCACTTCATCAGTTGTAGTATGATATATTCTGATGTTCATATTGTACATGTATGGAGTGGTGACTCACTCCTGACTTAGAATATTGCACTTCATCAGTTGTAGTATGATATATTCTGATGTTCATATTGTACATGTATGGAGTGGTGACTCACTCCTGACTTAGAATATTGCACTTCATCAGTTGTAGTATGATATATTCTGATGTTCATATTGTACATGTATGGTGTGGTGACTCACTCCTGACTTAGAATATTGCACTTCATCAGTTGTAGTATGATATATTCTGATGTTCATATTGTACATGTATGGAGTGGTGACTCACTCCTGACTTAGAATATTGCACTTCATCAGTTGTAGTATGATATATTCTGATGTTCATATTGTACATGTATGGAGTGGTGACTCACTCCTGACTTAGAATATTGCACTTCATCAGTTGTAGTATGATATATTCTGATGTTCATATTGTACATGTATGGAGTGGTGACTCACTCCTGACTTAGAATATTGCACTTCATCAGTTGTAGTATGATATATTCTGATGTTCATATTGTACATGTATGGAGTGGTGACTCACTCCTGACTTAGAATATTGCACTTCATCAGTTGTAGTATGATATATTCTGATGTTCATATTGTACATGTATGGAGTGGTGACTCACTCCTGACTTAGAATATTGCACTTCATCAGTTGTAGTATGATATATTCTGATGTTCATATTGTACATGTATGGTGTGGTGACTCACTCCTGACTTAGAATATTGCACTTCATCAGTTGTAGTATGATATATTCTGATGTTCATATTGTACATGTATGGTGTGGTGACTCACTCCTGACTTAGAATATTGCACTTCATCAGTTGTAGTATGATATATTCTGATGTTCATATTGTACATGTATGGTGTGGTGACTCACTCCTGACTTAGAATATTGCACTTCATCAGTTGTAGTATGATATATTCTGATGTTCATATTGTACATGTATGGAGTGGTGACTCACTCCTGACTTAGAATATTGCACTTCATCAGTTGTAGTATGATATATTCTGATGTTCATATTGTACATGTATGGAGTGGTGACTCACTCCTGACTTAGAATATTGCACTTCATCAGTTGTAGTATGATATATTCTGATGTTCATATTGTACATGTATGGAGTGGTGACTCACTCCTGACTTAGAATATTGCACTTCATCAGTTGTAGTATGATATATTCTGATGTTCATATTGTACATGTATGGAGTGGTGACTCACTCCTGACTTAGAATATTGCACTTCATCAGTTGTAGTGTGATATATTCTGATGTTCATATTGTACATGTATGTGTGGTGACTCACTCCTGACTTAGAATATTGCACTTCATCAGTTGTAGTATGATATATTCTGATGTTCATATTGTACATGTATGGAGTGGTGACTCACTCCTGACTTAGAATATTGCACTTCATCAGTTGTAGTATGATATATTCTGATGTTCATATTGTACATGTATGGTGTGGTGACTCACTCCTGACTTAGAATATTGCACTTCATCAGTTGTAGTATGATATATTCTGATGTTCATATTGTACATGTATGGTGTGGTGACTCACTCCTGACTTAGAATATTGCACTTCATCAGTTGTAGTATGATATATTCTGATGTTCATATTGTACATGTATGGAGTGGTGACTCACTCCTGACTTAGAATATTGCACTTCATCAGTTGTAGTATGATATATTCTGATGTTCATATTGTACATGTATGGAGTGGTGACTCACTCCTGACTTAGAATATTGCACTTCATCAGTTGTAGTATGATATATTCTGATGTTCATATTGTACATGTATGGTGTGGTGACTCACTCCTGACTTAGAATATTGCACTTCATCAGTTGTAGTATGATATATTCTGATGTTCATATTGTACATGTATGGTGTGGTGACTCACTCCTGACTTAGAATATTGCACTTCATCAGTTGTAGTATGATATATTCTGATGTTCATATTGTACATGTATGGTGTGGTGACTCACTCCTGACTTAGAATATTGCACTTCATCAGTTGTAGTATGATATATTCTGATGTTCATATTGTACATGTATGGTGTGTGACTCACTCCTGACTTAGAATATTGCACTTCATCAGTTGTAGTATGATATATTCTGATGTTCATATTGTACATGTATGGAGTGGTGACTCACTCCTGACTTAGAATATTGCACTTCATCAGTTGTAGTATGATATATTCTGATGTTCATATTGTACATGTATGGAGTGGTGACTCACTCCTGACTTAGAATATTGCACTTCATCAGTTGTAGTATGATATATTCTGATGTTCATATTGTACATGTATGGAGTGGTGACTCACTCCTGACTTAGAATATTGCACTTCATCAGTTGTAGTATGATATATTCTGATGTTCATATTGTACATGTATGGAGTGGTGACTCACTCCTGACTTAGAATATTGCACTTCATCAGTTGTAGTATGATATATTCTGATGTTCATATTGTACATGTATGGAGTGGTGACTCACTCCTGACTTAGAATATTGCACTTCATCAGTTGTAGTATGATATATTCTGATGTTCATATTGTACATGTATGGAGTGGTGACTCACTCCTGACTTAGAATATTGCACTTCATCAGTTGTAGTATGATATATTCTGATGTTCATATTGTACATGTATGGTGTGGTGACTCACTCCTGACTTAGAATATTGCACTTCATCAGTTGTAGTATGATATATTCTGATGTTCATATTGTACATGTATGGTGTGGTGACTCACTCCTGACTTAGAATATTGCACTTCATCAGTTGTAGTATGATATATTCTGATGTTCATATTGTACATGTATGGTGTGGTGACTCACTCCTGACTTAGAATATTGCACTTCATCAGTTGTAGTATGATATATTCTGATGTTCATATTGTACATGTATGGAGTGGTGACTCACTCCTGACTTAGAATATTGCACTTCATCAGTTGTAGTATGATATATTCTGATGTTCATATTGTACATGTATGGTGTGGTGACTCACTCCTGACTTAGAATATTGCACTTCATCAGTTGTAGTGTGATATATTCTGATGTTCATATTGTACATGTATGGTGTTGTGACTCACTCCTGACTTAGAATATTGCACTTCATCAGTTGTAGTATGATATATTCTGATGTTCATATTGTACAAGTATGGAGTTGTGACTCACTACTGGCAAAGAATATTGCACATCATCAGTTGTAGTGTGATATATTCTGATGTTCATATTGTACATGTATGGAGTGGTGACTCACTCCTGACAGAATATTGCACTTCATCAGTTGTAGTATGATATATTCTGATGTTCATATTGCACCTGTATGGAGTGATGAGACACTCCTATTACACATTCAGGAAGTAATAGCATAAGAAATCAGGCTAAATGTGCCAGTTATTGACATTTACATGTGTGTCCACTTTATCCAGAGTGTTCACCCCTCTTGTTGCAAAGTTCACATGTTGATGGTAATGGGGCAATACGTATGTCAAGTCAGCTTGATTGAAATCACCTGCAATTATATGGGTAAACTCAGGGTTCTTATTCTGGAGGTTATCTATTGACATATAAAGAATACTCAATGCCACAATGGTATTAGCAGTAGTGAGATGTAAACAGCTGTTATGCTGACTCCACTGAATTCCCTAGGCAAGTAGAAGGGCCTGCATTTTAATAACATGAGCTCAATGTTCTCTGTACAGAGAGGCAATTATTTCACAGTTTATACTCCATTTGCTGTTGATATACACACAAACACCCTCTCCACGAGATTTGCCACAGAGACTGATTTCTGTCAGCATGAAATAATGACATCCCCTACACATACAGTATATTGTGCTCTTCTTTATACTTGAGTTTGGTAAAGTTTCAGTAAACACAAGTAAACAACTATTTCTCACCTTAGATTGTGTGGAAAGATCCATCCTTAAGTAGTCCATCTTGCTCTCCAGTGAGCGTACATTTGCCAGCAACCTAGGAGGAAGTACAGGCCTGTGTAGATTTCTTTCCAGTCTGACCTTAATTCCTGCTCTAGAGCATTCCTTTCTTGATCTTTCACATCGTTTACTTTTAATATGCTTCCCATATCCGATTGTCAACTGGTTTGATAGGTTTGACAGTTTTCTGCAGTTTTCTCAACTGTTTAGACAGGTTTGACAGGTTCCTGCAGTTTTTACCATGTTCCAGTAAGATTCCAAGCTGCAGGAGTTCCTGGAGTGTGTATGGGTTTACAAGCCTCTCTTCTAGCAGTTCATCAAACATGCAGCACAGCAAGATATGACTTCCAGAAGATTCTCAGCATTGTAGTTAACCATGCCTTAATTTCTTGCCCTTAAATCTTTTTTTTTTCTCTTGTTTCTTATGTAAAACAAGACAAATAGTGCACTTTTCTTTAGGGTGCCGCCATTTTTTTCAGTATGTTTCTGGTTTTAGGTCCAGTATGTTTGAACCTCTGGTGGGTGTGTGTATAATATGGAAAAGAGTACTTGTGCTATTTAAGTCCAGGAATCAATGAGCCTCTGAGTACAAGGCAATGTATGTTTTCCCAGTATATTGAAGTGTAGTGAAAGTAATAAATATTACAGTCATCAACAGAGTGTACATATAGAACTTCTTCTTCTTCTTTCGGCTGCTCCTGTTAGGGGTCACCACAGCGGATCATCTTTCATTTCTTCCTATATATTTATATTTTATATTTGTACATATAGAACTACCTTTGTAAATAAGAAACCTTTTCCTTGCTTGCTTTGTGAAGCAGAACTCTTAATGTGTTACTCAGAGAGAATCATGCTTGATTGCTGACAGAGCTCCAATTATTCTGTTACATTGTATAGAAAAGAAAGGCTCAAATTCATAGACTAATACTAAGCTAACTGCCCTTGAAAGCCATTTTAAGCTTAGCCAATTATCCCTTGTGAGACTCAAACTCTGCACCTTGTGCTTGTAAGGCAAACACCTTAACCATTAGGCCATCCTGACTATTAGATGGAAGTTGGCCTTTGTGTGCAAGAAGAATCTATTTATAGAGCAGGAGTTTACCCTGGGGAGAAAAATATTGCATTCAGTCATATTACTGCTGAGGACAGTAGCATGAGTGAATGCAATATTTTCCCCAAGAAATAACCTACAGGTTAAGTTCTGTTGCACATGCTAAATAAAACAGTACTGATTTTATACACTTGTTGCCTGTTGCTTTGCTAAATACCACATTGGTGGGTGCAGGCTGCAAAAATGTTGCACTTGCTTTTTTGCCAGAAAGAATCTTGTGTTAATTGTTGCCGTCTGAAGTTTGAACAATGCTTTTCCACTGCTAACTGGAATACATTTCAGACAGAACCTGGGTGGAATACTTTTCTGTAGTATCAAAACTGCAGCCATTAAGCAGCTTCTACAGGCAATGGCTGCTGCAGATGAAAGGATGGTAGCAGTAAACAAATGCATGGAAGAACCAAAAACAATGTCCCCTTACTTGACTAACTGATGAGGCAGACCCCAAGGTGTACCTATTTACTTTTGAGCTTTACTCTCAGCAAGATGAAAGGGACTGGAGTGATGGGAAAATCCTGTCAGCCCATCTTGTGGGGAAGTCTCATAATGCCTTTATGCGCATATAAGGGACTGAATATAAGGACTATGATAAAGTAAGAAATGCCCTGTGTTAGAAGTGTACAAGTGAACCAAAAATCTACATAGTGGTCTAAATAATGTTTCTATGCTTAACCAGTGGTATTTACCATGGTGATATAAAGAATCTAATGTAAAAGCAGTGAAATCACTTTAAATGTAGCGGTTTGAAAACTTACACCTATTGCTTTAAGAGTAGACAGATACCTGGGTTTATTAGTAAGAACACATTTCTTTAATGAGTCATTGGATGCAATATAAAAATAAGGCTGAGGAAAGCCCAGGCAGTGAGAGAGAGTATTTGCCAATTGCTGAAAGAGACAGGGAGTCCAAGCAGTGGCGCTGGGAAAGGGAATCAACCTTGGAGGAGAAGCAGAAAAATATATCCTGCAAGAGGTAACCAGAGAGAAAGAAAGAGGTACCAGTAGAGACAATTTCCCAGTACTGGGGCTCAAGTCCTGTGATTAGAATTTCTAAAACATTTTGCTTAATGTCTCACTGGGGATGGTGTGAACTCAAAGAACAGTGGAAGGTTCTGCATATTGACATTCCGAAAGTGCCAAAGCAGGCACTAGTGTGCTGAGACAAAGAGCTACTGTTTGCACTCTGATGACATAAAGGTATCTTTAGAGCAGTTAGTTAAACCCCAAGCAACTGTTTTATTTAAAAAAAAAAATCTGCGTTGTTTTCATTTCCATATATCCAAAAAGCAGGTGACCAGGATCCAAGCCACACAAACAACGTTTATTGAGTGCTTTCATCTATTGAATAGAAACTTCTTCAAAATAACACAGCAAAACACAAGGAATCTAACTGATAAAAGTCAGACAGTATTCAAGAAACACCAACACCAGGTAGAGCTGATAGAAATCATTTTACTTCAAGATCTGGTACCTCGACTACTTGCCTTCAACGGATACATTATTCAAAATGCAACTGTCTTAAATACATTCCAAAAAAAATCAATCATTCAATTACACTCAATTAACAATGATTAAAGCCATAATATATTATTTAAACCTAAACATTCTTCACAATATTATTTAATAAAACTTATGTTAACAATTTTCAACTCTTAATAACATATTATTTGATAAAGTTTAAATTATCCATAAATAAATTAAGTAAGCTGTCAACATCACATTTCATTATATTCTATCAAACTTTTTTCTTTTCAGAATACATAAACAATTTCACTAACAAAGCTCATAGACAAAAATACATGAAAAAAATTACATAAACAAAAATTACAAGATTAAATTCAAAAACAGAAACTATGAAACCAAACCAATGCAACATCATCATACAATAAATAAATCATCCAACATTATGCTACATCCTAATACACTCAATTCACTTCCATATTAAGACCCCTCTGTGAAAGTGTCCTATAATTCAAAATGAACTTGCTCTCTAATTCTAATAATTTCCTAACTACATCACCACCCCTCTGGAGTACAGGCTGGGCCAGGACTGAAAAGAAAAAACCTGAAATGTTGCCATTATGCTCTGTCAAGAAATGTTCAACCACAGGACATTTTAGATTTCCATTTCGGATATCCCCAAGATGCTCTAAAATCCTGATTTTTACGGCTCTTTTGGTCTGTCCAACATACCATTTGGTATCCACACAGTCACAACCAATAACATAAACTACTGTACATGAGTGACAGCTAAACTTTCCCTTATATACAAATTTTCTACCATTCAACCGACCTTCCATCATATTCTTAGCATGGACGTACACCTTGCAATGGCCACAAGGAAACAGCGCATGCAACCAGTTGAATTTCACCCTGGGTCATATTCAGCAGCTCCTTCAAATTTGCATAACGTCCATAAGAAAAGCTGACATATCCAGGAAAAAACCTTCCCAAGTGGGCATCCCCACTAATTATATGCCAAGATTCCACAATCATTCTCCACATTATTTCAGAGAAATCAGAATATTTAGAAATGAAATAAATTTCCTTTTCCTCCTGATGGCCTGATCTAACATTGTCATATCTGCTCCTACCAAACTTAAGTAGATCCTTCTTATTTAAGATCTCTTTTAAAGACTTGCTCAATAACTTCTCATCATAAGCTCTTGAACATAACCTCTTTTTAGTGTTCAATAAAAATTGCATTTTATATGCTTCATCAGAGGTATTTCAAGCTATGCATTTGAATTCCCCCACAGGTAAAGATTCAAGTAAATGTGGAGGATGCATACAAGAAGCATGCAAAAAGTTTACAGCAGTTTTCTTCCTGTAAGGTCTAAACTGAATTTTCTCACTCTTGTTAAGGACTACATAAAACTCAACATCCAAAAATATCACCTTATAATCCCCCCTTATCATAGCAAATTTTAAACCATACTCAGTGGTATTTAAATGGGAAAAAAAGTCATGAAACCTCTTAGGGTCAGCTTTACACAGGAAAATCAAATCATCTAGGTATCTCTTAAAAAGTATTACATTCTCCTGAAAAAAATCTAGAACCATAGATACATTTTTTCTCAAAAAATCCCATGTAAAGTATGACATAAGTTGGTGCATAAGGCTTACCCATTACCGTCCCTCTGCACTGTAGAGAAATCTCTTTTCAAAAACAAAATAGTTGTGACTTAGGCAAAATTCTAAAAGTCTTATCACATGAGTAGTCCTAGGTCCATCATACACTCCCAGATAGCTTCCATCCCCCATCTCAACTGAATATTAGTATAAAGTGAGTTAACATCAGCCACCACCCAATAATAATCCTCACACCAAAAAATGTTTCTTACTTCCTCACAAAGATCTGCCATATTTTTTACATGTGCAGGAACTTTGGCCAAAATAAAAAAAAAAAAAAAAGAGTCAATGAACAAACCTACATTTTGCAAATAAGAGCCTATTCCTGACACAATAGTCTTCCTGGGGGATCTATAAAGCTTTTATGTATCTTAGGTAGGGCATAAAAGAAAGAGTTAACAGTCTTCTCAATATCCAATTTCTTTACATTCTCCTTACTAAAGAAACACGATCTTTCCCCACACGCTCTAAAAGCTCTAACAGTTGCTCATTGTACTCATTTATAGGATTAAAACCTAAATTCAGGTAATCCTCCTGCCTTAATAGTAAATCAAAAACCATTTTATTATATTGTAACTTTGACATGATGACCCAGTTCCCACCTTTGTCTGCTTGTTTGAAGACAGAATTAGAAAGCTGACATCTTAATGTGTTTAATGATTGCCACTCATTCTTAGTGATATTATATTTTTTATCTTTTTTAACAAATTTAAAAAAAATCATATTCAACCTTTCTACATAAAACTTGTTCAAACAATATGATGGCAGGAGACAATTTGGGAGGTGCAAACTTGCTCAAAATGGGCAAATCAGGGACCGGCAATCTGCCATAACCAGTTTCAAACCCTTCAACATTCCCCATCATATTTTCCTGCTCATTCTCACCCACCATAGAATAAAACTTTCTTGAATTCCTGAACACCAGCACAGATTTTCTTGAATATACACATTCTATTAGTGTTACAGAGGTGAATTACTTAGATATTACCATCAAGAAAGATGTAGTCAAAAAATATTTCACCTCCACTATTTTCTGCAAGCCCACCTACTCCAATAGCCTCCTACATTTTGATAGTTACCACCCCCTGCACCAAAAGAAGGCTTTATTAAAAGGACAGGGGGTATGGCTTGTCAGGATGATATCTGA
Organism: Protopterus annectens; assembly: GCF_019279795.1. Classification (NCBI taxonomy): domain Eukaryota; kingdom Metazoa; phylum Chordata; order Ceratodontiformes; family Protopteridae; genus Protopterus; species Protopterus annectens. The sequence continues at coordinate 1,505,519,042 of NC_056745.1, forward strand.
ATATGACCAATTTATAGAGCAAATTGAGACCCTTAAAGGGATGTTACTACATAGAGGTTATCCAGATAATTATTTAAACAACATCCTTCATTAGGTAATAAATAAGAGAGCTAGTGGCTATTTTATCCCCTTCTTGATACAGGGGAAGGGTTGTCAGACAGGGAAAATCAAGAGACTAAGACTTTCCATAAAAAATCTGCTATTTTCAAGTTTAATCAGCATTTTTACAGCATCAGGAATATTGTTGAACATAACTGGAATATTTTTGGAATTGATGCAGAACAGGCACAGTTCCTTGGCCCTGTTCCTAACATTGTATATAAAAAGGCATGTAGCATCAAAATATGTTGGAAAGGCAGAAATGTAATCCTGATATAGGGACATGGATGGTTAAATGCTGCTATTGCCTACAATGCCAATATGTCATTGAAGCCAAGGAGATTTGTATTCCCAATTATGGGAGATACACTGTACGAGGGAAAGTCTCCTGCAGCAGTAAAAGAGTGGTGTACCTCACCATATGTACCCACTGTCTGAGTTTTTACATTGGTAAAACTAAAAATGCTTTTAGAAGTAGAATTTATCAACACTACTATGACATCAGTAGGAAAGATGTTAAAAATACATTAGCAGCACATATAGTAACCAGTGAAGGACATGGGCTCAGATTCATCATTATTGAGCAGGTTAGGATGGGTGAAAGAGGTGGACCACTCAACAATTACCTAGAAATGTCTGAGCTTATATGGCAAATTAGGACAAATGCATTTGAAGCACCGGGTCTTAATAGTGCAGTAACCATCAGCTCTGTTCTCAGGCTCAAGGCACAATTCCTTATATGACAGTCATCGATACCTACTATCAGGGTAGGATGCTAATAAACAACAAATACATACATACTTTCATATGCATAAATATTGACATCTGTTGCTTTGATTATTTTTAAGTTATCATAGGATATATTTAATTGTCAAGCATTTTTTATATGCTTTTAATCACAATTTTTCTTTTTTACTGTGAGTGCAATATATATGTGTGTGTGTGTGTTGCTCTTTAAATGTTTCTATGTCCTTTCAGGACATTATTTTATTAATTAGTTAATGATGTTGACTAATTTTTTGGAATAACATATATATAAGGCTGTTTGGTAATATGCTGTGTTATTCTGAAGAAGTTTGTTTAATTTAACTGTGGAGGCTGCCCACTAAAGTGTGCTAGCCTGTGTAACTAATTTATCACTGTTTCTGCATTTTCTGTGTGTTTCTAACAAAAAAACAAAAAACCCAAAAAAAAATCCTTGTTTTCCCACCTCTCCTCGACTAGTTTAGACCAGTTTACAGGCATTGCTGTATTCTGGGCTGTGGTGTAGTTCCTGTGTTGTCCATTACCTTACTTGGATAGAAGGAAGTTTCTTTGCTCACCAGTGGGAGTGGGGAGCCTTGAGCAGCCTACCTGTCCCTGTAGGAAGTGACCTTAGCACAAGAAGCTGTAGTAATTGGTTGTTTTGGACCATTTCTAGCTCTTTTGTAGTTCATTGTTTAAAATCCGCGTTTGCACGGCTTTGCGCGGTAGTGCGCATAGCGCAGCACCGGTTAAACAAGGTTAAACTTTTTCTGGCTCCGCCAAGTCTGCTCTTCAAATTTTCCCTTAGGGAAGCTCTACTCTTAGTATAACCAGACTACTCACTATATTATAAGCCTAGCACTTGTTCTCAATACTTCTCTACTAGGTAAGCACTCTCGTACTAAGTAAAGCACTACATCTACTTACCACCCCTGTGAATATCCACCTCCCTTAAAGGTACAGCACTCCCTTATACTGTTCTAGCATGTCGAGTGGTAGATTACTGGCGTTGTCTCCAATTCAGCTGGTCAATCTGGGTATCTTGAGACAATGCTACAATTGTCTCATGTACACAGACAACCCTATCCTCCTCCCAACAAACACAAATACATGTGAGAGATGCAACTATATAGCCAAACTGGAGGCTGAACTCTCTCAACTCAGGGCTGGCATGACCAGACAGGAGGAGCTGGCAACCACACACACAACAATCCCAGTCCCACATAGACCTACCACAACTGCAAACCAAACACACAAAAACACAAAGACATACTCGGAGGCTCTAATAAAAAACTTACCAAAACAACAGAGGCTCCCAAAGCAGACATCCAAAAATCCACCACCTCAAAACAAAACACATGCAACACATACTTCAATAAATCAGTGTGTCAACCAATCACAGCCCTTAAGGCCAAACACCTTGCCTGATACACTAGTAATAGGTGACTCTATAGTAAGACACACTGATGTCCTGCTGACCAGGCTGAACAAGGAGAAGGTGACTGTGAGCTGTCTATCGGGAGCTAGGATCCGCCACATAACACACGCACTCAAGTCACTTCAAAGCAAGTACAAATATGACTCTGTCATTGTCCATGCTGGTGTGAATGACCTGAGACGTACCTCCCTGGACTACATGAAAAGAGACATAGAGGAGCTCTCCGATTATGTAGCCCAGGCTGGTATGACCCTGACCCTGAGCAGCATCTTGCCCTCACCAAGAATGATACCACAATACAAAGACAAGATGATCAGCTTTAACAATTGGCTCAAGTACTGGTGTCATTCTAAGGGGATCCAATGTCTGTCTGCCTGGGATGACATGTTGGACAAGCCACGCTGCTTCAAGGGATGGCTTACACCTGTCACCACTGGGCTTCCGGATATTGGCTAAGGCTCTTGCCACCCCATAGTGCCTTTTAGGCAAGGCTCAAAAGACAAACCCACCTCCTTAGAAAACAAAATGGAAAAAAACTAAGGGTAATGCTGCTCAACGCCAGAAGTCTAAATCTCAAGATGCAGGCACTTGATGCACTCCTCAGCATGGAGAACATCGACGTCTGTGCAGTAACTGAAACCTGGTTCAACGCTCCTGAGAGCACCCCAGCGCTACCAGGCTATACCTTGTATCATGCTTTTCGGCCCCAAAACCCGGGCCGAACCACAAAGGGAGGGGGAGTGTCCATATTCATCAAGGACACCCACACCTCCAGGTTAGTAGCAACACATGAAGCATCAGAGACCATAAAGGTGCAACTAACCATAGGCAAAACTGCTATACAACTGGTAGCATTTTACAGACCACCCTCCCAATCTCAAGAATCCCACTCAGCCTTCCTGAAGACATTGGAGGATATGAATGTATCACAAAATACCATCATACTGGGAGACTTCAACTACCCAAACATAGATTGGGTACATTATTCTAGCCCTAATACCCTAGCCCAAAGGTTCCTGGAATTCATAAATTCAAATGCACTGGAACAACTAGTCACCTCTCCCACTAGGGGAGATAATATACTAGACCTGATCATCACAAACATGGGGACAAAATGCTCCACACCGGAAGTATACCCCTCACTAGCGAGAACTGACTACAAACTAATCACCCTGGATATACATATCCCACCTCCACCCCCAGCACAAAAGACCACAGTGAAAAACTTCTCAAAAGCAGACTTCACTCTTCTTAAGACTGAGATGGTATCCTTTAAGCCCACTGTGCCAGTGGATACCACATCCCACAATGCCGAATCCTTCACAAATGCTTTCTATGGACATCTCCAAGAATGCATGGATCATGCAATCCCAAACAAATCCAAGTCCCTCTCCACCAAAGGTAAGTGTCCTGTCTGGTGGACCTCAGCCATAAACAAATTGTATAACAAAAGAAGGAAGCTACTGCATGTCAGAGCAAAATCCCATGAAGGGAAGACATCTCTGATCAACATTAGCAGAAAACTACGTTCTCTCATTAAAACATCCAAGGCCAACTTTGAGAGAAAAATCGCTAAGTACACTAAAGATAACCACAAAGCCTTCTTCAGCTATGTTAGAAACCTGGGCAGAAACCCTCAGATATGCTCAGAGTTGGTTCAAAACAACAAAAAATACACTGAACCCACAGATATTGCCAACATTCTGGCTGACAGGTTCAGTGCAAATTTTTCCCCTCCTTCACCCCCAAAAGAAGAAATACTTATCCCAGCTGAATGTAATCTCCCTGTCATCTCAGATGTCCAAGTGAGAACCGCCCTAAACAAAGCAAAAAACACAGCATCAATGGGACCTGACAGTATCCCGGGTTGCGTGTTACGTGAACTCCAAGAGGAGCTAAACCCACACATAAAAATGCTATTTAACCATAGCCTTACTTCAGGATATGTACCTGAACACTGGCGTACAGCAACAGTGGTCCCATTCCACAAGGGGGGTGCCTCTACAGACCCTGGAAACTACTGCCCCATAAGCTTAACCAGCCTGGTCTGCAAAGCTATGGAAAGAATCATTATGGAACTCATAAACAGAGACATAGGGGACCTACAGACACTTGACCCCACCCAGTTCGGCTTTGTAAAGGGCAGATCCTGCTTTTTAAACCTGGTTGACTTTTTCGAAACAGTCACTAGAGCCATTGATGAGGGCAAAGTAGTCCATACAGCATACCTGGACTTGGCTAAGGCCTTCGACACAATACCCCACTCAGGCATCATAGATAAGCTCAACAGCTTAAAAGTAAACCCTTATATCACTAGATGGGTTGCAAACTGGCTAAAGGACAGAACCCATAAAGTTAAAATCGCTGGAGTAATATCAGACTCAAAGCCAGTCACAAGTGGTGTCCCACAGGGATCTGTCCTGGGACCCCTCTTGTTCGGCATTTATTTCTCAGATGTTAAAGCAAACATGGGAGGGCTGTGGCTGACAAAGTTTGCAGATGACTGCAAACTAGGTGCCATAGTCGATACACCAGCAGACACACACACATCCTACAAAAAGGCCTCACAGAAACGGACAACTGGTGCCGGAGTCACGGCCTTAAACTAAATGCCAAAAAATGTATAGTCATCCCCTTTGGGAAAAACAAAGTACCCACAAATTATCACATAGACAGCAACCCACTGAGTACGGAAAAAGTAATCAGAGACCTAGGGACCCAAGTCGACAGCGACCTCTCATTTGACACCTACGTTGCCAAAGTGGTTAGAAAAACATTCTACCTTGCACACCTCATCATGAAGGGATTCACATCCAGATCCAAGGATGTCATTGTACCCCTATATTCCTCCCTCATCAGACCCATGATTGAGTACAATGCCCCATTTGGTATGTACCTCACCCGGCATTTGCAACAGCTGGAGAGACCACAAAAGTACCTCACCAAGAGGATCAAGGGTCTCCAACATATGTCTTATTCTGCCAGACTAAAGAAACTTCAGCTCTATTCAGTAGCATACCGCCTGCTCAGAGGTGATCTCTGCCTGACGTACAAGGCCTTGTCCAATCAGGATCTGATGGACATGCTCCACCTCAAAAAATCCAAATCCATCAGGACCACGAGAGCTAAAGACTTAAACCTCTGCACAAGTATGAATAGGACATGCTGGAGGGATAGATTCATAACCCAGAGGCTTCCCATGCTTTGGAACAAGATCCCAGTTCGTATTAGGCAGAGCCCCTCACTGACTCTCTTCAAGAGAAATCTTGATGAGTGGATGGGAGATCGTAAGATTACCCCAGGGGTCACATCTGTGTCACTGCTAGACAGGGGCACAGTAAACTAATTCTATTATATAAGGGGACCTTCATTGTGTCACTACTAGACAGAGGCACAGTATTCTAAATTTATTCTGTACATTTGTTGTACCATTTCATGGGGTGGCAAAAGCCACATCACTATGGCTAGGCTTACAAATGCCCCAGGGCAGATAGCCTAGTACTATACTATGAAACTATGAAAGCGCTCAATAAACATTGTGTGGATTGGATCCTGGTCTCCTGCTTTTTGGATATTACAGTTTGTGTGAAGGTCAGCAGGACTAAGACAGAATATGTTTGTGAATGAGAGGGAGGATAGAGGAATGGTGATGATACAGGGAGTAGAGTTGGTGAAGGTGGATGAGTTTAAGTACTTGGGATCAACAGTTTAGAGTAATGGTGAGTGTGGAAGAGAGGTGAAGAAGAGAGTACATGCAGGGTGGAATGGGTGGAGAAGAGTGTCAGGAGTGATCTCTGACAGCCAGGTACCAGTAAGAGTGAAAGGGAAGGTCTACAAGAGGGTAGTGAGACCAGCTATGGTGTATGGGTTGGAGATGGTGGCATTGACAAAAAGGCAGGAGTCAGAGCTGGATGTGGCAGAGTTAAAGATGTTAAGATTTGGACTGGGTGTGACTAGGATGGGCAGGATTAAGAATCAGTATATTAGAGGGTCAGCTCAGGTTGGACAGTTTTGAGACAAAGTCAGAGAGGCGAGATTGCATTGATTTGAACATGTGCTGAGGAAGCATGCTGGGTATATTGGGAAAAGGATGCTAAGGATGGAGCTGTCAGGTAACGGGAAAAGAGGAAGGCCTAAGATAAGGTTTATGGATGTGGTGATAGAGGACATGCAGGTGGTTGGTGTGACAGAGCAAGATGCAGAGGACAGGAAGAAATGGAAACAGATGATCTGCTGTGGTGACCCCTAATGGGAACAGCCAAAAGAGAAGAAGAAGAGGAAGTTTGTGTGAAGCCTTGTTTTCATTTTCATATATTAAATTACATTTTTATAAAGTTTTTTATTGTCAGCTGCTTTAATATTCCACTATATCTAAATAAGTGTATCAAATACCAGCAAAATATTTTATTGGTATTTACAAGGGGAACATCACAGTACAGTAGGGAGTGGAAATTTTTCTTTGCCCAAAGTAGTGCAATCTCAAAGTTGTTTTTATGTAGGAAAAACTGTGACCAAATTCAAAACCAGGATAGCATTCCACCTGTCTGACATCAGACTCCAGCTCCTTAAAAAACAACTAGTGAAGCACTGTTGATTTCCAAGATCATGGAGGTTTCTACTTCCACATACTGGACAAGCTCATTATAGGTCCACTCAAAGGAAATAAAAATGCCATTCTTGCAAAAAAAATGGAGTTAAGCTTTCAGATCAGGCTGGACATCCACCACCACCCGGGTCTAAACTCAAGTGTGCCACGCAATCACAGCCCTTAAGGCAAAATAACATACCCAACACACTAGTAATAGGCGACTCTATAGTCAGGCACACTGTTGTCCCACTAACTAGGCTGGACAAGGAGATGGTCAAAGTTAACTGCCTGTCAGGTGCCAGGATCCACCATATAACACAAGCACTCAGGTCACTCCAGAACAAGTACAAATACGACTCTGTCATTGTTCATGTTGGTGTGAATGACCTGAGATGTACCTGCCTGGACTACATGAAAAGAGACCTAGAAGAGTTCTCTGATCACATAGCCCAGGCCGGTATGACCCTGACCCTGAGTAGCATCCTCCCCTCACCAAGAATGATGCCACAGTATAATGGAAAAATGATCAATTTCAACAACTGGCTAAGTTTCTGGTGTCATTCAAAGGGGATCCAGTATCTGTCCACCTGGGATGACATGCTCAATAAGCCATGTTGCTTCGGAAGAGATAGCTTGCACCTGTCACTCTTAGGCTTTCAAATACTGGCCAAGGATTTTGCCACCCCCATAGTGCCTTTTTTAAGCAAGGCTCAAAAGGCAAACCCACCACTGTAAATAGCACAAGTAACCAAAAACTGAGGGTAATGCTACTCAACGTCAGAAGTCTAAACCCCAGAATGCATGCACTCGAGGCACTCCTCAGTATGGAGAACATCGATATCTGTGCAGTAACATAACATTGGTTTAAGGCTCCAGAGAGCATCCTAGCACTACCAGGCTATAACTCATACCATACTTTTTGGCCACAGAACCCGGACCGACACACAAAAGGTGGGGCTGTATCCATATTCATCAAGGATACCCACACCTCTAGGTTAGTGGCACAGCACAATGCCTCAGAGATCATCCATGTGCAACTAAGAATGGGCAAAACTGCAATTCAAATTGTAGCTTGCTACAGATCACCCACCATGATGCAGGACCCCCATTCCATGTTTCTGGAAACACTGGAAAATATGAAGGTCCTATCAAATGTCCTAATATTGGGTGATTTCAATTACCCAAACATTAACTGGGAGAACTAGTCAAGTACTTACTCCCTTGCCCAATGCTTCCTAGAATTTATAAACTCGAACACCCTGGATCAGCTGGTCAACACCCCCACCAGAGGTGACATCATATTGGACCTGGTCATCACCAACATGGGCGACTGGTGTTCTACACCGGAGATCAAAACCTTGCTGGTTAGATCAAACCATAGACTAATCACTCTGGATATCCACATTCCACCCCCACCCCCAGTCAAGGAAACTACCATGAAAAACTTTTCAAAAGCAAACTTCACGTTACTTAAGACTGAGGTGGAAAGATTCACAGCCCCCATGCTAAAGGACAACGCTGTTCAAGCTGCTGAATCCCTTGCAAAGGCACTCTATGAGCACCTGCAAGAATACATGGATTGTGCTATCCCAAGCAAAACCAAGACTCACTCCTTCAAGAAAAGAAAATCAGTCTGATGGACCCCTGCCATAAACAAGCTATACAATAGAAGGAGGAAACTAGTACAGAAAAGAGTAAAATCCCAAGAAGGGAAGACATCCCTGATTAGTATCAACAAGAAACTACGATCCCTCATAAAATCATCCAAGGCTAGCTTTGAAAGAAAAATTGCCAAGGACTCCAAAGATAACCACAAAGCGTTCTTTAGCTATGTCAAGAACCTAAGTGGAAACTCTCAGATCTGCTCTGAGTTAGTGCAGAATGGCACAAAATACAGTGAACTGATTGATATTGCCAACATTCTGGCAGACAGGTTTAGTGCAAATGTCACACCCCCTCTCACCCCCTAAAGGGCCCATAACCATACCAGAAGAATGTAGTGCCCCAGCAGTCACTGGCACACAGGTTAAAACAGTCCTATCCAAAGCCAAAAATACAGCTTCAATGGGACCAGATGGTGTCCCAGGCTGTGTCATACACGAGTTCCAAAATGAACTAACCCCTCACCTAAACACACTGTTCAAACTCAGCCTCTCTACAGGCTACGTACCTATAGAGTGGCGCACAGCAACAGTTATCCCGCTCCACAAAGGTGGAGAAACAACGGATCCCAGGAACTATCACCCTATAAGCCTGACTATCCTGGTCTGCAAGGCTATGGAGTGCATCGTCATGGAATTCATTAACAGAGACATTGGGAACCTTCAAACATTGGACCCTACCCAGTTTGGCTTTGGTAAGGGCAGATCATGCCTCCTAAACCTGGTGGACTTCTTTGAGATAGTTACCAAGGCTTTAGATGAGGAAAAGGAGGTCCACACAGCATAGCTAGATCTTGCAAAGGCTTTCAACACCATTCCCCATTCTGGTATTATAGACAAGCTCACCAGCCTGAATATAAACCCCTATGTCTCGAGATGGGTTGCCAGTTGGCTCATGGATAGAACTCACACGGTGAGAGTTGCAGGCTCTAGGTCCGACTCTAAAGCAGTTACAAGTGGCATCCCCCAGGGCTCAGTCCTGGGACCCCTCCTGTTTGGTATATACTTCTCAGAGGTACAGGCAAGCACAGGAGGACTATAGCTGACCAAGTTCGCAGACGACTGCAAACTGGGGGCCATAACTGACTCCCCAGCTGATACAGACATCCTCCAGAAGGGTCTCACTGAGACAGATACCTGGTGTCAAAATCATGGCCTCAGGCTAAATGCCAAAAAATGCATAGTCATCCCCTTTGGAAAAAACAAAGTACCCATAAACTTACACATACACGGTAGTCCCCTAACTACAGAAAATGTAATAAGGGATCTGGGGACCCAAGTAGATAGTAATCTCTCCTTTGATAATCATATTGCCAAGGTGGTTAGAAAATCCTTCTATGTGGCCCACCTAATCACAAAATGGTTCTCATCTAGAACAAAAGAGGTTATTATGCCCCTCTACTCATCACTCATCAGACCCATCATAGAGTACAATGACCCATTTGGGATGTACCTTACAATACACCTGCAACAGCTGGAAAGACCACAGAAGTACCTCACCAAGAGGATGACTGGCCTCAAATATATGCCCTATGCAGCCTGACTGAAAAAACTCCAGCTGTACTCGGTTGCATACCACTTACTCAGAGGTGATCTTTGCCTGACATACAAGGCCATGTCCAACCCAGAATTGATGGACATGCTCCACTTAAAAAAAAAAATAAAAAATCCCCAAGAGACACACGCTCTAGGGATCTAAACCCCACCACAATGATAAATAGAATGTGCTCAAAGGATAGATTCCTGTCCCAGAGACTCCCTATGCTTTGGAACAGGATTCCAAGAGAAACCTTGACGAGTGGATGAGAAACAGAAAATTTACCCCGGGGATCACTGCAGTGGCTCTGCTGGACCGAGGCACAGGGAACTAATCTAGAGGGGCGGCAAAAGCCAACACATTATGGCTAGGCTTATAGATGCCCTTGGGCAGATAGCCTAGTACTTACCTATGAACCTATGAACCTAAGTATTTCCATTAAAAGTCTGCTTGCAGTTAAGAAACCACACCAATAATCATACAGAAAAGAACACATATATACTGTTTAACCCAGGATCGGGGCATAAACTGGTAATTATCCCTAATTACTGTTGTTAATATGAAAAGGCCAATCAAGGAATTAGATTTGTAAATCACTGCATCTACCGTGGTAAGGTTTATCTGGTGAACTAATGACATGGCAAACAAGCCACGCTGTATATTTTATTTGTTTTGTTGTGTTTTCTCTTGTTTTGTGATCTCTAGATGTGAATCACATAAACAGGTGGCAAGGCTAAAGCAGCATGCTACACACGTGCGAGTGAAAGTGTAAAATCGCAGCAAAGTTTATTTTAAAACGTACAGGTTGTTTAGAGCTTTCATCCTTTAATTGTCAAGACTTCATCAGAACAAATTAAATGATAAAATGTTTGAGCTTATATAGTACTATCAATTAAGATGCCATCAAATAAAAGGCGCAGATCCTAGTTACATACAGAATAATCATTCCTTAAAGAGCCATCCTCATCTTTAGAATATAGTGTATAACCACAGTTTCAATATATTATCAGTCAGACGCAAATGATGTAGTAACGTAAATCTTATTTCTAACCTAAAAAATAATAATAGTGTAGCTTGTAAACATTTAAAATAATATATGTAAACAGGTAAAAGATGTTTAAAAAATTGTTTAAAAAGTTTTTCTGTTCTAATAAAGTTCTTTGTTAAAAAGACTTGTCTATACAAGATTTCTTGTGAAAATTTCAGAAGAAAAAATAATAAATAAGCGTCCCAATGGGTGTCCCCCAATGATCCATACTGGGGCCACTGCTCTTCAATATTTTTACCAACCTACTTTAAACTTCTTCTCCCAACTCCACACATACAATATGCTGATGATTCTATAGTCATCACCATTGTTGACAATCCATTTGACCTCCACTCTACTACCCAAGAATCATTCAACACCATAGACACATGGCCTTGTGACAACAAATTAATTCTCAACCCTAAGAAAACTAAGCTCCTACTATTCCTCCCAAAAAATCTCACCAATCTCAAAACAACATTTTCCATCCCATCTAGCAATAACACTGTCATTACCTCTGACCCTAGTACTAAACTGCTAGGAGTCATAATAGATGATCAGCTTAAATTTGATCTCCAAATCACCACCTCTATCAAAAAGACTCACCAGAAACTCGGACTCCTTTACCGAAACAAAATACATTTAAACAACTCAGCCAAAATAACTCTCTCCCATGCATTTCTTCTTCCCACCTTCCTTTATAGCTCTCATTTATACACAAATCTTAACACCACACTCATAACCAGACTTGAAACTACATATAATAAAGTTGCCAGACTTGCTGCAAACCAAACCTACAAATCACACCATTGCCTATCTCTTTGCAGTGGCTTGAATTCCCTCATTACTGCTACTACAGCAACTGTTAATTATCCACTCCATCCTCTATCTACCATCTTTCTGCCCCAGCCTTCGACCAATTATAACTAAATATTCCTCAACCAGGACATTACGTAGCTCAGACCAAGACTTCCTACAGCTCTATAAACCCAAAACCAAATCAGGGTGTTTACTTTATAACTATAAACGTGCTACAACTTGGAACTAACTATCCCTAGAAATTAAGTCCCTTAACCAAACAACACATTTCAAACTAGCCACTCGGGAATATCTAATAAATAAATGGTCCTGCCATTGTAGTCATCCTCCCTGAAACTACCTAACCCTAGCTTCTGTCCCTCATCCCTCCTTTCTCTTCCACTGTCTGTCTTAATATCCATCTACCTCTCTGTCTCGTTGCTTAACCTCTACATGACCTTACTACTCCATCTGTACCTATACCGTATATAACTACTTAGGAATAATGAACACTGTTTTCCCTACATTGACATTGTACCTAAGTTTTTGTTGTAAAAATTCTGACATTGTACTCTAATGCTTTTCTGTATGATTTGTTGTAAATGATTTTTGCAGTTTGATCTCTAACATTTGTACCCAACTGTTTTCTGTAAAATGTTATTGTAAAATGTTATTTCTCTAATTGTTTTAGCTGCCAATTCAATTTTCTTGCAGACTTTATGTAAAATGTTAATACTGATTGCAGAGCTTTCCTCCTCAGGTCTCCACTGAAAATGAGCTAATGCTCAGCTGGACTAACCCGGTTAACAAATGCAAAATAAATAAATAAAAAGGGACTCATATGCAGTCTTAAAATCAAAGCAATAAACAATGAATACCCCCCCAAAGCATGTAAATTATAAATGTATTATATGTTTACAGAAATATATTTGTGAGAAATAAAGAAATATGAGCCCTGCAGATACAGACACAACATTACGGTTGTTACAAAACAAACTAATAAACCCTGGTTATAGCCTCCTAAAAGCAGACATTGTTAATGGTCAAAGTGGAAACCACTCTTTTAGATGGTCCTGATGAAGCTTAGCTGAAAGTGTTTCCTTAAGTATAGTTCTATGGTGGTGACTCATGGCGGGTTGTCATGTTTGTTAAATGTTAAAAATTAAAAATAAAACCTTTTAACTAAGAATGAGTTTCCATAGACTGCTGAGCTGGTAAACACTCATGGGTCTTTCAGGAATATTCAAATAAGGGACTATCCTCCAAGCTTTGGGATTGGCTCTTTATTTTTTCCATCTCCCAGACATTCCTGCAAACACTTACCCAGGCCCTCCAACCATTGTCTGTAACTGCCTGTAAATAACTGACCTGTTCATGGTAATGTATTAGAATAAAAACAGTCATCCGTCTACCTACTTAACTAAATAAACTACTTGAAAGTTCAACACAGCATCTTCATTCCTTTTAGTAGGAGGGTATCAGAGAGACAGAGTTTCGTTGAACTACCAGCTAAAGTGATTTTATCTGGACTACTCTTTTGTACTCCCTTTCTATATGTACATATTACATAGACTGCATTTTTATGGTCCAATATTCAGAAAAAAAAACAGTTTAGCACCAGAGTGGTGTGTGACCTGAATTTAACAAATGTTAAGCACCCTTGCTGTAGTTATTACAGGTTCATAGGTTCATAGGTGTGTACTAGGCTAATGGTCCTGGGGCCTTTAAAGCCTAGCCATATGATTACACTGGCATTGTGCCACCCGACCTTAGTCCCCAGTGCCTCTGTTGAGTAGAGCCACTGGAGTTATCCCCATGGTGACTTTTCTCTTTCCCATCAACTCATCATGATTTCTCTTGAAGAGGGTCAGCTAGGTGCTCTGATTGACATGTATGGGAAGTCTGTTCCATAGCATGGTCAGTCTCTGGGTTATGAACCTGTCCCTCCAGTACATTCTGTTGATTGTGGTAATGATGTTGAGGTCTCTGGAGCATGTGGTACGGAGGGATTGGGATTTCTTTAGATGTAGCATTTCTAACAGAACTGGGTCAGACATGGCTTTGTGAGTCAAGCAGAGATCGCCTCTAAGTAGGCGATATGAGACAGATAATAGTTGGAGTTTTTTGAGTCTGTCCATATAGGACAAGTCTTTAAGGCCTAGGATCCTCTTTGTGAGGTACGTTTGTGTCCTCTCCAGTTGTTGCAGGTGTCTAGTGAGGTACATGCCAAATGGGGCGTTGTACTCAATGAATGGCCTAATGAGGGAAGAGTAGAGGGAGACAATGACCTCTTTCTTCCTGGATGCAAAACCCTTAGTAATGAGATGTGCTACATAGAAGGACTTTCTGATCACAGTGGCAATGTGGTGATCAAAAGAGAGGTTGCTGTCAACCTGTGTTTCCAAATCTTTTATAACACCTTCTGTGTTCAGTGGACTGCAGTCGATGTGGTAATTCATGGGGACCAAGTTTTTCCCAAAGGGGATGATACCACATTTTGTTAGCATTGAGCTTAAGGCCATGGTTCTGACACCAGTCATTGGTCTCAGTGAGGCCATTCTGTAAGATTTCAACATCACTTGGGGAGTTAATAATAGCTCCCTACTTGCATTCATCTGCAGACTTTGCCAGCCAGAGTCCCTTTGTGTTGGCCTAGATTTCAGAGAAGTAGATGCCAAATAGGAAAGGACCCAGGACCGAACTCTGTGGGACTCCACTCATGACTAGTCGGCAGTCTGACTTGGAGTCAGTTACTTTTACACTGTAGGTTCTATCTGTGAGCCAGTTTGCAACCAACCTAGTGATATAGAGGTTGATGCCTAGCTTAGTGAGTTTTTCTCTGATTCCTTAGTGGGGAATGGTATCAAAGGCCTTGGCCAGATGAAGGTAGGCTGTTTGAACCACCTTGCTTTCATCCACAGCTCTGGTGACTGACTTAAACAAGTCGACCAAGTTGAGCAGGCATGATCTACCCTTCACAAAACCAAACTGTGTGGGATCCAGAGTTTGGAGATTCCCTATATCCTTGTTTATTAGGTCCATGAAGATATGTTCCATAGCTTTGCATATCAGACTCATTAGGCTAATGGGGCGATAGTTCCCAGGGTCTGTAGTCACTCTTCCTTTGTGGAGAGGGATGACTGTAGCAGTGTGCCATTCAGTAGGGACAAAGCCTGAAGTGAGGCTGTGATTGATCAGGGAACACAGGTGAGGTGCCAGTTCACTCTGTAGTTCATGTAGAACACAGCCAGAGATACTGTCATCTCCCATAGAAGCTGTATTTATGGCCTTAGACAGTGCTGTTTTAACCTGTGCAGCAGTAATACTGGGTGCCTGGCAATCTACTGGTATTGTGATTGGTCCTTTGGGGGGGAGTTGGCACTGAATTTGTTGGCCAGTATATTGGCAATATCTGTTAGCTCGGTATAGGAGGTACCATTGTGCAGTATCTCAGAGCAAATCTGGGTATTGCCATGGAGATTCTTTACATAACTATAGAAGGCCTTGTGGTTGTCTTTATTATCTGCTGCAATTCTGTTTTCATAGCTAGCTTTAGAGGATTTGTTGAGGGATCTCAACTTTTTGTTGAGGCTGATAAGGGAGTTTTTCCAGTCTTGGGTCTTCACCTTATTCCGCATCAGCTTCCTCCTTCTGTTGTAGAGTTTGTTTATGGCAGAAGGCCACCATATTGGCTTCCTGTTTTTGTAGGAGAGTGTCTTGGTTCTATTGGGTATGGCGAGATCCATACATTTGTGTATGTGTTCATACAGTGCATTGTTCTATGATTCGGTGGTCAGGCAACTATTCCCCATTTGCATGGGTGCCGTGAAGTTAGCCATCTCTGTTTTAGGAGCCCAAAGTTAGCTTTGGAGAAGTTTTTAATGGTGGTTACCTTCACGGGGATAGGAGGGATGTGGATTTCCTAGGTAATTAGTTTGTGGTCGGATTAACCAGGGAGGGGTTGACTATTGGTGTAGAGCAATGGTCGCCCATGTTAGTAATGACCAGGTGAAGGATGTTGCTACTTCTAGTTAGGGTAAGAATGAGCTGGTCCAGGGCATTGGATTTAATGAATTCCAGGAAACGTTGGACAAGTGTATTGGTATATGAGTAGTTCTCCCAGTTAATGGAGGAGTAATTGAAGTCGCCCAGTATGAGAGTGTTAGGTTAGAACCTAATATTCTCCAGGGTGCTTAGGAATGTGGAGTGAGAGTCTTGGGACATGGTTGGGGACCTATAGAAGGCTATAACCTGAATTGCTGCCTTACCCAATGTCAGCTGCACCTGAAGTATCTCTGATGCATTATGTTGGGCTACCACTTAGCACAAGAAATCTGAACAAAGCTTAAAATACTGTGGGGTGTAGGCAATGGCCCAAAAATCTGCACATATTTTAAATATTTCTCTTATAAACTTAGAAAGTTGTTAAAATAATGGAATTTGAGTTAGCATGCATTTTCTGAAGGATATAAATTCTGAAACTCAAATGTGTAGCATTATTTAGTGACTTCAAACCTCAGTGATTTGTCAGTAAACCGCACATTTTATGAGGAACTGACAAAAAAATCCCTGGAGGGACAGGTTCATAACCCGGAGAATGCCCCTGCCATGGAATAGACTTCCCATACCTGTCAAGCAGACCACCTCGCTGACCCTCTTCAAGAGAAATCTTGATGAGTGGATGGAAACGAGAAAAGTCACCTCGCGGATAACTAAGCCTTTCCTTTAACTTGTCTAGTCCAGATACATATTTGCTGTATCCAAGACTGTATGTAAGCTTCTGAGCCCCCAAAGCCTTTCTTTGTTGGAAGGAAGCCTTCTAGCCTATCAGTGGGAGTGGTAAGCACTAGGTAGCCTATCTACCACAAGAGGAGTGGTTTCTGGCTCAGAAATTGTAGTTTATTGGCTGTTTGGGCAGTTATTTCCATCTCTTTCTACTTTCTGGTTTAAAAGCCCATGTTTGCACTTGTTTCCCACATTTCCTGTAATTAGTCTAGTCCAGATAAAGGCTTGCTGTATCCAGGACTGTTTGTAAGCTTCTGAGTGGTACCAAAGTCTGCTCTTCAATTTTTCCCTTAGATCTGCTAGTTCTCTCCTCTCCTGCACTTTTGCTAGCTTATTAGTCTAGCACTTTACCAGACTTCTTGTAGCAATTATTGTAGTACACAAAAGTGCTACCAGAAGTAAACATTCTACATGGAAACAGCTCCAGTACTTATTATTAATATCCACCCCTCCAGGCATGTCTAAAGGTCAGTTCCCTGTGCTTTATCCTATTAAACTGGTGAACCTGGGCATCCTGAGGCAATGTAGCAACTGCCTCATGTACACCAACAACCCTCTCCTCTTACCTACCAACACTCAGACTTGCGAGAGATGCACTTATATATCCAAATTGGAAGCCATGCACTCTCCAGCCAAGACCGGAATAGCTGGTCAAGAGGAGAAGGTCAACACTTGCACCACACCACATGGAACACATAGCTCTCCAGAACACACATCAGCATTGCCTTCACATAAAAACATAAACCACACACCCACCTTCTTGCAGGCTCTCAATAAAAATCTACCCAAACAGCAGAGACCTCCAAGGCAGAAACACACTCGAGCACCACAACACAACACTAATCAAGAGACACATAACTCTCCTAAACAGTGTGCCACTCAACCAAAGCCCCTAAGGCAAAACAGCATGCCCAACACACTACTCATAGGTGACTCGATTGTGAGGCACACTGATGTCCCACTCACTAGGTTGAATAAGGAGAAAGTAAGAGTCAGCTGCATGGCATGTACCAGGCTCTGCCACATAATGCATGCACTCTGGTCCCTCACAACAGGTACAAATATGACTCTGTCATTATACATGTGGATGTGAATGACCTGAGACATACCTCCCTGGACTACATGAAAAGAGACATGGAGGTGCTCTCGGATTATGTAGCCCAGGTGTATATGACCCTAGCCCTGAGCAGCATCCTACCATCACCCAGAATGATACCACAGTACAAGCAGAAAATGATTGAGTTCAACAATTGTCTAAGTTTCTAAGTGGTTGAGAGCTACTGTGTATCACAGCTCAACACAATAGCTATGTTATTTGAGGAGGTACCATCTGGGTTTTCAGGTTGGTACTTTTTCTACATTTAATGTAATCAATCATTTGACTTTCGTATGTCTTGGTGTTGGAGAACCAGTGCAGTATAGGTCATTCAAAGTTGATAATTTGGTACATGATTTATCACATCTAAATTTGTAGACCTTTTATGCATGGTCATGGACCATAGTGTTCATGTACGTGGAAGGTCCACATGAGAGATGACAGTCAGAAAAAAATTGTCACTTGTTGTGTGTTTTCTCTAAATTACGCCTGATTTTACCTGCACATAAGTGCTACTCAGTGCCAGTCAGGGTTCTAAATATCCCACTTTAAGAAAGTTGAGCAGTACTGTACAATTTTGAGACCTACTATTACAAATATTCAGTCAGGACTATGAAATATATTAATTAATCCATATGAAAAATGCTGCTAAATCAGTTAATTGAAACTTAATATGTTGCCGTGTAAATTGTAAGCTCAGTGGAAGAAGCATAGTAAATAGTCTTCATGACTGAATACATGCAAAATAAGAAACATTGAGTCAAGTAAGAATATTGTATATAACTTAAAATTATTAATGATAATATTTGCATAGGTTAACATATACAGATGTTTTAAACAACTATATATGACTTACTATATATAACCTAAACATACACAGTAGGAAGTATTTCTGGTAGAATCTTCACTGTCCTTATTAGGGCCATACTACAAATCCATGGGGTAAGTTTTTATGACCCCAGTTAGTGATACAGACTTATCCAGAAGGAGGCTAAGGTATTAAACAATTAATCATGCAAGGAAAATGTGCCCCTTATGTAAGAAGTCCTTTGGGTAATGGGCCAACCCCTCCCAGAATTCCAGTTAATGCTACTACTGAGAGTACTGGAGCAGTACTATCTCAGCAGTGCTAGTACTAGTATCTTAGCAGTACTAGTATTTCTGAGGTATAGATGGTCTAGCAAAACTGTGCTTTATATCCTGATCGACAATACTGAGTTCTCTGTGAAAGAGTTTGTGTGAGCTGGAAGCAAGTGAACGACTTTTTAACTGACTGGTTAGCTAAGGGAGTCTGCTAAGGTTTTTTCAGTGCAGAAATACAGGCTTGGTAAGATAAATGCGAACCTGAAAATTATACTGATCATCATCCTGAAAACAGAGGGATACAGATGAATAAGGATCTCCTTGAATCTTGATAATATACCTTTAATAACTAGCTGTGTAATTAAAAAGAAGTTTCTGTAATGCAGCTGCTACTCGCTCTTCAAAAGATAGTGCATTGTTATTGAAAATGTCCAGATATCTAATGACTGTTCTTCCCTTGCTCTCAGTATGATTTTTACATTTCTATCATTCTAATACCTTTCCAATAGTTTTTCATTTCTTCCTTCCCTCTTTTCTTTATTCGAGTCACTTTCTGCCATGCCCTTACTGCACTGGACCTGATTTATACTGTGTTTCTGCGTTTACCCCTTCATTGTTTTAACTCCACCCCCATCCTTCTCTCTGTGTACTGAACTTCCTTTTCAGCTCTTCTCTTTATCATTTTCTTCGCTAACTTTGTCTCCCAACCCTTCTGTCCCCTGCGGATGTTTCAGGTTACCGTCTCCTCTCTTCTTGCATCCCAGGTATTTTTAGTCCTGTTTCATTCATGTCCGTTAGTAAGTTCTCCGTGTCTTAGTCTCCCATGTCATTTGCTTATCCTCACTCTCATCTGTTTCCATGCAGTCAGTGATGTTATATGTCATACATATGGATATGTGGCAGCCCCCAGCCCCCCTTTTCCTATTCATTCTCATTTTACATTTCTGGGTCCTTTATCCCAGCTTTATTGGCCCAGTCCTCTATGCCTGTTTACATTTTGCTGAAGCCTTTTGTCCCTGGGAGGTCTATTTGTATGTTGTGGAATAGGGGGGAAAATATTGGTGGCATCAATATTGGTGGTATCAACATCCTTGCTGCATTGATTCTGCCAATAATGTATAAGTCCCCTGCCCCCTTTCTATGTTGTGGAATAGGGGGGACAATATTGGTGGCATCAATATCCTTGCTGCATTAATTCTGCCAATAATGTATACGTCTCCCACCCCCAAAGTGTCCTTTACTTTTTTCTGATTTCTTGTATGCTGTTTGCTATTGTCTCTCTCCTCTCACCATGTTCCAATATAGTGTTCTAGATACTTGAGAACCGAACCGCTTTTAATTCAAGTATTCCCTTTTTCCCCTTCTCTTTTCTCAATCTTTCTACCACTGTCTTGTTTTTTCTTTTACACCTGGGTCATACCACTTCTTTTAATTTCTCAAATATCTTTCTCATAGTCTGCATTGTTGTAGCCACATCCTCTGAAATGAACATTTAGTTATCTGCATATAAGACAATTAGGATTTTACATTTTCATCAAGCATTGCTAAGTTGTGTCTGATTCTGACTGCCGTCTCCTCGTTCACAAAAATGAACAGCCACGGGACAGCAGATACCCTTGTCTGGTCCACCTTTCTGTCTTCGTCTTCCGACATACTCCTCCATTTATGAGTATTTCAGTTTCTGATTTTGGTGTATGGCCTGTATCCAATGTGCAAACTTTTTCCACCTCGCTGCGTTTGCTGCAGTGTCCTCCGGAGGAACTCTCATCTCAGCATATTAAAGGCTTTCTGCGAGTCAAAGAGCGTGACCCCATTTTCCCTTTCCTCTCTGTGCATAAATTCCAGAAGATTCCACCATTTTTGCCTATCTTCCTTCCATTTAAGAAGCTGTTTTGCCCTGCTTGTATTTTTTTGTAAATATTTAATCCACTCTTCCTACCAATGCCATTGCCAAAAATCTTAATTTACACAGTAATCAAACAGATAGGTCTATAATTCCAACTTCCTCCCCTTCTCCTCCTCTTCTGTCCTGGGCCTCCTCATGCTTTTAAACATTTGGGCCATGTCCTATATACGTTTGTACATCTCCTGTAAGATAGTCCACATTTTCTCTCCTCACCATTTTTAGAACTTAAAGGGAAATTCATCTGGCCCTGTAGCTTGCCTCACCTTCATCTTGTATAGCTCTTTCCTTATCTCATCTTTTGTCACCTCTGTGTTCAGCTTGTGTCTTCTCTCACCTTTCAGTATATATCCCATCTACATTCTTTCCCCTGTTCATTCTGAGACTTCTTCCCTTCCTGTTGTTTGTAAATCTCCCTATATTATTCCTCACATTTTTCCCTAATTAGCTTGTCCTCTTCTAAATATTCTCCATCAATCACCTCCCCTTATTCTCTATACCTCTCTATGCCTGCTTCTACTTATACGTCTTTGCCAGTTGTTTCCCTTGTCCCACCCCCACTATCCATCAGTAATCCCTCCAGTACCATTGTTGAATGTCTTACTCTTTAATCATTTTACTCTGTAATTCAGTTATTGTTTTCTCTCGGATCTGTAGTGTTTCTCTTCTAGTTTTCTTTCTTCCATCTTCCTTCTGTATCACCTGTACATCTCTCTCCAACTCCTGAATGACTCTTTTGTGTTTTCTTTTCTGCTTTTTTCTGTACCTATCAGTTTTCCTTTGACAGTAACCTTGGTCTTATCTCACAAGCATTTGTTGTATTTGTCCCTGATTTCATATTGTCCTGTACTGACCTCTCTATTAGTCATTGCAACATTTCCTGTCCTCTCTTTCCTTCCATTTATAGCTAACCCACATCCACCCCTTCTCATTGTCTTATGTTCGTACTTTCCCAGCAATTGTTACAATACTGGCCTTATGTAGAGGTACCATAATAACTGTTCTCCAGAGCTCTGGCATGTTTCTGTGGAGAGGTTGAGATAAAAAGCTTAAGCACAGGTTTAGCAGTAAGCTAGATTGTACTAACAACAAGGTAGACTGGTATACTCTCTAGACCCATGGAGCTGTCATTATTAGTTTGGTAATAGCCACCAGGATCTGTTTTTTAATAATAACAAGGAAGCAGTGCTAACATATTTATAACATTATGGTGGGAGGATGGCATAATGGTTAAGGTGCTTACCTAACAAACACAAGGTGCAGGGTTTGATTCTCATGTGGGGTAATTGGCTAGGCTTAAAATGGCCCACAAGGGCATATAGCCTAGTACTAACATATGAACCATATATGTATATATATATATATATATATATATATATATATATATACACACACACACACACACACAAGGGACAGGGCGCTGGGGTACAATAGAGAGGAAAAAGCTGAGCTAAATTTATCAATCAGGAATTGTTATGGCTTCTTTACAGAATTAGACAGTATCTGTCACTTCAGGTTAGATGCAGTATGGTGCATACTTGTGATTTATTTCTTTATTTATTTATTTTACATTTGTTGACTGGGATAGTATGACTGGATACATGTCCATTTTCAGTGGAGGCCCAGGGAGAAAAACTCCAATAGTACATACAGAAAAAATTTAAAACATTAAAACAATTGTAGTCAATCATAATTCAAGTTTATATGGTTACAGACAATCAGATAGAAGGAACTACATATTCCTTACAGTACTGCTTAGTGTACTGTAGTACAGAGGAGTCAGTCTGGATTGTGACAAGGGTATAGCCAGTGTGTCATAAAATACTGTTTGAAATTTTTCTAGAATTGGTTTAATGATGTTTCTAGAGTTAGGTCAGCTGGTAGTGAATTCCAAATTTTGCCAACAGAGTTAGAAAACAAGGAGTTACCAGCTGAGTTGTTAGTTTTGAGTGTTTGAATTAGCAGTTTGTTAGAAGAATGAAGTGGCCTGTTGTTCCTGTGGGGATAGATAATGTTTTTAAGTGCAGGGGTATTATCTGGTTGGTTGACAATTTTGTGGGCTACTATAAGTTGATTGTTCACTTACGACTGTAAGCTAGGCAATTCTAGCCATGCTAGAGGTTTAAGGTTTTGACAGTGGTGAGTTCTGTAAGTAGAGCCAGTGGCAAATCTAGCAATGTGATTGCAACAGCTTGAGGGTTTGCAAAGTTCAGATTTGTTCAAGTTAGTGAATATGGAGGAGGCATAGAAAAGGGTGGAAAGAAGATGAGTGCAGGCAATGGCAGTCCTAGCTAGCAGGGTAAGGAAAGGTTTATTTTTATATAGGGAGCCCAGTTTCTTATTAATGGTTTTAATGGTTTGATTGATATGCACGTCAAATTTAAGGTTATTATCAGTTGTTACCCCTAGGAGTTTAATATGGTCATCTGGGGAAATAACAGTTCCATTATTAGAGGTTATCGTAAAGGAAAGTGGATTGGAACTGTGAGTGAGGGAGAAAAGTAGCAGTTTATTTTTTAGGGTTCAAGAGCAAATGACGACATGAGAGCCAATTCTCATCTGTGTTAAATATTTTCTGGAATAGTGTAAGCAGGTCAGATGGGGTGGAGGCTGAGCAGATCAACATGGAATCTTCTGTGTATTGGATGCATGTAGCATCTGGAATGGCAGAGTAAATGTCATTAATAAAGATTGGAAAGATAAGAGGTCCTAAAATAGAGCCACGAGGAACTCCAAGGGTGAGGGGTAGCAGAGTAGATAATTTTCCCTGCCATAGTACCACCTTTTGTCTGCCATTCAGATAGGATTGAAACCATTGTTATTTAAGGAAATGGATTTCAGAGTGGCAGTGAGTACTTGGTGGTTGTTCCTATCAAACGCTTTGGATAGGTCGAAGAAGAGGGCTGAGGATAGTTTGTTGTCATTTCTGTTATGATTTATGACATTGGAGAAAGAGAGGAGGGCAGAGGAGGTAGTAATGTATGGCCTAAATCCATGTTGAGAGTTAGCCAGCAGAATGTTTTGTATGAGATAGTGCAAGAGTCGCTTACAATACACATAATATACTTAAAACACCTTCAGATTATTCCTCAAAGAGGTAGTTAACATTTCATCTTATTAAGACTTACTCTTCATGATGGTGCTTTTAATATAACTGCAATCTTGGAAGTTCTTTTTCTTCTGATTGGTGGTGGAAGTATTATATATGGAAACCATAGTGTTGGATGAATGGTTAAATTTACAGCTTTCTTGCCTTCTTAATTTCATTGTGAGCAAAGCCATTGACATTTGATTTGGTTCACTGTAATATCCCAGGTGGAGTATAGACTCCCAGCATTGTGTGATTTCAGAGCTGGTATATCTATGTAGCAGGGTTGTGAGATAATTGTAATACCCCAGGAGGGATTTATGGAATTTTGCCAGTATATCGTGTGACTTCTGAGTTGGTACATCTATGTAGCAGAGTTATGAGATCGCTGTAATACCCCAGTTAGGCTACGTCCTATTTCCCCAGTATTGTGTGATTTCAGAGTTGGTATATCTATGTAGCAGGGTTGTAAGATCGCTGTAATACCCCAGTAGGGGTATATCCTATTTCCCCAGTATGGTTAGATTTCAGAGTTGGTATATCTATGTAGCAGGGTTGTAAGATCCCTGAATACCCCAGTTGGGTTATATCCTTTTTCCACAGTATTGTGTGATTTCAGAGTTGGTATATCTATGTAGCAGGGTTGTGAGATCACTGTAATACCCCAGTTGAGGTATATCCTATTTCCACAGTATTGTTTGATTTCAGAGTTGGTATATCTATGTAGCAGGGTTGCAAGATCCCTGAATACCCCAACTGGAGTATCTCCAATTTCCCCAGTATTGTGTGATTTCAGAGTTGGTATATCTTTTTTTTTCAATAATAATTCTTTATTGATTCTACAATTGTTCAAACATACATTTGAGCTTAATGTACACAGGTAGTTTCCACACAGTATTACTACAAGAGAAAAAGAACAAAAAAAAAAAAAAACAGTCCTAGAACATATATATATATACACTATATACATTAATGCTTTCACTTTAACACCAGAAAATACATCTGAAGAGCCTAGACAATAAGTAATATATCATATAATGATTTGGTTACTCTTAATTTTTACTTTATAGTCTTCGTGTCCAAGGGTTATCCAGGGTTCTACATATTAAGCCAATATAATATTAAAAATTTGTTCCCAAATTTTTCAATTATTAATATGTTTGGTATGTTCAGTAATTAGTAATTTCTGGGCTAGTATGTGTTTGATCGCTAGAATCTTAAAGTTATCCCATGAAGTTTGTAGTGGATTCAACCAATTGGTTGCTTTATAGAGTTTCATTAACAAAAAGATATTCATAAGTATGGTCATTTGGGACTTAGATTATTTGGGGGAATATGTAATATTGTAAATTCCCAGGAAAGTGTAGAAGCTTGATAACCCACCTTCTGCAATTGTAGTTTCAAGGAATTTCATAGTTTATATATATACACTTACAGCTCCAGAACATATGGAGGAGATCTGCCATTTCATTTTTACAGTATGTGCATTTAGAAGAGTTTTTAGAATTAAATTTATGCAAGCTAAGATGCATATAATAAGCGTTATTAAAGATCATAAGTTGAGTAAAAGTTAGCTTTTGGAGGGAGATTGATTTTCTAGTTAAGTTAATTGCTTTTAATATTTTACTATTTTCAACCAAAGGTATTTTTTTTCCAATACTTTGATAAAAGAACTTGATCTTGATATTTTATTTATTTTATTAGTTTATATGCAGATGTTATATATTTATTCTCTTGCAAGAGGGCTTACCAAAGATTGGTACATTAAGTTAAATCCTCATCATTAACTTTGAAATCTTTAAAATGACTTATAGATACATCTTTGATCTGTCTCAATATTATTAAGTATGATTTGGGAAGGTTCCATTATTGCCTTATTTCATGAGGTGAATTTTTCAAATAAGGGTATATATCCCGTAATGTTAAATTAATAATAAGCAGGAAGTTTTTTAGTTCAATTAATTGATTATTAATTCTCAAGTTTGGATTTCTATGAAAAGGTTGTAAAATCATAAGGTATTGGGTGAGATTTAATGAAGTGAAAAGATTTTGTAATAGAGTGATTTGTATTTTAATATGCTCCATTAAAGCCATTGATTTCAATGTATCTTTCCTTAGAAAGGGTAACGCTTTAGGATTAATATTCAGACACTCAACATGTTTATAGTTCAATTTTAACCAATTCGGGGACCATTTCTTGCTATGTGTATCATGATTAGCGATTTTTAAAATTCTATTGGCATTTACAATTAAATAATATTTTTCAAAATTGGGTAATTCTAATCCCCCTCTGTCTTTAGGGGTCGTCAATTTATCGTATGAAATTCTAGTTTTCCTAGGTTCCCAAATAAATTTAGCAGCTTCCGTGTGTATTTGTGTAAAGAGCTTCTTCGGGATTAAAACCTGAGCAATTCTGAAGATATATAATAACCTGGGTAATACGTTCATTTTAATAATTGAAACCTTAGCTAACGGTGGTAATTTTAGTTTATTCCATCTCCTTAGGTCCGATAAGGTGTTATCCCAAATCAATTTGACATTATTAATAAAAAGTCTTTATTGTCTGTGGAAAATGTAATACCTAGATATTTAATCTTTTCTTCTAATTTTATTTGCCCTACCAATGGTAAAAGCGAAAAGGGTTTTGGAGTTTTTAGTGGAAATATCTTGGTTTTTTAAGGTTTATTTTATAGTTAGATATTACTGCGAAGTTTTCGATAGCTGTTAATAATTTCTTGGTATCAGTAACTAGAGTTGTACAATATACATTGAGATCATCTGCAAAAGCTGCCATAGAAATCTTGGTACCATAAAGTATTGGGGCATTATGATATACATTTTGTTTGATATGCAAAAATAATAGTTCCAAATATAAATTAAATAATAGAGGGGGTAGAGGACAACCTTGACGGGTTCCATTTTTGATTTGTATTCTTTTAGAGAAAATGTTGTTGATATATAAGGTAGTGTATGGATTATTATATAATATTTGTAATGTCTTGATGAATTCTTGTGGTATATTAAAAAAACTGGTAAGATATGAAATAAAAATTTAATGTTCACTCTATCAAAGGCTTTTTGTGCATCAATAATGAGAGCATACAAATTTAAGTTATTCTGACTGGCATAAGAGATTAACGTATGTAGAGTTAAAGTATTGTCACAAGTTTGCCTTGAAGTTAAAAAACCCGTTTGTTCATTTGAAATTATAAACTTCATTATTTTCTAAAACAGTAGTCATAATTTTAGTATCAATATTTAAGAGTGAAATAGGCCTATAATTATACAGGTTTTGGTGATCCGAATTTTCTTTATGTATTAAAATAGTTTTGGATGCATTAAAATGAGGGTCGTTGATTTTATTATTAATAATATAGTTAAAAGTGTATGCTAGTATTTTCACAATTATATCACTAAATGTTTTGGAAAACTCAGAAGTAAGACCCTCTGGACCCGGCGCCTTATGTGATTTTAACTTGTTTATTGTTGTTGATATTTCTTCAGTAGAAATTGGTTTGGTTAAATCTCTATGGAAATTGTCTTCTAATTTCGGAAAATTAATTTGTGGAATAAAATCCTCATTAGTCTCATTTATTCGTGACTCATCTAACTCACCATAAATTTGCGATTAAATTAATTCAAAGGGATTAATAATATCTTCAGATCTCGTATAAATTGTATCATTGTAAAGTATTTCAGTAATTTGAGAGGGTGATTTAGATTGGTTAATAATTTGAGCTAAAGCCCTAGATGGCGTTTGAATATGATTAGCATATCTTGCCATCATTTTGGTTTCATGAAATGCTAACCTATTATTTTGAATCAGGAAAAGATCTTTCTGACATTTAAATAATTCCGTTTCTGTTTGTGTGTTATGATTTTGCCTTAATTCCTGATCTAACGAATTTATTTTAGCCTCTAAGATTTGTTCTTCTTTGAGCTGAATTCTTTTATAATGGGAGGCTTTTTGAAGGAAAACCCCCCTTACCTGAGCTTTAGTTACCGCCCATTCAATATCAGTTATATGTTGATGTTTAAGTAATCTATCCAGTGCGGAATTTAAAATTTCTTGAATTTCCTTGATTATTTCTTTTTTATTGAACAAATTTGGATTTAAGGACCAATTATAACTCCTGTGTATTCTACTCTTTCTAAGATCTTTGGCATAACTTAATGAAATTTTTGAATGATCTGATAGATAACGAGCATGTATGGATACTACGGGATCATAATTAATCAATGTTTCCGAGATTAGAAAAAAGTCTATTCTAGACCATATTTTGTGACAAGTTGAGTAGAATGTAAAACTATTCGTGTTAAAAAGGTTGTTTGTATATTTAAAGGGGTCATATAACTTAAAGTCATGTTTGAGCTCACTTAATGTTGTTACTACTTGACTATTAAATGACCTTTGTGTGCTAGATTTGTCTAACTTAGGATTCTGATAAGCATTGCAGTCTCCCCCTATAATTATGTAGTGACTAGTATATTTATTTAAAATAGGATACAGTGATGTTAAGAATGATTGTTGATTCTTACATAGTGCATATATATTGAGAAGTATAAAGGGGTTTATCATAAAGAGTGGAAGAAATAATCACGTAGCACCACCTCCCTCCTTTATCAGTTTTAGAATCCAAAATTTTCCCTTGATACTGATTTTTTATAATTATCACTACTCCCACACTATTAGTTTTACCTTCCGAGGCAATCATTTCTCTTATCCATTTCTTTTTCTTCATTTCTATCCATTGTTCATTAGTCAAATGAGTTTCTTGAAGTAATATAAAACACGCCCTAGCCTGCAAAAATAAATGAAGCAACAGTTTCCTCTTTTTCAAGTTCTGGAGCCCCTTAATATTCCAAGAATCTATTACCCACATTCCAAAAAAATTCCTTTTCTCTTGGTATTCTCGAACTCGTAGAGAGTGAATTACAAGCAATTTAGAGTTAAACAGAAATGTTTTGTGAAATCATTCTTGAAATCCCGTCCCGTACCAGTGCCTACCCACTATACCCCTGGACCAGGAATAGTATAGGTCTTTAACTACGTTAAACATTTTAAAAATTTGTGGTATAAATAAGTAACTATTATAAAACTTTACATCTAGAAAAAATAGAACATGGGATGGACCTATATATAGAACAACTATGTCTACAAAGCCTAATCTACCCATTCCCTTTAAAACACCATTAATCCTCTACACCTCTTGTCATTGTAGTTAAAGAAGGAATGCCAGAGCAAAACTGCACAAGAAAATATACTATTGTTGTCCTTTGGTTCCATAGGAACACCCTCATTTATCTGGCAATAAAATTTAGGACACTATTTAAACATTAATTCTTAGATAAATGAAACCATAGTGTTCCTAAAATAACCAATGAGCTTGTTTTATCTTAGTTTATAAATGTAACTGCACTTCAGCCAATAAAACAGAATGAGACATAAACATCAGATATTTGACATTAAACAACTTAGGTTCACCTTTGGAAAAACCTTCTACCACCTATAGAAAAAATCTTAACCAATTAGAAAATCTAAACAAGTGCAAATATACATACATTTAAAATAATTATAGAAATAACCTGTGTGATCCTGACAGATACCCTAAACCTGAATAAACAAGTCTTCAGAATATGTTTTTAAACTTAATATCCACTGTACATATGATACGTGTTAACAAAACTATATGTCTGTTTAACCTCTAGCAATTTTAAGTTAGCTTTTATGGTTTAATCTAGTAATAAGAAAGAAATGTCACCAGAGAGAAATCCCAAACATCACCAATATAAGCCCATTATATAGTATTGTAAATTATATAAATTCCTATACTAAGGTTAATAACAAAGATTAAATATATGGGAAATTAAACCTATAAATGGAAAATATATATGTGTACTAACTAAAATACAATATGTGATTACAGCTAGGTAAATTATTATAATGAGTTCCCTATCTCCTTTTTATTGAAAGACTTGCAAACTCAGATCTGTTTTGTATGTACAGTTATGTCATATGTATATTTAAGCACATTGTGTCTTTACCTTGGTGTTTACTAAACATAATAAAAAATAAGGGGCTAGTGTTGTGTGAATTAAGGTTTTACCAGCATTAAATCGGTTTAATATACAAAAATTTCACATTTAAAATAGTCCTGGAACCTCTTTGTTGCATTTGCGACACTCTAGAGCGACTGACAGCTTTGCGAAGGGTGACCCTTTATTCCGATGGACGTCCGGAAGTGCCACATCAATAATACACCCTCAGAAGCATCTAAACCATTTCGGGACCATTCATGGGACATTTCGACATCGTGGAGGCTGTAAAACTTCGGAAATGGCCCAGCGTGCATAGATAACACCAAAAGAAGGTTGTACCTGTTGTAAAAAATGGCCTATAGCTACAAAAAGGCACATGAAGCAAATATCAGACCTCGACATGGAGTACAATGTGAATCCGACCTCGGATAGCCTGCCAGGCCCATCGAAAGATCACTCTATGTCTCAGAAGCTTTTAAAAATCACCAGAAAGGTCGTTTTTGATTCTTTTTTTGTTGCAACTGAATGTCTAGACCCATCCACTGTAAATATTAATGTATTTGGGTATTGCATTTGGAATTTTATTTGTTTTTCAATGAGAAACTTGCAGTAGGGAGATAATAGCTATCTGGCTTGCCTAATCTGCAGAGGCAGGTCCTGAGCCAAAGAAATTCTGTTGTTTTGCCACATAATAGAGCCCCCATTTTTTTTTACAGTTAGTAATATTTTGTTTACATCTGGAAAGTTTAGAATTTTTGCATAAACAGGTCGTGGCATGTTGGTAGCTTGTGATTCCCTCAGGGCTCTGTGTGCTCGCTCTATTATTATTTGTTGTGCTGTTACTGAGTCACTGAATAATGCTGTGAATATTTGCATAATTGATGGAATTGAATCATTGTATTGAACAGATTCCGGTATTCCTCTGATGATTATATTATTTCTCCTAGACCTCGCCTCTAGGTCAATGATTTTGGCTTGCATAGAATGAATGTCCTGTTCGTGTGACTTTTTTGGCTAGCCGTGCTATTTTATCTTCATTCTCAGTAATTCGAGCATCATTTTTGTCCATTCTTTCCAGAATTTGACTGCAAGAAATTCCAAATGATTGCACTTGATTAGATAGTTGTTTGATCGCATCTTGCATGGGAAGTAAAGCTGCTTTAATATCCTCCATGTTTGCCATTTGCTCCGGTTTATTTTTATTCCCTGGTTTTAAAAGTGCCTGTTGTTTTGTAATTTTCTGTCTATTCGAATTTAAATCTTTTTCCGGCGATAAAAGTTCAGAAAGTTTAGTTTTTGAAGTTGTTGTGTCCATATGTTTTTCTTCTTTCGACATCCTAGATCAACAAAGAAACTTGGTGTAAGATCAGTGTAGTTAGGTCAGTATTCCTGAGCACACGGTTCCTTTGTTTGAGACTCTCTTCAGAGACAAAAGATCTGTTTTAATCCTGCCTGATTAGTTTGTGTTTCAGTTCCAATCACCTCCTGCATGATATTTGGTTGACGTTATAGTTGTTTTCTTTAGATTTTCTGTGAAAAAGAACGTTAAATGATTCCTCAGGGTTAGATTTTCCTCTGATTGTATGGAGAGCTGTAGATTAGTGGTGTTCACAGAACGGCAGCCATCTTTGAATGAAAGGAGAGTTGGTATATCTATGTAGCAGGGTTGTGAGATTGCTGTAATAACCCAGTTGGGGTATATCCTATTTCCCCAGCATTGTTTTATTTAAGAGTTGGCATATCTATGTAGCAGTGTTGTAAGATCCCTGAATACACAGGTTGGGGTATATCCTATTTCCCCAGTATTGTGTGATTTCAGAGTTGATATATCTATGTAGAAGGGTTGTGAGATCACTGTAATACCCCAGTTGGGGTATATCCTATTTCCCCAGTCTTGCCTGATTTCAGAGTTGGTATATCTATGTAGCAGGGATGAGAGATTGCTATAATACCCCCATTGGGGTATATCCTATTTCCCGAGTACTGTGTGATTTCAGAGTTGGTATGTCTATGTTGCATTGTTGTGAGAGCACTGTAATACCCCAGTTGCTGTATCTCCTATTTCCCCAGTATTGTGTGATTTCACAGTTGGTATATCTATGTCATATGAATGTGAGATTGCTGTAATACCCCAGTTGCCGTATGTCATATTTCCCCAGTATTGTGTGATTTCAGAGTTGGTATATCTATGTATCAGGGCGGTGACATCAGTGTAATACCCCAGTTGGGGTATATCCTATTTCCCCAGTATTGGTTCATTTCAGAGTTGGTATATCTATGTAGCAGGGTTGTGAGACTGCTATAATACCCCAGTTGGGGTATATCCTATTTACTCAGTATTGTGTGATTTCACAGTTGGTATGTCTGTGTTGCATTGCTGTGAGTTCAATGTAATACCCCAGTTGCTGTATATCCTATTTCCCTAGTATTGTGTGATTTCACAGTTTGTATATCTATGTAGCATGGTTGTGAGATTGCTGAAAAACCCAAGTGCTGTATATCTTATTTCCCAAGTAATGTGTGCTTTCAGAGTTGGTATATCTATGTAGGAGGGTTGTGAGATCGCTGTAATACCCCAGTTGAGGTATATCCTATTTCCCCAGTATTGTGACATTTCAGAGTTGGTATATGTATGTAGCATGGTTGTGAGATTGCTGTCAAACCCCAGGTGCTGTATATCCTATTTCCCCAGTAATGTGTCATTTCAGAGTTGGTATACCTATGTAGCAGGGTTGTGAGATAGCTGAATACCCCAGTTGGGGTATATCCTCTTTCCCCAGTATTGTGTGATTTCAGAGTTGGTATAACTATGTAACAGGGCTGTGAGATCGCTGTAATATCCCAGTTGGGGTATATTCTATTTCCCCAGTATTGTGAAATTCCAGAGTTGGTATACCTATGTAATAGGATTGTGAGATTGCTGTAAAACTCCAGTTGGGGGTATATCCTATTTTCCCAGTATTGTGTGATTTCAGAGTTGGTATATGTATGTAGTAGGGTTGTGAGAGTGCTGTAAACCCCCCATTTGCTGTTTACCCTATTTCCCCAGTATTGTGTGATTTCACAGTTGGTATAGCTAGGTTGCAGGGTTGTGAGATCGCTGTAATACAACAGTTGGGGTATATCCTAGTTCCTCAGTATTGTATGATTTCAGAGTTGGTATATCTATGTAGCAGGGTTGAGATAGCTGTAATACCACAGCTGGGGTATATCCTATTTCCCCAGAATTGTGTAATTTCAGAGTTGGTATACCTATTTAGCAGGGTTGTGAGATCACTGTAATACCTCAGTTGGGGTATATTATATTTCCCCAGTGTTGCCTGATTTCAGAGTTACTATATCTATGTAGCAGGGTTGTGAGATTGCTATAATACCCCGGTTGGGATATAATCTATTGCTCTAGTATTGAGTGATTTCGGAGTTGGTATACCTATGTAGCAGGGTTGTGAGATCACTGTAATACCTCATTTGGGGTATATTATATTTCCCCAGTGTTGCCTGATTTCAGAGTTGGTATATCTATGTAGCAGGGTTGTGAGATTGCTATAATACCCCGGTTGGGGTATAATCTATTTCTCCAGTATTGAGTGATTTCAGAGTTGGTATACCTATGTAGCAGGGTTGTGAGATCACTGTAATACCCCAGTTGTGGTATATTACATTTCCCCAGTGTTGCCTGATTTCAGAGTTGGTATATCTGTGTAGCAGGGTTATGAGATTGCTGTAATACCCCGGTTAGGGTATATCCTATTTCTCCAGTATTATTTGAATTCAGATTTCATTTATCTATGTAGCAGGGTTGTGAGATCATTGTAATACCCCAGCTGGGGTATATTCTATTTCCCCAGAATTTGCCTAATTTCAGAATTAGTATATCTATGTGGCAGGGTTGAGAGATTGCTAGAATACTGGATCAAAACACAAATGGTGAGCACTGAGGTGTAAAAGGCAAAAACACTCAAAATAACACCATGTATTAAATAATTTGTAGTTTATTCTTCCACACCAGTTTCGGCAAAACAGCCTTCATCAGTGGAAAACATAGATTGCTATAATACCCCAGCTGCTGTAAATCCTATTTCCCTAGTATTGTGTGATTTCACAGTTTGTATACCTATGTAGCATGGTTGTGAGATCGCTGCAAAACCACAAGTGCTGTATATCCTATTTACCCAGTAATGTGTGATTTCAGAGTTGGTATATCTATGTAGCAGGGTTGTGAGATCACTGTAATACCTCATTTGGGGTATATTATATTTCCCCAGTGTTGCCTGATTTCAGAGTTGGTATATCTATGTAGCAGGGTTGTAAGATTGCTATAATACCCCGGTTGGGGTATAATCTATTTCTCCAGTATTGAGTGATTTCAGAGTTGGTATACCTATGTAGCAGGGTTGTGAGATCACTGTAATACCCCAGTTGTGGTATATTACATTTCCCCAGTGTTGCCTGATTTCAGAGTTGGTATATCTGTGTAGCAGGGTTATGAGATTGCTGTAATACCCCGGTTAGGGTATATCCTATTTCTCCAGTATTATTTGAATTCAGATTTCGTTTATCTATGTAGCAGGGTTGTGAGATCATTGTAATACCCCAGCTGGGGTATATTCTATTTCCCCAGAATTTGCCTAATTTCAGAATTAGTATATCTATGTGGCAGGGTTGAGAGATTGCTAGAATACTGGATCAAAACACAAATGGCGAGCACTGAGGTGTAAAAGGCAAAAACACTCAAAATAACACCATGTATTAAATAATTTGTAGTTTATTCTTCCACACCAGTTTCGGCAAAACAGCCTTCATCAGTGGAAAACATAGATTGCTATAATACCCCAGCTGCTGTAAATCCTATTTCCCTAGTATTGTGTGATTTCACAGTTTGTATACCTATGTAGCATGGCTGTGAGATCGCTGCAAAACCACAAGTGCTGTATATCCTATTTACCCAGTAATGTGTGATTTCAGAGTTGGTATATCTATGTAGCAGGGTTGTGAGATTGCTGTAATACCCCACTTGGGGTATATCCTATTTCCCCCGTATTGTGTGATTTTACAGTTGGTATAACTATGTAACAGGGCTATGAGATCGCTGTAATAACCCATTTGGGGTATATCCTATTTCCCCCGTATTGTGTGATTATACAGTTGGTATAACTATGTAACAGGGCTGTGAGATCGCTGTAATAACCCATTTGGGGTATATCCTATCTCCCCAGTATTGTGAAATTTCAGAGTTGGTATACCTACATAACAGGGTTGTGAGATCGCTATAACACTCCAGTCGGGGTATATCCTATTTCCCCAGTATTGTGTGATTTCAGAGTTGGTACATCTATGTAGCAGGGTTGTGAGAGCGCTGAAAAAAAAACAGTTGCTGTATATCCTATTTCCTCAGTATTGTGTAATGTCAGAGTTGGTATACCTATGTAACAGGGTTGTCAGTTTGCTGTAATACCCCAGTTGGGGTATATCCAATTTTCCCTGTATGGTGTTCTTTCAGAGTTGGTATATTTATAAAGCAGGGTTGTGAGATCTCTGTAAAACCCCAGTTGCTGTATATCCTCTTTCCCCAGTATTGTGTGATTTCACATTTGGTATATCTATGTAGCATGGTTTTGAAATGGCTGTAATACCCAAATTGCTATATACCCTATTCCCCAAGTATTGTGTGATTTCAGAGTTGGTATATTTATGCATATATGAAGCAAGCTCGGATGCTCATTAGCCTAATTACTTATTATACAGCAGGAACTTCTTATTGTAACAATTGTTAATGTCTGTTATGTACTTCGCAGATGATAAAGATTCTAGTTGTCTACTGATGAACTATGTTCTTTATCTGTAACTATGTTTGTAATTGTTAATTGCTATGGTGATCAAATTTTTAATTGTTGTGTAAATCCAGTGTAACTACTGTATGTATATTTTTACTGTGGAGCTTTTCTCACTGGGCCCCCAATGAAAATGGACACATGTAAATAAATAAATGTAGCAGGGTTGTGAGATAGCTGTAATACCCCAGTCGGGGTATATCTTATTTCCCCAGTGTTGTGTGATCTCAGAGTTGGTATATCTATGTAGCAAGGCTGTGAGATCACTGTCTTACCCCAGTTTCTATAGATCCTATTTCCCAATATTGTGTGATTTCACAGTTGGCATATCTATGTGCCATGGTTGTGAAATCGCTGTAATACCCCTGTTCCTGAATATCCTATTTCCACAGTATTGTGTGATTTCAGAGTTGGTATGTTTATGTAGCAGGGTTGTTTAATCACTGTAATACCCCAGTTGGGGTATATCCTATTTCCACAGTATTGTGTGATTTCAGAGTTGATATATCTATTTAGCAGGGTTGTGAGATCACTGTACTACCCCACTTAGGCTATATCCTATTTCCCCAGTATATTGTGATTTCAGAGTTGGTATATCTCTGTAGCATTGTTGAGAGATAGCTGAAATACCCCAGTTGGGATATATCCTATTTCTCCAGTATTGTGTAATATCAGAGTTGGTATACCTATGTAACAAGGTTGTGAGATCGCTGTATTATTCCAGTTGGGGTATATACAGTTTTCCCAGTATTGTGTGATTCCAGAGTGGGTGTATCTATGAAACAGGGTTGTAAGATCACTGTAATACCCCAGAAGCTGTATATCCTATTTCCCCAGTATTGTGTGATTTTACAGTTGGTATATCTACATAGTATAAATGTGAGATTGCTGTAATACCCCACTTGCTATATATCATATTTCCCCAGTATTGTGTGATTTCAGAGTTGGTATATCTATGTAGCAGGGTTGTGAGATCGCTGTGATACCCCATTTGGGGTATATCCTATTTCCCCAGTATTGTGTGATTTCAGATTTATATATATATATATGTATAGCGGTTTATATGGAGGTACTAGGGTATTGGCCCTAGGGCCTATATAAGCCTAGCGAAAAAGGTACCCTGGCTTTCGCCATCCAAGAAAATTATTTCCCTGTGCCCCTGTCGAGCAGAGCTACAGAGATGATCCCCGGGGTGAACTTCCTATTTCCCATCCAATCAAGATTTTTATTCAAGAGTGCTAATGAGGAGCTTTGTTTGATATAGACAGGTAGCTTGTTCCAGAGTATGGGAAGTCTCTGGGACAGGAATCTATCCCTCCAGCATGTTCTGTTTATTGTGGTGACAAGGTTTAGGTCCCTAGAGTGTGTAGCTCAGAGGGATTGGGATTTCTTTAAGTGGAGCACATCTAACTGCTCAGGGTTTGACATAGCCTTGTATGTTAGGCAGAGATCGCCTCGGAGTAGGAGATATGCGACGGAGTAAAGCTGGAGTTTTTTGAGACAGTCTGCATAGGACATCTGTTTGAGGCCAGTAATCCTCTTTGTGAGGTATTTCTGATGCCTTACCAGTTGTTGTAGATGTCTAGTGAGGTAAGTATTGGATTTATATATATATGTATATATATATATATATATATATATATATATATATATATATATATATATATATATATATATATATTTTTTTTTTATTGGCTGTCCACATCATTAGGAGTTTCGATTATGGCTCCTAGTTTGCAGTCATCTATGAACTTCATTAACCAAACACCTTCTGTGTTAGCCTGTACTTCAGAAAAGTAGATACCAAACAGGAGAGGACCCAAGACTGAACCCTGTAATACTCCACTTTTCATTGGTCTGAAGTCAGATTTGGAGTCTGCTACTTTTACAGTGAGGGTTCTGTCAGTGAGCCAGTTGGCAACCCATCTTGTGACATTGGGATTTATACCTAGTTTAGTGAGTTTATCTTTAATTCCAGAGTGTAGGATGGTGTCAAAAGCCTTGGCGAGATCTAGATAGGCTTTGTGAACCACCTTACCCTTGTGTATGGCTTTGGTGACTGCTTCAAAGAAGTCTAACAAGTTTAGGAGACATGATCTGCCTTTTACTAATCTGAACTGGGTGAGGTCCAGAGTTTGGAGATCACCAATTTCTTTGTTTATAAGTTCCATAATGATACGTTCCATGGCCTTGCAGACCAGGCTCACTAGGCTAATGGGATGGTAGTTCCCGGGTTCCATGGTGGCTCCCTCTTTGTGGAGTGAGATAAACGTTGCTGTGCACCATTCAGTGGGCACAAAGCACAGAGTAGTTATATCTATGTGGCAAGGTTGTGAGTTCACTGTAATACCCCGTTGCTATAAATACTAGTTCCCCAGTATTATGTGATTTCAGAGTTGGTATGTCTATGTTGCATTGTTGTGAGATTGCTGTAATACCCCAGTTGCTGTATATCCTATTTCCAGAGTATTGCATAATTTCAGAGTTGGTATATCTATGTAGCAGGATTGTGAGATCTTTATAATACACCAGTTGAGGTATATCCTATTTCCCCAGCATTGTCTAATTTCAGAGTTGGTATGCCTATGTAACAGATTGTGAGATTGCTGTAATACCCCAGTTGGGGTATATCCTATTTCCCCAGTATTGTATGATGTCAGAGTTGGTATACCTATTTAACAGGGTTTTGATGACACTGTAATACCCCAGTTGGTGTATATCCTAATTTCCCTGTATTGTGTTATTTCAGAATTGGTATAACTAAGTAACAGGGTTGTGAGGATGCTGTAATACCCCAGATGGGGTATAGCCTAATTTCCCTGTATTGTGTTATTTCACAGTTGGTATACCTATGTAACAGGATTGTGAGATCGCTTTTATACCCCAGTTGGGGTATATCATATTTCCCCAGGTATGTGGGATTTCAGAGTTGGCATATCTATGTAGCAGGGCTGTGAGATCTCTGTAACACACCAATTGGGGTATATCCTATTTCCCAAGTATTGGGTGATTTCAGAGTTGGTATGTCTATGTAGCTGGGTTGTGAGTTTGCTGTAATAGCCCAGTTTCTATATATCCTATTTCCCCAGTATTGTGTAGTTTCAGAGTTTGTATACCTATGTAACAGGGTTGTGAGATATCTTTTATACCCCAGTTAGGGTATATCATATTTTCCCAGATATGTGTGATTTCAGAGTTGGTATATCTATGTAGCAAGGTTGTGAGATCGCTGTAACACCCCAATTGTTGTATATCCTATTTCCCCAATATTGTGTGATTTCAGAGTTGGTATATCTATTTAGCAGGGTTGTGAAATCACTGTACTACCCCTGTATTGTATTATTTCATAGTTGGTATAACTATGTAAAAGGGTTGTGAGGATGCTGTAATACCCCAGTTGGGATATATCCTAATTTCCCTGTACAGGGTCTCAAACAGATGCCATATGCTGCTCGGTTAAAAAAACTCCAGCTCTACTCAGTTGCATACCGCCTACTTCGAGGCGATCTATGCCTGACATACAAAGCTATGTCAAATCCAGAATTAATGGACATGCTCCACCTCAGTAAATCTAAATCCCTTAGAGCCACACGCTCGAGGGACTTGAACCAAAGCACAGAAATAAATAGAACTTGCTGGAGGGACAGGTTCATAACCCAAAGGCTCCCTTTGCTCTGGAATAGAATTCCAGTTCATGTGAGGCAGAGCACCTCACTGAATCTCTTCAAGAAGAATTTCGATAGGTGGATGGGGGATCGTAGGTTTGTCCCAGGGATTACTCCCGTGTCACTATTAGACAGAGGCACAGTAAATTAAATCTTAAAAAGGGCACAGTATACTCAAATGAAGGAGTGGCGTAAGCCATACAGAATCGGGCTAGGCTTATAATTGCCCCAGGGCAGATAGCCTAGTATGAACCTATGAACCTATATCCTTTTTCCCCAGTATTGTGTGATTTCAGAGTTAGTATATCTATGTAGCATTGTTGTGAGATCGCTGTAATACCCCAGTTGGGATATATTCTGTTTCCCCAGTATTGTATAATATCAGAGTTGGTATATCTATGTAGCATCGTTGTGAGATCGCTGTACTACCCCAGTTGGGGTATAGCCCTTTTCCTCAGTATTGTGTAATTTCAGAGTTGGTATACCTATGTAACAAGGTTGTGAGATCACTGTATTATCCCATTTGGGGTATATCAAGTTTCCCTAGTATTGTGTGATTTCAGAGTTGGTATATTTATGAAACAGGGTTGTAAGATCACTGTAATACTCCAGTTGCTGTATATCCTATTTCTCCAGTATTGTGTGGTTTCACAGTTGGTATATCTATGTAGTATGGTTGTGAGATCGCTGTAATACCCCAGTTGCTGTATATCATATTTCCCCAGTATTATGTGATTTCAGAGTTGATATATCTTTGTAGCAGGGTTGTGAGATCTCTGTAATACCTCATTTGGGGTATATCCTATTTCCCCAGTATTGTGTGATTTCAGGTTTATATATATATATATATATATATATATATATATATATATATATATATATATATATATATATATATATATATATATATATATATATATATATATATATATATATTTATATATACATATGGCAGTTTATATGGAGGTACTAGGGTATTGGCCCTAGGGCATATATAAGCCTAGCCAAAAAGTTACCCTGGCTTTCGCCACCCAAGAAAATTATTTTCCTGTTCCCCTGTCGAGCAGAGCCACAGACATGATTCCTGGGGTGAACTTCCTATTTACCATCCAGTCATCAAGATTTTTCTTGAAGAGTGCTAATGAGGGGCTTAGTTTGATATAGATAGGTAGTTTTTTCCAGAGTATGGAAGTCTCTGGAATAGGAATCTATCCCTACAGCATGTTCTGTTTATTGCTGTGACAAGGCTTAGGTCCCTAGAGTGTGTAGCTTAAAGGGATTGGGATTTTTTTATGTGGAGCACGTCCAACTGCTCTGGGTTTGACATAGCTTTGTATGTTCGGCAGAGATAGAGTAAAGCTGGAGTTTTTTGAGACGGTCTGCTTAGGTCATCTGTTTGAGGCCGCTAATCCTCTTTTTCAGGTATTTTTGATGCCTTACCAGTTGTTGTAGATGTCTAGTGAGGTACATACCAAAAGAGGCATTGTACTCTATAAAGGGTCTAATGAGTGGCGAGTAGAGGGGAACAATGACCTCTTTTTCCTTGGATGAGAAACCTTTTGTGATGAGGTGTGCCACATTGAAGGATTTCCTGACTACTGTGGTGATGTGATTATCAAAGGAGAGACTACTGTCCACCTGTGTCCCAAGCTCTCTTATCACACTTTCAGTGTTAAGTAGACTACCATCTATGTGGTAGCTCATGTGTACAGAGTTTTTACCAAAGGGGATGACAATGCACTTTTTGGCATTGAGCTTGAAGCCATGGCTTTTACACCAGGCATCTGTCTCAGTGTGGCCCTTCTGTAGGATGTCCAAATCGTTAGGAGTTTTGATTATTGCTCCTTTTGTGCAGTCATCTGCGAACTTCATTAGCCAAAGACCTTCTGTGTTAGCCTGTACTTAAGAAAAGTAGATACCAAACAGGAGAGGACCCAGGACAGAACTCTGTGGTACTCCACTTGTTACTGGTCTGAAGTCGGCTTTGGAGTCTGCTACTTTCATGGAGTGGGTTTTGTCAGTGAGCCAACTGGCAACCCATTTATGACATAGGGATTTATACCTAGTTTAGTGAATTTATCTATAATTACAGAGTGGGGGATTGTGTCAAAAGCCTTGGTGAGATCTAGATAGGCCCATGGCCTAGCAGACCAGGCTCATTAGGCTAATGGGGTGGTAGTTCCCGGGGTCCGTGGTGGGTCCCCCTTTGTGGAGTGAGATAACCGTTGCTGTGTGCCAT
Organism: Protopterus annectens; assembly: GCF_019279795.1. Taxonomy (NCBI): domain Eukaryota; kingdom Metazoa; phylum Chordata; order Ceratodontiformes; family Protopteridae; genus Protopterus; species Protopterus annectens. The sequence continues at coordinate 1,505,560,663 of NC_056745.1, forward strand.
TCAGTGGGTACAACGCCCAGAGTTGTTATATCTATGTAGTAAGGTTGTGAGATCACTGTAATACCCCATTGCTGTATATATTGTTTCACCAGTATTGTGTGATTTCAGAGTTTGTATGTCTATGTTGCATTGTTGTGAGATCGCTGCAATACTCCAGTTTCTGTATATCCTATTTCCCCAATATTGTGTGATTTCAGAGTTGGTATATCTATGTAGCAGGATTGTGAGATCTTTGTAATACCCCAGTTGGGGTATATCCTATTTCCCCAGCATTGTGTAATTTCAGAGTTGGTATACCTATGTAACAGGGTTGTGAGATCGCTTTAATACCCCAGTTGGGGTATATCCTATTTTCCCAGTATTGTGTGATTTCAGAATTGGTATATCTGGGCGTGGCCAAGATGAGCACAGAGTAACAGCTTTTCTTATCAGCTCTGCCTTTACAGAACTTTATTGACAGGAAATATTGATATCAACTTCCCTAATAATAGTTTTTTTTCATTTTAATTAATTCTTTAAAAAATATATTAGGGTAGTATATAAAACATTTCAAGTAGATTTTAAGTTTTCCTGTCAAAGTTACATTTGAAAGTACTTCAGTAAAAGAACAGGATGAGCTTCACTAAATCTCCTCATCAAGAGACAACTATCAAAAAAGAACTACAGTCATTACTAACTACTATTTAATAACTAAGTGTCAAAATAGACAAAATGGATAGAAAAATTGACAATTTCAAAGAAAAGTGTTCTCACCAAATGAACATTCTATATAAAAATTTATTGCAACAAAGGAAGCAGATTTCAGGAAAGGAAACTGCATTAAGTGATATGAATAACAAAATTCAGGAGAGGGAACATAATGTTGAGTTCCTGTTAAAGCAAAATTCTCTTCTTCAGACAAAGGTTGATGACCTTGAGAACAGGTTCCGTAGGAATAATGTGAGAATTTTTGGCTTACTGGATAACATAGAGGGAAATAATATGGAAGCATTTTTATCTTCCTGGTTGCCTGATGTACTTGAACTGCTGGAGGCTCTTTCATATGGTATTGAAAGAGCCCATAGATCAATGGTGACATCTAAAAACACTAAGAGTAATTATACTAAATCTGTTATTGTAAAGTTCCTATCAGCCCATGATAAGGAAATGGTACTAAAGACTGCATGGGCAAAATTTTGATGACCTAGACAATCTAGACAACTTATATAAAATCTAATAACATATTGGAAAAAGTAGATGAAATGGAGTGGGCCAGTCCTTGTCTTAAAATAAATACTGAAAACATTTGACCCTAAAAAAAAAAATCAAAAGATGAATCATAACAAGTACATATTTGCACTTGATTCATTCAGTTACGGAAGTGAAACTGGACATTCAGGTGAGCTTTTGGAATTATATTTAATATAATGTAAATTGGTTAACTAAATAGTTGTCTGTTTTGTTTTGTAGAATAGTCATTTGTTGGGATTTTTTTTTCATTTGTACTATTTGTTTAACATTAATTATCTTAATGTTTATTGGTTTGATTCCCATGGATGCAGTGATTTTTTGTCATATGCACTATTTGTTTAAGATTAATTATCTTAATGTTTATTGGTTTGATTCCCATGGATGCAGTGATTTTTTTTTCATTTGTACTATTTGTTTAAGATTAATTATCTTAATGTTTGTTTGTTTGATTTCCATGGATGCAGTGATTTTTTTTCATTTGTACTATTTGTTTAAGATTAATTATCTTAATGTTTATTGGTTTGATTCCAATGGATGCAGTGATTTTTTTTTCATTTGTACTATTTGTTTAGGATAATTATCTTAATGTTTATTGGTTTGATTCCCATGGATGCAGTGATTTTTTTCATTTGTACTATTAGTTTAAGATTAATTATCTTAATGTTTATTGGTTTGATTCCCATGGATGCAGTGATTTTTTTTTTCATTTGTACTATTTGTTTAAGATTAATTATCTTAATGTTTATTGGTTTGATTCCCATGGATGCAGTGATTTTTTTTCATTTGTACTATTTGTTTAAGATTAATTATCTTAATGTTTATTGGTTTGATTTCCATGGATGCAGTGATTTTTTTCATTTGTACTATTTGTTTAAGATTAATTATCTTAATGTTTATTGGTTTGATTCCCATAGATGCAGTGATTTTTTTTTTCATTTCTACTATTTGTTTAAGATTAACTATCTCAATGTTTATTGGTTTGATTCCCATGGATGCAGTAATTTTTTTTCATTTGTACTATTTGTTTAAGATTAATTATCTTAATGTTTATTGGTTTGATTCCCATGGATGCAGTGATTTTTTTTCATTTGTACTATTTGTTTAAGATTAATTATCTTAATGTTTATTGGTTTGATTCCCATGGATGCAGTGATTTTTTTTCATTTGTACCTTTTGTTTAAGATTAATTTTCTTAATGTTTATTGGTTTGATTCCCATGGATGCAGTGATTTTTTTCATATGTCCTATTTATTTAAGATTAATTATCTTAATGTTTATTAGTATGATTCCCATGGATGCAGTGATTTTTTTTCATTTGTCCTATTTATTTAAGATTAATTATCTTAATGTTTATTGTTTTGATTCCCATGGATGCAGTGATTTTTTTTTTCATTTGTACTATTTGTTAAAGATTAATTATCTTAATGTTTATTGGTTTGATTCCCATGGATGCAGTGATTTTTTTTCATTTGTACTATTTGTTTAAGATTAATTATCTTAATGTTTATTGGTTTGATTCCCGTTGATGCAGGGATTTTTTTTTTTCATTTGTACTGTTTGTTTAAGATTAATTATCTTAATGTTTATTGGTTTGATTCCCATGGATGCAGTGATTTTTTTTTTCATTTGTACTATTTGTTTAAGATTAATTATCTTAATGTTTATTGGTTTGATTCCCATGGATGCAGGGATTCTCCTGTCTTGTATATCTATGCTTCCAGATATCTTGTAGTGGTGCTTATCATTAGGGGGCATATTTGTTTACTGTGATTTTGGTTCTTATAGTGGTTGGAAAACTTTTATTTAGTTATAATTGCTGTATTTGTATTTTAGTTGATTTATAGGTAATTGTTTGATAAAGGAATCTTGTATGATGGCCTGATGTATAGTTGCAGAATTGCTGTGCTAGTGATGGGACTTCTGACTCGGGATGTGAGTGGCAGTGTGGCTGGAGTAATGGTATGGCTTTATTGTCGTTTCCGAGTTGTTGGTGTGTTTATTTGGAGGCTCTGGTTTGGTGCTCTAGCACTGTAGAGACATGTGTGGTGCTGTTTGTGTTAATTGTATGTTTTGGTGCCTGTGTGCTTTGGTCGGAGATTAACCGGAAAGTCTGGTTGATAGTGTGGTGAAGCTTTGCTTGATAGCTGTCATTACTGCATGTTGTGTATGCAAGCTTTTTTTTTTCTCATCTCTCTCGGTATAGAGGGAGTCTCGAGACATAGCCTTATATGTGGTTAAGTAATGTTTTACTTACTATTTCCCGCCGGAACTTTGAAAGCTTTATTTTCATGATGAGCTCGAGTCTGTGGTATCCATCGCGGCTGGGAAGCTCGGAGCTTTCTTAAAACATCATCATGAAGGCGTTGGAAGTAAATTGATCTTCTGATCCTCACCGGGAAGCTACTGAATCACATTTGTTTCCTCATACAGCATACAGAAAGAAGATATAACTAGATTACTACTTTCAACCTATTGTAAGACATTATATGCAATAATCTCTTAAATAAATGGGGATTATACTACGCATGTAGCCTAAATACTTTTTCTGATCCTCATAGGTATTCTTGAGCCTTATGTATTTATATATGAATAGTATTCTCATAAAATATTTGCTTTATGTATGACAAGGGTGTCAATATCTTGATGAGAAATACTATTTGTGATTTGTGCATTTTTGGAAGATTTAATAATGCTACAAGCTGTTTATATACTTGTGGTACATGTACATTTTTTATAACTATTGACTTGGTGAGAAAATATTCATGAAGCATTTAACAAAATGTTAAATGTATAGATGTATATAATAGGTTATCTCAGTTATTTTATGAATGCATTTGTGTAATAGGCTGATAGGGATGTACCACATAGGCAGCAATAATATTGCAAGGACAAGTGCATTAAAATAGTTAGATCTGTTTATCATTAGAAAATGTGAAATTTTCATCTTTTGTTTTGTTAATGAAATAGCTTTTCAAAATTCAAAGATAATATAAGCTATAATTGAATAATAAAAAGCTCATTATATTTAAATAAGGCTTTTATATAGTATACAGGAGCTATTTAAGTACCTTGCTTCTTTGAACTAATATGACCTTTTCACTAGTTTTCAGTATGGTGATGGATCCTTTGAGGTAACTCAAATTAATGCAATGAATGGAGATCAGACTTTTAAGGTTTATTAGTCACTCTTCTATGAGAGACTGCACAGGGGTGTTTGGTTATAAGAAAACTAGTAGGATGTTGTTGGTTTTACTTCTTGATGAGTAATCACTAAATTTGGTTTCTGGCAAAGAAATGCAGTGTTCATTTCTTTCAGAACAATCAGTATGTTAGTTGATTGTTAGTAAAATCACTTTTATTAGCATCTTATTTATTAGCTGCCAATGTTAGTGGTTATTGAAGGCCCTTAGGTGAATCATTTACAACTATATTCCATTTAGCTGATCACCTATGGCAGTACTATATATCACCCTTCCGACTTTATTAGCCATATTTCAGTAATAGAAGAATGCCATAGTCTCTTTTTAAGGTTCTTATCAAAGGTGATTACTTTAAAACAGAAGAGTGAATAGAACATAGTAGTTCTTAATAACCTACTAACTAATGTAAGAAAATTCTGTACTTTATTCCTAAGATGTAGCTGTCATCAATTTACTAATTGACATAACATTATATCTATATATTTGGTTCATACAAAAAATTGTTTATGATATTGATGAGAAGCCTTATTTTTATAGTTATAACTATAGACATTTAGGCAGGTGCTGATTGGATGCTGCTTTTGATATGTCATTCGAGTTAGAAGTTTTAAACTCCAGAGGGGTTCGGGTTGGTTATTTTGTTTCATGTTTATGTTATAAATATTTTCTAATAACTTTTCAGACGTTCATATCTTATGTAGTAGGAAACAACCTTAATTTTAAGAATATGATAATCTTACACTATGTTTGTTCTAATGATCATAATAGTATTCCTATTAGATATATTCTTGTGTATTTCTTAGATCAGTATGTTTATATTTACATCATTTAATTTTCAATGACTACACTAAAAGATATATCAGTTAACATTAATGGTTTAAATAATCTTAATAAAAGGAGGAATTTAACTAGATATCTTATGTTACATAAATCCCAGTTAGTATTTTTACAAGAAACTCACTTAATAGCAGAGGATATATTCAGACTTGAATCTAAAACATATAAGATTTTAGTAAGTTCTGAACATACTAAGAAAAAGAGAGGAGTAGCTATCCTATGGAAAAGCATAATGCCTTTCCTAAAATAATAGATACATATAAGGATAATAAAGGACTGTTTTGTGCAGTCACCATAGAAATAAAGAGTAAAATTTTCACATTGATTAACATATATTGGATCCCAGGGATAGGGATAAACACAGTGAAACAACATCTAGACCAAATTGTACTATTCTCTAAAGGGAACATTATTTTGGCAGGAGATTTCAATTGTATTCTGGATTACAAAGACTCTAGTACTAATGGGAAGAGAAGAATATCTACATCATCTAAATTATTAAAAGACTTTTCAGATACTTATTTTTTTAAAGATATAAATTATTTTGCAGATACTACTTCTTTGTTTTACACCTTTTTTCTCATAGACATAACTCATACTCGAGGATAGATAGAGTTTTTATTTCTAATAATTTAACAGATTCCTTAAACAAATCAGCAGTGATTTCATGTCCATTATCAGATCATAATTCTATAATTTTTGAAGTGGTAGTCAATCCAAATTTTAATATTCATATAAAAAGGATCCCAGCTTATATCACAAAATTAAAAGATTTTAATGATTTCATTTCTACAGAAGTACAGATTTTTTTAGAACTTAACAATACTAATGATATATCAGAAATGTACATATGTGATGCCCTAAAAGTTGATCTATATTGAATTGGTACAAAAAAAAAAGTTTGGGATAAAGAGCTGCAAGATATACAATGTAAATTAGACGCTTTAAAACTTAGTAATATGGGTGATAAAAATACATCAGATAAAATAAAAGAAATTAATATGTTAAATAATAAATATCAGAAATATTAAAACATAAAACTATGATCAATATAGAAAAATTCAAGTTTATAAATTTCTGTTCTAACCCTAAATCCTTAAAAATTATTGCTAATAAAACAAAAAGATTAAACAGATTTAATCATATTAATGAAATATTCTCCCCTAAAAAAGGAAAAATGGTATCAGAAATTCATAATATATTAACTGAATTTAGAAAGTTTTTTTATAAACATCAACCAAACAACTACTGAAGTAACTCTAAAGAGGAAATAAAAACATTTATTAATAAATACACTAAAACAAGACTTTCAGAGGAACAATGGATTTCTATTGATAAACAAATAGCTTTCAAAGAATTTCAAACTTACATTACCAAATTAAAGCAAAATAAAGCACCAGGTAATGATGGCAGCATTCCTGAAATTTACAAATTACTACCTATAAATGCTCTAAAATTGCTTTATAAAGTATTTAATTTTGTTCAGGACAAAAACATAATTTCACCTTCTTGGAAATACACTTTCATTTCTCCTATTTTAAAATTTAACAAAGATCCCTCTAAGTGTACCTCCTATAGACCCATCTCCCTATTAAACACTGATTACAAATTATTTATGTCCATTTATGCAGAAAGGCTTAAAACACGTTTACCCAAATTAGTTGATAGTGATCAAACAGGGTTTATAATAAAGAGAACTTCATATGATAACATTAAAAGAATATTAACTTTAATTGATTCGGTGAAAAATCTTAAAACAAATTTAACCCTAGTTAGTTCATAGGTTCATAGGTTCATAGGTTCATACTAGGCTATCTGCCCAAGGGCATTTATAAGCCTAGCCCATAGTTATTTGGCTTTCGCCACCCCTTTAGTTTGAATAAAACTATGCCTATTATTTTGCTGTGCCTCTGTCAAGCAGTGACACTGAAGTAATCCCTGGGGTATATCTGCGATCTCCCATCCATTGGTCAAGATTCCTCTTGAACAAGGCCAGCCAGGTGCTCTGCCTCACATGTACCGGGATTTTGTTCCACAGCATAGGGAGTCTCTGGGTGATGAATCTGTCCCTCCAGCACGTTCTATTAATAACCGTGTCAAGGTTTAAGTCTCCCGCCCTTGTGGTTCTGAGGGATCTAGATTTTTGAGGTGAAGCATATTCATCAAATCTGGGTTTGACATGGCCTTATATGTCAGGCACAGGTCACCTCTGAGCAAGCGGTATGAGACTGAATAGCTGGAGTTCTTTCAGTCGGGCAGCATAAGACATATTTTTGAGACCCTTTATCCTTTTGGTGAGGAACTTTTGGGGCCTTTCCAGCTGCTGCAGGTGTCGGGTCAGATACATTCGAATGGGGCATTGTACTCAATCATAGGTCTAATGAGTGATGAGTACAGGGGACGATGACCTCCCTTGATCTAGATGTGAATCCCTTCATGATCAGGTGGGCAATGTAGAAGGTTTTCCTAACTACTTTAGCAACATGAGTGTCAAGCGAAGGATACTGTCAACCTAGGTCCCCAGATCCCTGATGACTTCTTCTGTGCTCAGTGGATTGCCACCTATATGGTAGCTAGGGGTAACCTTGTTTTTCCCGAAGGGTATGACTATGCATTTCTTGGCATTTAACTTTAGGCCATGGCTCTGGCACCAGTTATCCATTTCTGTGAGGCCCTTCTGAAGGATATCTGTGTCAGATGTGTTTTCGACTATGGCGCCCAGTTTGCAGTCATCTGCAAACTTTGTCAGCCATAACCCTCCTGCGTTTGCTTGTACTTCAGAAAAGTAGATGCCAAACAAGAGTGGACCCAGGACTGAGCCCTGTGGGACACCACTTGTGACAGGCTTTGAGTCTGACATGGCTCCAGCAACTCTGACCCTGTGGGTTCTGTCACTTAGCCAGTTTGCAACCCATCTTGTGATGTATGGGTTTACATTCAAGCTGATGAGTTTTTCGATGATACCTGAGTGGGGTATTGTGTCAAAGGCCTTTGCCAGGTCAAGGTAGGCTGTATGGACTGCCTTTCCCTCATCAATGGCCTTGGTGACTGTCTTGAAAAGTCAACCAAGTTTAAAAGGCATGATCTGCCTTTGACAAAGCCAAACTGGGTTGGATCCAAAGTCTGCAAGTTCCCTATGTCTTTATTTATGAGTTCCATTATGATCCTCTCCATGGCTTTGCAGATAAGGCTTGTCAAGCTAATGGGACGGTAATTTCCAGGGTCGGTGGAGGCACCGCCCTTGTGAAGTGGGACCACAGTCGCCGGCGCCACTCCTTGGAGTGCGTATCCTGAGGTGAGGCTAAGATTAAACAGCTGTCCTAACTGCGGGTTTAATTCCTCATTGAGTTCGTGGAGCACACAGCCGGGGACACCATCCGGTCCCATGGATGCTGTGTTTTTTGCTTTGGAGAGAGCAGTTCTCACCTGGGCGTTGGAGATATTTGGGGGGCTACAATCCTCTGGTATAGATATCTCTCCTTTTGGGGGGGAGAAGTTTGCACTGAACCTGTCAGCCAGTATGTTGGCAGTGTGTGTAGGTTCAGTAATCTTCACATCATTTTGAACTAATTCTGAGCATATCTGGGAGTTTCCTCCTAGGTTTCTAACATAGCTAAAGAAGGCCTTATGATTGTCTTTTGAGTCCTTGGCGATTTTTCTCTCAAAATTTGCCTTGGATGATTTTATGAGAGCTCTTAGTTTTTTACTTATAATGATCAAAGGTGTCTTACCTTTCAAGGATTTTGCTCTATCTTGTAGTAGCTTCCTCCTTTTGTTGTAGAGCTTGTTTATGGCTGGGGTCCACCAGACTGGACGCTTGCCTTTGGTACAAAGAGTCTTAGTTTTGTTTGGGATTGCCTGATCCATGCAGTCCTGTAGGTGCTGGTAGAAGGCATTTGTAAGTGATTCAGCAGTTTGAGTAATGTTTACTACTGGCTCAGGGGCCTTAAAGGAGACCACACTAGTTTTTAGAAGTGTGAAGTCCGCTTTTGAGAAGTTTTTCACTGTGGTTTTTTTTTATTTCAGGTGGGGGAGGGATGAGGACCTCCAGCGAGATTAGTTTATGATCTGATCTCACCAGTGAGGGGTATACTTCCGGTATTGAACATTGTGATCCCATGTTCGTGATGATGAGATCAAGTATGTTTTCTCCTCTTGTGGGGATGGTGACTAGTTGTTCCATGGCATTTGAGTTTATGAACTCCAGGAACCTTTGCGCTAGAGTGTTTGGGCTTGAGTAGCATTCCCAGTCTATATTAGGGTAGTTGAAGTCACCTAGTATGATGGTGTTTGGAGATACATTTATCCCCTCCAATGTTTTCAGGAAGGCCATGTGAGGTTCCTGAGTTTGAGAGGGTGGCCTGTAACATGCTACAAATTGCAGAGCAGTCTTGCCTATGGTTAATTGCACCTGGATGGTCTCCGATGCATCGTGCGTTGCCACCAACCTTGAGGTGTGGGTGTCCTTTATGAATATGGACACCCCCCTCCTTTCTTGGTGTTGTCTGGATTTTGGCGGCGGAACGCACCATATGAGGTGAAACCTGATAGTGCTGGGGTGCTCTCAGGAGCCTTGAACCAGGTTTCTGTCACAGCACAGACATCGATGTTCTCCATACTGAGAAGGGCCTCGGGTGCGTGCATCTTGAGATTGAGACTTCTGGCATTGAGCAGCATTACCCTTAGTTTTTTTCCTTTTTTGTGTTCTAGGGTGGTAGGTTTAGAATTTGAGCCTTGCCTAAAAAGGCACTATGGGGTGGCAAGAGCCTTTGCCAATATCTGGAAGCCTAGGGGTGACAGGTGCAAGCCGTCCCTTGCGAAGCAGCGTGGCTTGTCCAGCATGTCATCCCAGGCAGACAGACATTGGATCCCCTTTGAATGACACCAGAATTTAAGCCAATTATTAAAGCTGATCATCTTATCACTGTATTGTGGCATCATTCTAGGTGAAGGTAGGATACTGCTCAAGGTCAGGGTCATACCTGCCTAGGCTACATAATCAGAGAGCTCCTCAATGTCTCTTTTCATGTAGTCCAAGAAGGTACTTCTCAGGTCGTTGACACCAGCGTGGACAATGACTGAGTCGTACTTGTACCTGCTGTTGAGAGACCTGAGTGCTTGCATTATGTGGCGGATTCTAGCGCCCAACAGGCAGCTTACTGTGACCTTCTCCTTACTCAGTCTGGTGAGCGGGACGTCAGTGTGTCTGACTATGGAGTCACCTATGACAAGTATGTTTGGTGTTGTATTTGGCCTTAAGGGCAGTGACTGCTTTGCACACTGATTTTGTTGTTTATGTGTTGTTTGTGTGGTGTATTGAGTTTGCAGTTGCTTGGGTGTCTGCTTTGGAGGCCTCTGCTGTTTAGGTAAATTTTTACTCAGAGCCTCCGAGTATGTCTTAGTGTATTTATGTGTTTGATTCAGTGGTGTGGTTGAGTTACGTGAGACTGGTATTGTGGTGTGTGTAGTTGCCTTCTCCTCCTGCCTGGTCTTGCCAGTCCTGAGTTGAGAGAGCTCAGCCTCCAGTCTGGCTAAATAGCTGCATCTCTCACAAATGTTAGTGTTACGTGGGAGGAGGAGAGGGTTGTCCGTGTACATGAGATAATTGTAACATTGTCTCAGAATTCCCAGATTCACCAACTGGGCAGGAGAGGATGCCAGCATCTGACCCTTCGACATGCTAGAAAGAATTATGAGTTGGTATGAGACAGAAAAGTAGTGGGCTTAGCAGGGAAGTGGGCACTCCTGGGGGGTTTTGCTAGTGAGAGATTTGTATAATATAGGCGTGCTTGACCTGCAAAGAGAATGCTTATAAGACAAGGGATATGCTTATAAGACAAGTGCTGAGCTTTTTGAGAAGAAAAAGCTATTTGGAACAAGTGCTGCACTTTTTAGTGTAGGTGTAAACTGTTTAGGTTCCTAACAGAGCAGTTCTAAGGGAAAAATTGAAGAACAGACTTTCTGGAGCCAGAAAGAGTTTAACCTTGTTTAACCGGCGCTGCCCGATGCTGCTCTAGTGGCAACTCCGCTAAATCGCTAAAGCACGTTAAAGCGTGCTTGATAGCAGGGGCTGGAAAGAAGCAGGAATAGACCCAAAAGGGACAATAAAACTACAGTTTCAAGTCAGTAACCACCTCTACGGGGGGCAGGGAAGCTGCTCAATGTTATTCACTGCCACTGATCAACAGAGAGACCCTCCTTCAGCCCAAGCAAAAATGGCCTCACAGAAACTTTCAAACAGTTCAGGAACAGCAAGCCTGTAACTGAACTTTTTTAACTCTCAGAAAAGTGGGAAAAAAGCAAGATTTTTTTTTTTTTTTTTTTTTTTTACAGAGATAGCAGAGGTTCACAAGTAATATCAAGTTATAAAGATATAAATTGTGCTTTCGACTCAGTTACATGGGAATATCTGTTCACTCTATTAAAGGAATTAAATTTCTCCAATAATTTTATCAGTCTTATCACTCTGTTATATGAAGGCAGCCAATTTTATGTTAAAATTGGTACTAGTATATCTCAAAATATACCAATAGTAAAAGGTACTAAGCAAGGGTGTCCTTTATCCCCTCTTTTATTTTCATTAGTTATGGCACCATGGGCAAATTTAATAAGGCATGACACATATATTGAAGGATACAAATTAAACCCCACTATATCATCTACAATACAAATGTTTGCAGATGACATATTGATTACTCTTGGGAGTAGAAGGGAATCTATACAAAAACTTTTTAAAAACATGGAATATTTTCAAAACAATTCTGGCCTTACTTTTAATAATAATAAAACACAAATTATTTTAACAGGTTCAAAAAAAATACAATATACCTGATGAATATAATGAATATATACCTCAGTCTCAACAAATAGCATATTTAGCTATAACCATTTCTAACAATATTAAAGATACCATTCAAATAAATTATAATAAAAGTCTATTACAGATAGAAAATTTAATAAATAAATGGAACAAATTACCCTTTTCTATGGACGATAAACTTTTAATAATAAAGATGATCCTTCTCCCCAAAATCTTATATAATATATAATTCAATCTTTATCTATACCTCAATGATTCAGAAATTTTTGTGGTTACCAAATAAGCCAAGGATTGCATTAACATACCATATGTATAATTGGGATAATGGAGGTAAAGCCTTACCAAATTTAAAAATGTATTCAATTTCATCAGTATTCAATACAATCTCTCATCTCATTGATGTGGAATACACTTCTAAGTGGAAATAGTTTATAAAGGTATTGTCACAAAATACCAAACATATAAACAGTTCCTATAAGCTAAATATAATTAATAAGCCATTTATTTGGAGGTTAAAATATTATATTTCTGAATTTTCTTGTCTGAGTTTTAACTCTAAGTATATAGTTTTTCTTTTAAAATCATTTTAAAATTATATATTTAAATATAATATCTATAAGGATTGGCTTTTTTTACTCTTCCCTATAGCCTACACACACAGATCTATTTTCTCTTCAGATTATACAAAAATGTCTATATTTCAGCAAAAGCATTTAATATTTTGGCACCAAATGATGATAAATAATGAGATAAAATCCAATAGTTTACTCTTGGAAGAGTATAACCTTGATACATGTTTATGGTTAGAGCTACAAGAAGCTAGACAATGTGTATTAAATAAATTGGATTCTATGTCTCCTATGATTAGGAAAAAAATTCCCAAGCTAATACAATATATGATTTCATCAGTTTTGCATACATCTCCTGCTAATAACAAGTTATCAAACATTTATAGGGCAATTAAATGTGATTTAGATACACATTCAGATAATTATTGGAAATATTTTTCTTTAATTAATAACAATAATCCCCCTTCTGAGAAAGACAAATTGAATATTTTACAATCAGCAAGTATGACTACTTCTTCTTTAAAATGGAAATTATTCACATGGAGATTTTTAAATAGATCATTTATCATTCCTCATAATATAAGTATATTTTCTAAAAAGAATATACCATGTTGGAGATGTAATATTAAATTGAATGCTGGCTGGTCTCATATGTTTTATAATTGCATATATTTAAGAAAATTTTGGGATGATATCAATACTTTGTTGCTAACAATTTTTACTGATAATTTCTTTATATCTAAATCACTTGTTTTATTTAATACTCCTGTTCCTGATTGTGTAAAAGAGAATAAGTACCCTTTGGTTTGGTCTACACTATCTATAGCTAGAAAAACAATCACTAAGAATTGGAAATCTAGTATAGCACCTACAATTTTGGAATTTAAAAATATACTCCTTGAAACATGTAATTTGGAAATGTTAACTATTAAATCTAGATCATCTAGGAATACTACATTATATAATTCATGGAATATCATCTATGAACTTCTAGAAAAATAATTTATTAATGTATGTAAACAGATGATTTTTATTAATCCTACATCTACATTAAGAATTTTTTTTGCATGATGAATGTCTTTGCACATAGTTTAGTTACACTGGTTTATATATTAGGAGTTTTTTTTTATTTTCTTGTTTTTTAACTTTAAAGAAAAAATGTTATAATTTCATGGAAATATCTGTTCATTTTAATAATTATTTAATAAAATTCTTTGAAAAAAAAATAATTGGTATATCTATGTACTAGGGTTGTGGGATCGCTGTAATACCCCATTGCTATATATCCTATTTCCCCAGTATTGTGTGATTTCAGAGTTGGTTTGTCTATGTGGCATTGTTGTGAGATTGCTGTAATACCCCAATTGCTGTATATCCTATTTCCCCAGTATTGTATGATATCAGAGTTGGTATGTCTATGTAGCTGAGTTGTGAGTTTACTGTAATAGCCCAGTTGCTGTATATCCTATTTCCCCAGTATTGTGTGATTTCAGAGCTGGTATATCTATGCAGCAGGACTGTGAGATCTGTGTAATACCCCAGTTGGGGTATATCCTATTTCCCCAGCATTGTGTAATTTCAGAGTTGGTATACCTATGTAACAGGGATGTGAGATTGCTGTAATGCCCCAACTGGGGTATATCCTATTTCCTCAGTATTGTGTGATTTCGGAGTTGGGATAGCTATGTAGCAGGGTTGTGAGATCACTGTCATACCCCACTTGGGGGTATATCTATTTAACAGGGTGTGGCTGTTTAGGAAGATTTTTGCTCCTACAAAAATATTGTTCCAAAGTCATATCTTGAAACCTGCACAGCGTGTTGTCTTTTTACTCTGTTTTAGATTTGTAAACCTACTATAAAGGGAGGCAGTAGTTCTATAGAATTAAACAGTAATTATGTATAGCTAAACAAGGGAAACACAAAGATAATAACTGTATCTCCATGTGTACTGACAAATTACAGTTTATACTATGTCTAATTATGCTCTCCATGACAAACTGTCTATTCATTTGCAATTGCCACATACAGTTATGATAGAAAATCTTTGAGTGCTCATGAAAGCATGTACACTTACACAGTATTTTTGTAGGATGCAAGCCATACTGTACCTCCTGTGCTATTGCGTATACCCCACAACTTTTATATTCTATCTCCAAGGTTGCACCATAAAGTGAAAAGGAAAAATTCTTAGTGCACCAAAAAATCAGCCTTTCATGGATAACCCCAGCAGTAGAAATCTAGTGAATACACAATGTATTTATTTAGTTATTTAGCTATTTTTTATTGACATTTGTTGACTGGGAAAGTCACTGGGTCAGAAACCCATTTTCAGTGGAGGTGTGAGGAGAAAAGCTCCAGTTATGGTACAATTTTTTTACAATAAGATAATATTTGCAATAATAAAGCAGTGTACACAATGTTTTATACAGTTTCCTAGATATTAGTAATACACAGAGTAGAAAGTTTTATGCAATCGGCTTAGGTGTTAGTAGTACACATAGAGTATTTTTAATGACATTCATTATATGGAGGGAAAAAAGAAAGTAGATCCATTCATAATAAACAGTTCATTTATTCATTTCAATACATGGAAAATGTATTCACTTCAACACATGGGAAATTTATTCACTTCGAAAACCAAGAACAAGTATGGCAAATGTAGTGAAAGACAGTTCCTTTACTTACTTGATGTGCTTTTCGTCCAATTTAATACACAAACTTCATCAGATAACATAAAAAGTGAGCTGTTACTTTTTAAATAAGCAAAGAAATGCATCAGCTGATGTTCCAAAATTTAAAGCGACATGCCTTATTTTTTAAAAAACCTTCATGTTAAAAAGCTTTCTATTTAAAATACTACTATTGTAATAAATTATTATAAATAGACAAACATTATTTCTAACATAAAGTTACATACAAATCCACAATTAAAACTTGTTTTGTTAATGGACTAATGAAAAACACATACTATTAAAACATTAGATTAGCCAGTCAAATCCAAGCAGCAATGGCAGATGTACAACTATGTTGTACTCAATATAGTTTAACCATAAATTACAAAATCTGTATACAGTTACCAGAAAAAGAAAAAGAAAAAAGAAAAAAGAAAAAATAGAAAATACTGATATATCCTGTAAAAAATTCTTATTAACTCATAGTATTATTAGTCGATCTATCTATGGAGGCTCCTTAATTTTAATATAGGCATAACTGAACACATATCATTAAGGCCCGGCAGATTATATGCATATAACTGGATCTGCCATAACAATTCCAACCTCTCCAATTCTACTTCTATTGGTCCCCCTCCCATATTTGGAACCAACTGATCCAAGATCCAAAATTTAAATGCATGGACAGGATATTCCAAGATATGCTTAGCTAATGTGTTTTCTTGTTTAAGTTTACCTATACTGTAAACATGTTTATATATTCTTTCTCTCAATCTACGAATTGTCTTGCCCACATAAAAACATGAGCAAAACTGGCATTTAGCTAAGTAAACCACCATCTTGGAGTTACAGCTATATTTTCCTTTACTTTTCAAGTCCATGTTATTAATACTTAAGGAGTTACCCACTAAAATGTACTTACAGTATGAAAAAGAGCCACAATTTTGCATTCCCTTCCTATTATTATTATTATTATTGTGTATGCTTTCAAATAAATCTTTAAAATTGTTATCTCTTCTTACAACAAATTTAGGTATTTCCCCTACTCTTTCCAATATTTCCTTACTTTCCTTAAGTATATTCCAACTTTTACATACAATGTTTTTTAATAGAAATCAGTATTAAAGGTAAGAATGAGGCTATACCCCAATTTTGAAGTATCTTTAACCAAGGTGGTATTAAGAGATACATCCGTTACTTCCCTAGTCTGGTTCCCATATATATTTGTTGATAACGCATGTATTTCTTCTTCTATATCCCCATTCACAATGGGTATATAAATACCTCTACGTCTCTTCCCTTTAATTTCATCTATAATATTATCTAGGAATGTATTAGGATAAGCCCTTCTGAGAAACATATGTTTCAAGTTCTTGCATTCATTATCGAAGTCATCTTCCCTTGAAATCATTTGTGCTGCCCTCACCAATTGTCCTTTTACCACAGACCTTTTTTGAAAAATGGGATGGGCACTTGAAAAATGCAGGAATGTGTTGGAATAGGAGGGCTTCCTATAAATTATTGTTTCATACTTCTTGTAAGTATTATTCTTGACTAGTAATACATCCAAGAATGGAATTTGTTTTTCTTCAAAATTATATGTAAACTCAAGAAAATCAGTGCTTTGATTAAACTAATGTACCAGGTCCTTAGCTTGATCTTCATTACCTTTAAATAATATAAATATATCATCCAGGTACCGTGTATAATATATTATTTGTGATTTAATAACTTCATTATTAAATATAAAGGACCTTTCCCAATAATTCATAACTAAGTTCACGAAACATGAGCCGCAGGGTGAACCCATTGCCATCCCGCTTTTCTGATGGAAAAAATTATTCTTAAATGTTATGTAATTATGGGCCAGTACTATATTAAGTAATTCTTCTACTAAAATTAGTTCAGATGTAGTTGCACCTTTTTCCTTCAAATTCAAGATGACCCATTCTATACCTAATTCTTGTGGGATTGAGGTATAGAGGTCCTTTACATCCACTGTTAATAAGTTATTATTTTCTTCAAAGGTTATATGTTTAATCTTTTCTAAAAAGTGCCAAGAATCTTTACTTATACACATTTCAGATGTCACATACTTCTTAAGGTTTCCATCCACTGCTTTTGCACATGCATAGGTTGCACTATTCCTACCATCCACAATAGGTCTGAGAGGTGGATCACTTAGATTCGTATGTATTTTAGGCGCACCAAATATAGTAGGAGCAATAGGTGATGGCATAATTAGATAATTATATAAATCAATATCAATTCTCTATGTTATAAATAGATCATTGATATAAATTTTAATCCTATTGTTCACCTGATTGTATTCATTCAAGGACACCTTATCATATGATTCAGATGCTAACATTACCCCAATTTTATTTTCATAATCTACCAGGTCCATAAAAAACAGACCTCCACCTTTGTCCGGTTTCATAATACGAACCCTTGTGTCCTTTAAATACTTGATCCGATCAAGTTCTTCCCTTGACAAATTATCCTTGCTTCTAATACCATTCCTCCATTGATCCATGTGCCTGAAATCAAGTTCACACATTTTTTCAAACATATATAAAAGATTGTGCAATGGTGGGTTATAAGTGCTAGCAATTTTAAGTTGATTATCATCCATCTTATTCATATTACCAAGAAGTACTGCCAAATTCAATTTTCTCACAAACATTTTTAAATCCGCTATACAGTTAGTAACATTCAGTCTCTTTGAAGGAATGAACGTGAATCCCTTTGCTAGCACATTAGCTAGCTCAACAGAGACATATACTGAGGAGTAGTTATAAATGGAAAAATTGCCCTCCAAGTTTGTAATAATAGAAGGGATACTATTCGAATCATTTTCCAATGACTTACATATTTCCATTTGTTGTTTATTTCTTTGATTTCATTTGTTCTGTATTTTCCCCCTCTGAAAACCCTGCTGATTATTGCCCGATTGGTTGTTATTATTGGACTGCATATTAGAAGTGGACTGATTTTGTAAACGTTGGCTTCTACATGGCCCTTCATCATTTTCTCCATTCAAGGAAAAACCTGTTTGTGAGTTACTATCAATACTATCCCTGTGCAAAGTATTTATCACTTCATATTCCATTCTTGTATATTTATATCATGTTGATTTTGTGTACTTCCCAATTGTGAATTAGTATTTGTATTTCCTTCACCTTCTTTTACATTCCCACCTATTTTCCCCTGTTGTGCTGGTAGTGTGTGTGGGTAAGCAGTCCCTTGTTGGTATTGTAAACGGTCAGGTTGCAATTTTTTACATTGCACTGCCCTTGCTTTGGTTATAAATGAATCAATTGTTGGAAAAATACGTGAATATTCTTATTTGTATCTGTTGAAGTCAGGATGCGATTTGATCTGAGTATCTAGTACTGTAATATTATCCTTTCGTTCTTCCACTGTTATTCCATAATTTTTACTCATCACATCCAACAATACCAACAAGGGACTGCTTGTTATCAACAAATATATATGGGAACCAGACTAGGGAAGTAATGGATATATCTCTTAATACCACCTTGGTTAAAGATACTTTAAAATTGGGGTATAGCCTCATTCTTACATTTAATACTGATTTCTATTACTTAAAAAACACTGTATGTAAAAATTGGAATATACTTAAGGAAAGTAAGGAAATATTGGAAAAAGTAGGGGAAATACCTAAATTTGTTGTAAGAAGAAATAAAACTTTTAAAGATTTATTTGAAAGCATGCACAATAATAATAATAATAGGAAGGGAATGCAAAATTGTGGCTCTTGTTCATACTGTAAGTACACTTTAGTGGGCAAGTCCTTAAGTATTAATAACTTGAAATTGAAAAGTAAAGGAAAATATAACTGTAACTCCAAGATGGTGTTTTACCTAGGTAAATGCCAGTATTGCCCATGTTTTTATGTGGGCAAGACAATTTGTAGATTGAGAGAAAGAATATACGAACATGTTTACAGTATAGGTAAACTTAAACAAGAAAACGCATTGGCTAAGCATATCTTGGAATATCCTACCCATGCATTTAAATTTTGGATCTTGGATCAGTTGGTTCCAAATATGGGAGGGGGACCAATAGAAGTAGAATTAGAGAGGTTGGAATTGTTATGGCAGATCTGGTTATATGCATATAATCTGCTGGGCCTTAATGATATGTGTTCAATTATGCCTATATTAAAATTAAGGAGCCTCCGTAGATAAATTGACTAATAATACTACGAGTTAATAAGAATTTTTTTCAGGATATATCAGTATTTTCTATTTTTTCTTTTTTCTTTTTCTTTTTCCGGTAACTGTATACAGATTTTGTAATTTATGGTTAAACTATATTGAGTACAAAATAGTTGTACATCTGCCGTTGCTGCTTGGATTTGACTGGCTAATCTAATGTTTTAATAGTATGTGTTTTTCATTAGTCCATTAACAAAACAAGTTTTAATTGTGGATTTGTATGTAACTTTATGTTAGAAATAATTTTTGTCTATTTATAATAATTTATTACAATAGTAGTATTTTAAATAGAAAGCTTTTTAACATGAAGGTTTTTTAAAAAATAAGGCATGTCGCTTTAAATTTTGGAACATCAGCTGATGCATTTCTTTGCTTATTAAAAAGTAACAGCTCACTTTTTATGTTATCTGATGAAGTTCGTGTATTAAATTGGACGAAAAGCGCTTCAAGTCTTTCACTATGTCTGCCATACTTGTTCTTGGTTTTCGAAAGTTTTTGATTTGTTTAAATTTATTCACTTCAATACATGGGAAATTTAGGATTAAGCCTAATAATGAATTATAAAGGCAAGTAACATGCATTAGTCTTTCATGGTCAAGAATTGTTTATTTTACTGAACATACTTTTATTGTATATTAATGCTAATCTCTGCAAAATATTAAATTATGTTACTTTTATTTTACATGGAGCTCTAATGTCTCTATCAAAATGTTGAAATACATTTACTGCTTTTACTGTCCATTGCGTTTTTATCCTCAGGCCTCAGCTGAAAAAGATTCAAAAGCATAACTAGATTATCCAAGCGAATAAACATAGAACATCTATAATAAATAAATAAATACATATTTTTGAGGGAAAATGTGCCAATCAGATTTGGTCAAATAGGGGAATGCATGATATGTGTGGAGGCAAATGGAGCATTCATAAGGCCAAGGACAACACACTCCTCCCTCTCCTGGGAACTTGGAAAATTTGATCTAGGGAATTGATGTTAGTGAAATCTCTGAAACAACTGACATATCCATTGCTAGTTTTGTAAGCCTACCAACATATATGTAGATTAATTGAAGTTATCTAGAATTAGATTACTAAAATTTAATAGATATGGAATTTAACTTGTCAAGGTACCTCTGCTAGGTGAAGTCGAAGAGAATCTATTGTTGACAATGATATGGTAATTAACTTTATGAAATGCAAGCAAAATGTCAAAGAGCTCAAATTCAAACTCTCAAAGTATTTTGGGGCAAGCTAATACCTGACTGGACTGAAACAGATACTCACCGGCACTCACCTGCTACCCTCAGACATTTTAAAACAGCAATAAGTTCTGTGTTCTGTTACATGAGATGCTTTGCACACTGTTATAGAAGGAATGTTTTCAGAATACAAAATTTATGTTTCTTTAATAACTGCTATGAAAGTATTAAATCACACAATAAACTGTAAGCAGTTGACGATAATTTACTATAAAACCGTCTCCAAAATTGGGATTTTCTGGATAGCTGTCGTGATAAAATTTGCATTATTTCATGTATTAGCTATATCACCTTTTAAAATATTTTTTTCTCTCACAACACATATATGTATTAATTAAATTATACATTCATTCAAAACGTATGATCATCTCTAATTTGATGGGTGTTACATAATCAATGTGAATATGCCATCAAAATGAATCCCAGTGCGGGGTAATATTACATGCCTACATGTACTGCTTATACACCATTTATGGCCTTCATACAGAAACTGAAACAGTGCTAAAAGGGCTAACACAGCTTGTGTAGTTATTCATTTTCTGTTTATGTCTTCATGCTAGATGTCTCCTAACTTATTCACTCTGTCCATTAGCATAACACAAAAGCAATGTCTGTACATTTTTTTTTTTTAGCCAAAAGCGATGTAGCTGTGGCAACGCCATTGGAGTAACCATCTGCACATTTTAGCCTGAATCATCTTCTGTGACAGGCTAACTTAATTACGCCTGGCTCAGAAGATAATAAGTAAAATTAGCATCAGAATAACTGTAATTTATTTCATATTTAAACTGAATCAAGAGCTTGCACTTTGGTCACAATAACAATGTACATTAAAAGTCCTAAAGAATTTGCCACAGACAATTGAGTTAGAGGTTTTTCTAGCAATGACAGTTAATGTGCCCAACTAAGTCATTAAAGAAAATTACCTAGTAATTTTAAATCAGCTGTAATTAATGCAATTATGTGTCAAGCATAATAACAAAAACTGCTAAGCATGTTCAAAAGCAAAGCAAATATGCATGGAATGCTACTTATCTCTTCACTGCTTTTTTATGCTAAAGTTAAGTAAGTACTTTCAATTTGCTAAAGCTCTAAATGTTATAGTCATACAAAGGAAATTTAAAAAGTTTGCAGTCTAAACACTTATAACATGATTATAAAACTTTACAGAAAATATTCATTGGATTTGGATATGGTGCTGTTTGTACTCTTTAAATGCATCACTACACTTTTAGTTTCTGAAAGCATGTTCAAAAACAGAGTTTGCATTGACTCCTTGTTTTTTTCATTCAGTCAAAATTATGTTGTCTGGTTCTTTCAGTTGTATTATGAAATAAAATAAAACTCTAAGAATACTTTGCCTAAAAATACTGCTTTTAACAACAGTTATCAGTGTAAATGCCCTCTCCAAAAAATGTCATTAAAAGGATTGTTTTTATTGTCATGCATTGTTATAATACATGCTAACTAATCTGATGCAATAGTCTATTTTTTGGTAGTGAAACAATATCATGTTAGACTCATTACACTTCATATATTTAAAATGATTTGCAGAAGGTTAAAATATAATATCTCGGTGAGAAGTTTGCATTCATCAGTTATATTAAAGCACCTGGACATAAAGTTTTCATATAGACCTTATGTTACTGGCACTGAATATTTACTGTTCTATCCAAAACCATCCTGGACGCAGCCTAATTAATTCACAATGTCTTACTGTACTCCGTCAGTTAGTTTCTTGTACTGCTACATCTATAGTCCTGTCATTCTGTTGTCTGGTAGTCCATTCAAAGAACTACATTAGATTAATCTGATATAACCATCTCAGTCAATCCATTCTGATGTATGTATAAGCTGCAAGACAAAAAGGATGTTTATGCATGCTATGGATATTACACATTATTTATTCATTAGTAATTTGATGGCCAGGTAAGTGATCTGTTCAATCAATGCTTTTCAGTCATGACCAGATGCAATGACAAATTATGTCATACAGAGGGGCATTGCCAGGCTTGTCCTTTACAACTTATGAGTTTTATGCTTAGTGAAGAGTAAGTGATTTAACCAAAAAGTGTGACTGTAAAACCATTTGCCACACAGCTATCCACACAGACAATTCTTGTTAAACCAAAATATAAAAGAATACTGCTCCACAGGAAAGTAATTATAGCACTTTCATTCATTTCATCTAGAACGTCAGAAAATAACTAAAAAATTCATAATTCCATTTAAATAGTAAAGGAAATGACATCAGCATTTTAAAACATCCAGTGACTTAGTTTTAAAAAATACACACTTTTATTTGGCTTCTGTTAAGCTTAAAGAGACAGCTTCATAAAATCTTATATTTTAACTCTGCTATTTCCCTCCTAATCTCTGATTTTGACTTTCACTCTAATCTTAATTACACATAAGAAATACAATTTATGATATGTAAGATGCCTCGTATTATATAAAATTGTAAACGCCTACCTGTAAGATACTTTACACATACTTTGTAACTACAATGAATTTTTATCTGTACTAATAGAATCAAATTGTACTGAATATTTCAGTATTTGCCAGACATTAGTTTTTGTACTGAATATTTGTGTTATTGGAACTTTTCTCCCTGGGCCTCCACTGAAAATGGGTTCCTGACCCAGTCAGATTTTTCCAGTCAATAAATAAATAAATGAACACACTTTTAACACTAATACTCTCATTAATACTTGGTGGAAAATCTGCTCTTAGAAACACTTGCCACTTTAACTCCTCTTTTTCCAAATAGTTGTTAAATGAATCAACAAATAATTACGATTCACTTTTTCTAACACTAAAAATTCTAATTTCCTGAAATCAGTACAATTCAAACTGTGTTTTGCCAGAGCATTGTTAGTATCATGTTTCATAATGGCTAACAAGTATTCTTTATTTCTGTTGGATAGTTTTTTAATACTTTTTTGTATATAAAATTTTTGACAATTTGTACAGGTTGCAAGGTAAGCTAAACTGATACTATTGCAATTATATGATCCTTTTGCTACAAAATGAAATGTTCTGTGTTTAACAAATTGCTACTAAATTGGTTAATATGCCTGTAGTACTTACAATTGTAACAGGCACTTGTACCACAGGAATTCTTACCCTTTTTGACTGCAATTACTAGGTATTTGTTCCAATAACTGCTTCAGGTTCTTAGTTTTCTTGTAACCAAATTTAGGTTGTATTCTCAGAACCTTTGCCAGTTCTGAATTCTCTAAAATAATTTTCCAGTTTTGAGTATGAATATTTTGCATTTAAACTCACTGGTATAGGGAAAGAAACCATTTTAGTGTTAGCAGTTTTATTGATGATTTTTGGTGTAAACCCCGCTTGCAAAACAGCAGGAAATTTACTGTTCCTGGCTTGTTGGCTTGGACAACTTGAAAAGCAATTTGTTTAAGTTTGTCTAAGGGGTAGCCTTTTGCATAAAACATTTTAGTAATGACATAGACTTCTCTGAAAAAATTAGTCTACTTAGCCTTATAACGTGATGTCTGAAGATGTTAAATCTCATGCAACAAGGATGGTAACTTTGAAAATCTAAATAGTTGTTTGCAAAGGTGTCTTCCCTAAAATATATTGCTATGAAATGTTTTATTATTAACATTAAGAGTATTTGGGTATCCAAACAATTAATGGTTTATCCTTCGCCACTAACTGCAAACTTAGGCCACGCTACACTATTATTAATTTCTTGTACAAAAGTATTAAATTGTTCAAAACTGGCCACCCATAAAAAAGCCAAATCATCTACGTATCTTTCATATAGGGTGACAGACTGAAAATAACTCATTTGGGTTAAGTATTCCATCGCCCACTAGCGCATAACTATGTTTGCAAAAGAGGGTGCTGTTGAAAGGTGCTGTCTCCAAACATAAAAAAAAAAATGATAATACAATTTCAAGTAAGGTACAGATGGTATTCACATCAAAAATTGCCAATAAAACTGATGACACTAAATTGTTCTCTTTCTTGCAGTCAGGTTTTGTCATTTCTACCCTTTGAAGCTTTTACAGTTTGATTTAACAAAGAAGTTTCCATTATTAAAATAAATAAATAGACACATAGATGAATGAAGAAAGAAAGAAAGAAAGAAAGAAAGAAAGAAAGAAAGAAAGAAAGAAAGAAAGAAAGAAAGAAATAGATTAAATGCATGCTCATGCCTTAGAATTCTGGATTAAACTTTCAGGAAACTCAGTTTGGCTATATATATATATATATATATATATATATATATATATATATATATATATATATATATATATATGTGCATTTTTAGGTTACCTTGCATATCAAATTATTATATTTATTGTTTTACTTGAAATATGTTTGCAGAAACAGCTGAGCATGGTTAAATATGCACTGTTATCAACATATAAAATGTATTCTAACTAATATACATCTCTGTCTGGTAGTTAGTTAAGAATATTAAGGCCTCCAGATCCTAATCAGATGCTTCCTATAATTACAAGGTTGGATTCCTTTCACATCCATTTGCTTACTGTGTGACTCTGAGCCATAGCACTCAACCATATTGAATTCCTCAGTATTTACCAGTTTTGAGGGCAAAATAATGGGGTGCCATAACTTTCCGACTGGCCCCTTCAATTCCCGAGCTTCCCGTTTTTTTTTTTTATTTTTCTTTTAAGTTGCTGTCGACGTTATCACATGAGGGGGCATGCACGATAACATCAGCTTCATGAGGCAGACTGTTAACCTATCGGAAATCAGAATTCAGCTGAGGTGTGGACTCGGACTGTCTGTACTCTCTCTCTGTTTATGTTTACTTCCCATTCTCATTACAACTGCTGTGTTGGTTGAACAGTGAGTGAATGAGAGAGAGTAAAGTTGAACTAAGTGATTCCAGTGAGCAAACCCCTGTTGAATCTTAACAGTTGGATAAATAATTTCTTTAGCAGGCTGGAACGACCACATGCAGACAGCACAGACAGAGCACAGCAGCACACAGTGATGACCATCAACAGTGAGGGAGCTGTTTTAATAAATTAATATTTAATTAAGGTTCAAGCTGCTGAGCAGCTGAACTCTAAACTTGAAGCAGAGCTGCAGCAACTGTAGTGCTACTTGTCTTGACTTGACCAAGAAGACAAAGTTTTTTTGTAGTAAGTCCCAGGCAGCCAGAAATCCCTCCCCAGTCCAGACCAGGTGCAGTTCCAGATCCAGGAGGAATTGACTGATCAGGACATCCAGCCAGGTCACATAGCACACAGGTAGAGGAGGATGAGAAAATGTATCTCCAGCTGCAGTTCAACTTCTGGCTCCTCCAGGTAAAAGAATTTAAAAAATGCCACTATTCAGTTATTCAGCATAGCTCAGTTCAAATGCAGTCTGCAACATATGTTTTTTGAATGACAGCATACTTTTTGGTTTAGTTATTTAAGGAGAAGGGAAGACAATTCATAATCTCTCGGGGAGTTGGGGACAGTCCCCAAGGAATATTCAACTGAGCAGATCTTACATTTCTTTCTGTTTCTTATTCCCAACAGATCAGCATTTTTGGCGATAGTTGTAGTTTTGTACACCAACTATCAAATATTCAGAATACAGTATTTTATTTGTTCTTGCTCTACCTTTTGTTGCAGCTGTTAATTACATAGTCAGGTGTGTCTGTTTTCGTCTGGGGATATCAAACTGATGCTTCAGATAAATAACTTAAAATGTGAATTCAGTGCCGGAATGTTCTGATGGATACTCATCTGCAGCCATATTGCTTTTAGTAGTTAGCGTCAGTCAGTCACTGTCAGCGTGCTTGCAATTGTCTCTTCTCACCTCAAAGAAGAAATGATCTGTTCTTCAGAATAGATAGTTGTTGAACTATATTGCCTGAGAGTTACTCCACTTAAAGACTTTGTATATGTAATTTGCATAATCAAATGTTTTTGAGTAGTTTTATGAGCATGATTCTGTAGACTCTCCTTTATTTGTGGCTTTCAGAATAGTGTCAGTCAGTTAATGACAGCAGAACTCTGCAGGTAGCAATTTAGTGCAGAAGTACTTAATTTTATTTGTATAAAAGAAAACTGTATTTTTTGTTTTTCACAAGTTCAAAGTCTGATGATACAAGTTCAAATGCTAATATAAACAAAACACTATTGTTGTGTTTATTTTGTATTTACTATTTTGTCTTTTTTCAGTTTGTGTTTAAAAGGTGATATCCCTCAATTCCATCGGGGTGGGCAGGGTAACATCAGCATACCATTTTTTTGGCCAGTTATACCTATTTTCCATGGGCCTTTGTCCAGATTTTTTTCTGATTCCAGGTTGAGAGGTACACTCTGAGCAAATCAGTTAACTAGACAGTGCTCCCAGCATGCCACTGAAAAAAGTTACTCAACTCCATCAGGCATACCTCATCAGAAAATGCATAAAATGAAAGAAAAAAATCCATCAAAGGGAACCCACTGGCATAGACTTTCTCAAAATTATCAAAACATTGATTGTGTGTCTGTCTTGACAGAAGAATTAATGCATAATTGGTTATCATCTATGTGTCTTTAAAGAATATGAAAGTACAACTGCAAGTTGTCAAAACATTTTCAGATGATATAAGAATGTCATTTGGTCTTGATCAATGTGCAAAAGCAACCTTTAAAGTAAGAAAACTGCAGCATCAGGAAAACATCAGTTTGGGACAAGAATGTGATATAAATGAACTTGAGCAACAGGGAGTTTATAAATATTTGGGAAGTGATGAAGGATCAACAATAAAACATGAACAAATGCAAATAAAACTTAATAAGGAGTACTTTAGAAGACTTAAATTAATCCTGAAAACAGCGTTGACATCTAGGAACAAATTCCAAGCTATAAACCAATTTGCTCCTCCTGCCCTAACTTACAGCTTTGGAGTGATTGACTGGCCCCAAAACATGTTGTGTAGATTAGATAGAAAAACAAGTAAGATGTTTCATGCCCACCAAATCATTTATAAAAATCGCTGCATATCATGATTCTATATTCCCCAATCTGAAGAGGGGTGGGCCTCCTTGAAATTGATTACCTGTACAAATCTGCAATCGTGGGACTCCACACATATCTGCTGATCTCAAAAGACCCAAATGTAGTGAAAGTTTTGTAATTGAGGAGAATAAATCTAAGATGACTTCCCTGCTTAAACTAGCAGAAGCATACCGGCGTGAAGCAGGAATCGAAATCAAACCACAAGTGGAAAAAAAAAACAGGTAGCAACTGAATGTGCCAAAAAAACAAAAGAAAGAATATAAGGTGAAGGACCAGATGAGAACCTCATGTTGATCAGGAATGAATACAGGAATGATTAAGAAGAGGCGAATTCAAACCAAGAGATGAAAGGTTAACATTGGAGGCACAAGACAGTGGTCTACATACATTTTGGTTTACAAAGTCCATGGAATAAGTGAGAGAAACAGACAAATGTAGGTTTTGCAAAACTGAATTAGAAACAGTTGCACACCTCATTGCTGGTTGCGACATACTAATGGTAGAAGGACTGTATAATGAAAGACATAATAATGTGACAAGACTGTTTAACTGGGAATTGTGCAAATATTATGGTACTGAAGTGGCAGAAAAACATTGGAAACATGAGCCACAGTATCGTAGGAAATGAAGTTTACATCACATGGGATCATCCATTACCAACAGTTCAAAAGATAGATGCTAGAAAACCGGATATAGTTGTCCAGGAAAAGAAGACAAAAGTAGCATTGATCACTGAAATCACCACACCCAGTGACTACAGTGTCCTGCATACAGAGAGAGACGCACAGTCATAAAATAACAGGATTTGCAAGCAGAAATGAGAGCAATGTGGAAGAAAGATACCCAGACAATTCCAATAGTAGTAGGAGCAACAGGTCTTATAAAAGAGTCTACAATCATATTTAGATATGTTACCAATCCATGTAACTCCATATGAATCGCAGGAGGAGTCATTACTGGGCACATTGCAGGTGCTGCGAAGAGCACTTTTGGCTGACATCAAAGAGTGAAACAATACTAATTTCAAGAACTTTAATCGTACTTTGACTTAGGAATGGGGTCCATTCCCATCATGGTATTAGAAACTCATAAGATCTGGAGAAATTAAAAGGATGTGCAATTCAGTCATTCAACATATCAGTTTGATTTCCATATCCCACCTTCAACAGATTGCCCAGGAAATCCTCCAAGGCTCTGTCCTTGTTCCCTTGAAGATTACTATTAAAATTAACATTTTCAGTATCAGATCTCTTCTTTGGTACCATATCCCACTCTCGCATTAGCTCCACTTGTGAAAACTGTCTCAAAGCAGTACATCCTTGTTTCAGTTCATTAGGATTATCTCTAAATCTCAAGAAAGCTGAAATCATGCTGTTTATAGGAACCATGGGGATTTTAAGGCAACTGAGTCAGGACCCACCCTTAGGTCACACCCCCTTTCTCTAGGGTGACTAGGCCAGTGGGTGTGCAGCTGCCCATCCAATTCTATAAGTTTTGTTTGAAGGATGGCAGTGTATCACACTGCTTAATCTGCAGGTGCAATCAGATCCATATGTGAGGAACACATAGATGATGCAGGCATTTCTCCATTGCTGTTGTTGGGTTTCTAATGCCACTGAAGTCAAGGCATAAATCTCCCCTCAGGAATCTGTGAGATACTGAATGAAGGGACAATGCTTCCAATAAAACTCTGCTAGCATACCAGCAGCTCTGCAATCAAACAAACAAATAACTCAAACTAGACAAAAGTACATATTATACATCTATGCAAAACAAATATGAAAGCAATCTCAAAAAGTTCTGGCAAGGAATTAACTCGCTCTTCCACTCAGGTAAAGCTATAACCCCAGAACCAATAACCAATAACCAATAACCAAAGCGTGAGTATTGCTTCACACATCAACACCTACTTTATAAATACCATCCTCTCCTTAGTTACAGGGAACAATTCCACCCCACCATCTCTTCCACCTAATGTGGAAACTAACAACTCTTTTGACCTCAAACCTGTCCCAACTAGCACCATAAGAATAAAGCTGAAGCCTTCTTCAATTGCAGCTGACCAACTTCCCAATGAGTGCCTCAAACTGTCAGCTGATGCCATAGCTCTGTCTATCCACATTCTGGTAAATACGTCTATAGCAGAACAATATGTCCTAAAATTATGGAAAATGTCCTATATCACCCCTCTACATAAAGGAGGAACATCAACAGAATTAAACAATTACAGACCCATAGCCATCCTTTCCCCCTGTGTCAAAATTCTGGAAAAATGTATCCACACTCAATTACTTCAATACCTGTTATCTCACAACATTATCTCTCCCTCCTAACATGGTTTCAGACCAAAACACAGCAGCACCACAGGCCTAATTAATTTCTCTAACACCATCAACCAACTGAGAAATCTAAACCAGCAAGTAGCATCAATCTTCCTAGACATGTCAAAAGCGTTCTACACTGTCTCCCATCAGAAGCTCCTTAGTACTCTTGCCTCACTAAACCTATCAAAGGCCTCCCTCTCCTGGTTCCTAAGGAATTTTTCTGACAGACAACAAGCAGTATGAATGAAATCCAAACTCTCACACCTTCTGCCTGTCTCGGTTTAAGTCCCCCAAAGGTCCATACTAGGACCCCTTCTTTTCACCATCTTCTCCAATGATCTAGCCTCATCCCCAACACAGTTCAGTATGCAGACGATTCAATTTTAATCTGCTCAGCAGATACCTTATCAGACCTCCGAATAGTAGCCCAGCAAGCTTTTACTGATACAGAAATGTATCTAAGTAAATCACAACTAATCCTCAACCCAAAAAGACACAGTTCATGTTATTTACCAATAGCAAACATTCACAGACCACACCTCCTTTCACCATTCTCTCAGCAAACAACACAGTCATCCATCCACTTGAGCATACAAACCTCCTTGGAGTGACAATCGACAACAAACTCAGATTTGACTAACACATCGCCATCAGAATTAAGAAAGTTCACATCAGACTTGTCTCACTATACAGAAGCAAGCTGCTCCTCACTGACAATACCAGACTAGCTATATCCCTAACCTTCCTTCTCTCTATGGTCCTATATGCTTTCCCCCTCTTTGCTAATTAAAAATCAGACTTAACCAAATTGGAAACTTGCTACAACAAAATACCTTACTTCACAGCCAACCTTCCCCACCAAACCCACCATTGTATTGCCCTACATAAATTAAATTGGCTCGAGCTACCTAACCTTCTCCATCTCTACCAACTTAAATTCACACACAATATCATCTTCCATCCTGACAGTTGCCCATCTCTCAAGTAATTTGTTGTTCCCTACTCATGCCCGCGAAGTGTAAGATCTGCAGACAGAAACTTGCTCACAGTAAACAAAGCTAACAACACTCACAGTGAAACCCTATTGTTAAATCAAATAGCCAATTATTATCAACCCATCATCCAAGGTCCCTAATAACATTTGCATTTGGAGGTAATGTACTGTCAATGCTGCATGCTAAATGGAATGGTCTTAAACCAAATGTGATGTTCTTGCTGAAGGGATAGTATATCAGACAGGGCCTTGACAATAACTCCCAAAAATTGCAGTCATCTGCACATATAAAGAGCAAACAACTAACCAGAAATCCAAAGACCACAGTAAATGAATCTAACAATGGCAGAAACAACTCCAATTCACAGTTGTCATAGAAAGAAACAATACTTTATTGGAAAAACTACTGCAATTCATGATTAAGCGCTTTTGTCTAAACATAGACTTTTTCAGAACCATGACAACACCTCTAAACACTAAATTTAAAAACTGAGAGAAATAAAACCACATCCCCAGGAACTTTTAATCAATAGGCAGGCTGAACAAATCCCGAAAAAGTTCTTAAAGGTGTACCCACACCAAAAACACTTCCACATTAAAACAAGTAAAAATGGCTAAAAACAAATTGAGAATTTCAAAATACTACAGAAAGCCATAACAGTTGAAAGCTATGTTAGCTTTTCTTTTAATTTCAATAGCATTGGAAATATAGTCATTCAATCTATGAAGATTTTGTTTGAGCCCTCATCACAATGTAAAATGGCCCAATTTCTCCTCATCAGTTTTTGGTTGTCTTTAGAGTCCAATGAGTAATGTAAAACCATATTGGTGTGACCAAAACTATGCTTACTTTCTTTTGCCTTGTCCTTCAGCTTAATATTATTGTCTCTTTCATCCTTCTGAAGATTATTAAGAAGAGTTTCAGGATATCCTCATTCCAAAGACATAGATCTGAGGGTGCCAAACTGTGTTAAACAGTTATCATCAGATGTCACGCGAGAAATCCTGATAAGTTGGCTTTTTTCAGTCCCCTTCTTTGATGGAAAGGGTGACAGCTGGTGTATGACAAAAAAGAATTACAGAAGGAGGGCTTCCTGTAAATGTGTGACTCCATATCACCATACTGGTCTTTCTTTATTTTGATGTCCAAGTAGTGGATCTGAGCTGGGTCAACGTGGTGGGTAAATCATAAAAAAGTGGTACCAGACTGCAATTCATAGATAAAGGTATCCAATTGTTTCTCTGTGCCCAACCAAAGGATCAGTAAATCATCCAAATAGTGAAAATACCCCACACATTTTTTGAATAAAGGGAGCTTGAACCAAGTCATAAGTTCCCATTTTAGCAAGACAATGTTGGCAAAATTGCGGGCGCATGCAGCCCCCATAGCTATGCCTTTCAGCTGCTGGTAAAATGTCCCATCAAAGGTCATAATATTGTTGTTTAATACAACCTCCATGAAATCACAAACTAGTGTGGGGTCTGAAAGTGTAAGAGAACCATATTGTGTCATCATTTCATCAAACCATGGCAGACCTTCCTCATGGGGAATCACAGTGTATAAACTCTGGATGTCACAAGTCACAAGAAAGCATTCACTCCGTGGTCCAATTTTCCGAAGTAGCAGCAATCGAGGATAATGTGTGGAAAACCTTGAACAAGGTGTTTCAACTTGTAGTCTATAAACTTGGCCATTGGCTCCATGACTGAACCACCAGCTGCAAAATTCCACCACATTTGAGTGGATGTTTAGAATGTTGAAAATCTTTGGAATTGTTGTTTTTTGCACTAAAAGATAATTGTACAGGCCTTGAGATATGGTATCAAACAACAATAGTTCATCCAAGAACATTTTGATTGCCCTGTAAGCAATATTGATCTTGTTGATAGAGACTGTACAATACACCTCCTCATAAATTCGGCTTGTGTAGTCCATCCAGTACTTAATAACGAAACCCCGTCCTTATCAGGTTTCATGCACCTGATGCTCTTGTCATTAATGATACTGTTTAGAATATCTCTGTCAGTCTTGGAAAGATTATAACATTTCTCCTGTTCTTTCCATTGAATAGTTCTCTAATTTTTTTCTCGTAAGGCCTTCAAATATTTGTATGACAGGGTGCAGTGAGGGGTTATCCAAACCCCTCCTCCTAAACTCATTTACAGAGGAATCAGATTTACCAAACAGCACATGAAGGTTGAGTTTACATGTAAAAACCTTTAAATCAAGTATGGTATCCACCATGTTGGCCAGGGATGCTGGTATATAATTAAATCCTTTAAAGAAAAGGTTTGGTGTTCAGGGCTTATGTTAAAGTCAGAGAAATTTTAAATATTGAAACAAAAGAAAGAAGTTATATTCACCACACCTGTATATGGGTGTGAAGGAAAACAGCTGTCACTGATGTTTATCATTTCTTGGGTGACCCTGGTTCCTCTTGTTCCAACAACCCATTGATCTTGTTGGGTAGGAATTTCTTTGTCCCTGTATGGGTCAGAGTTCCAAATTGGCTATCCTCTCTGACCTTCTCAGGAGTACCTCTTCTAAAGGGACTTCACTGTGATGTGCTTTGTCGCTGTTAACAAGGTTGTCCTCATAGCATACACAATTATTTGACTAGGCTTGACAAGTATAGGGTGGCTTGGGATAAACGGTTCTATTATGATATTCAGTGTCATCCCTGAGCAGCTACTTATCCTTCCTGTTGTTAATATGCACCAATTTGCTATCAATCTGTTGAAATACTAGGTTAAAATTGGGCTTGTATTTATGGAAGTCAAGATCTATTGTAATAGACATTACTAAATTTGCAGTCTCCTCTTAATATTGTATCATGCATCTCTCATTTTCTTTAATTAATAATATGGCAAGATCCAGGCCTGTACGTCCAAATTGTTCTAGTAACTCAAGGTGAAAAGATAAGCTTTCTTCAACTCCCTGTGGATATTTCCATACACAAAGTCCTTTCGGGACATGTTATTTCTTCAAACTTTCACTCAAGAAATAATTGTCCAATTGTAGAGACCTAAAGCCGAAATTTGTTCTTGTAAGCTAAGATAATGGCCACTAGTAGATTGTATGTACTCACTTTTTTTACACTTCTACTTTATCTAACCATTTAAACACTTGAGATGTGGATGGAAAATCCCTTGAGCCTGGTGATTGTACTACCCACTGCTGTGTATTGTGCTGGTCATTCACTGCAATAGCTAGTCCCAATGACCGTTGAATAGTCTTCCACATAATTACCAGCCACATTTGTAACATCACCATACATAAATTGAAGGAATGCAAAAAGAAAAACAAACTCCAAAAAATAAAACAAAAAGCTGGAACCAAAAACCAGAGAGTAGTATCGATAATTTATTAAAGACAAGCGTTTTTGTCTCAATTAATCATATAATGAGACTTCATCAGATCTCACAAGTGAAGTAAGTTTCAGAATATATACACTCAAAGAAATTACATGGCATTCAATTCAATATATTAATTTACACAAGTCTGACAATATTTGACCTCCCTAAAATCCATAAAGATTTATGTAATCCACCGATGTATCCCTTTGTAGATGCTCATTATACCATTATTGCTTCCTTTGCCATGTTTTTGGATTTTAACCTTAAATACCTTTTAGATAGTGTAAAGCATTCATGTATTGATTTGTGGGATTTTGTGAAACATTGTAACAATTTGAGATTTAATGATTCATTTCTTTTTTTAACTGTGGATGTAAAAGAATTATATTCTGTTATACCACATGATTTAGGAATTTTATGGTTTACTGACTTCTTGTACAGGAAAGGAATTAATTAATTAATTTGTATGAAGAATTTTAAGAAACTATTTTGAAAAATAATTACATTTTCTTTGAGAATGAATATTTTGTTCAGAAAATGGGTGTTGCCATGAGGGCCTCATGTGGGGGCTTGTTTGTGAATATTGTTATGCTTGAATGGGGGTGTTGTTTTCTATTGAAGAGTGAATGGTTTGAGGCATGCGAGGTATATCTTAGATACTTGGATGCTATATTTATTTCTGGAGGTTTAATAAAACAAGTATTTGTGAATTTATGGACTTTATTAATAATAAAGCTACTTTTTTGAAATTCTCATGTTATTGGTTAAAAAAGCATTCACTATTTGGATGTGCTATTGGAAAAAGATTCTGCTCTTGGCTCTTAACATTTCTAAAATCTATTTCAAACCTGTTTACTTTAATAAGTTCTTGTATTTTAGTAACGCGCACCCACTTAGACAGAAAAAAAAACAATGTTAAAAGGGCAATTTGTTAGAGCGTCCCAAATGATCAGTT